>NC_091746.1:72151188-72521188 GCF_043380555.1 Nothobranchius furzeri | reverse complement strand
TGATTTTTTTTAACCGCGTAAAACATGAGGTTCATTTGTTTGAAAACATCCGCAGAAATAAAGTTTGATGGATGTTTTTCTGCGTTTCGCAGCGGGAGTTGAACTCCGTAGGTGGATTTTTTTTCTTTCAGATAATTTTTTACAAAGCTATTTATTTTCCCCCTGAAGAAGTGTTTCACGTGATGGATATGTGCGCGACGCGGCGTAAAGATGAAAGTGAGACCAGCCTGTAGGAGTTAAGTGAGACGGCGAACGGCGAGGGCCGACTGAAAAAAGGGAAGGCACAGGTGCAGCCGAGTGTTTGTCTGTCAGAAGGTTTCGTGACTGCTCCTTTGAGTGTTCACATTCCAGCACATCTGCTTTGGATGAAGCATGGTAAACGCTGTGGGAGCAAGAGGGAGGGGGAGGCAGGGTGACGAAGAGTGGGAGGGAGGAGGAGGACAACAAGACAGGAAGCCGTTTAACTCGTTCATTGAGCTCCATGTTTTTGTTTTGTTCACTATTTCAATCTTGTTGGTAGAGGAAGTGTTGACGTGTTTACATCTGAACTAAGAGGAGATAATAGGAAGTTCAACCTGGAAAAGGAAGGTTTTTCCAGATGGGAAAAGTTTTCACTTCCGGTTTGTTCAAACCAAATCAGACAAATGAGCTCTTTCTGCTGTCCACATTAACTCACTTCGTTCAGTTATTTCAGAAGTTTAGTTTCCACCTACAGCTCTGGTTCTGGTTGTTTGGTTTTCTTCCTCTGCCTTTGTCTCACTAGGCTGCAACGACTGAGACAAACATCTCAAAATGTTCCTCTGGCGTGCCTCAGGGCCTCGTTCTTGTACTCCTTCAGTTTTGAGCTTGTTTCGAAAATATGCTAAAGGAGTTTCCTCTCAAATTGGTCTCAGAGTCATCCCGTAGTCCGGGATCTAGAACCTGTAGGACTTTATTTTGCGAGTCAGGAATGAGAAAAGTCCCAGACAGTTTAGGAGGAGGTGGAGACCAAACCGCAAACAGAGTCTTGATTACGACACTTTGAGACTGCCTTGTGTAAAAACCTTCGTAGTGACTCTCTGTAACTGAAAATTCATGGTTTCTTTTGTCTTGGAGTCTCCAGCCATTGCAGCCAAATCCGATATGGATTATAAGTTCTGTCTCTAGTCCAGAAGAACCAGTACAACGGGTGAATACCAGTTCTGTTTATAGGCTAGGTGGTCTCAGGGTTGTTTATGCCCCAAATAAACCAAAACTAGCTAGAAGACCACCTCAGTTACCTCTTAAATTAGCATAATTGGGTCAAATTTTTGGCAGTAAAAACCTGTGGCACTGACCCAACATCTAAAGCTGTTAGCTTGCTGTTAGCATGTAGCTTAAACGCACCCAGAACGTGTTATTTCGGTTGTGTTAATTACTAATAAAACCCTGTGAGGTTATTTTTAGCCCCGAGAATCAGAAGTGTTGAAGCAGCTCGTTTCTGGCTCTCCTCCTCATTTTCACCTGTCACTGTTTTCCCTGTAAAAGTCGAGGTGGAGACGGCGAGGTGGAACAGATGCTGCCCACATTTGGAGACAATAACTGGAGAAAAAAAGCATCAAATGCTGCAGAAAGACTAAAAGCCTCCCTCCTCTTCCTCTCTCTGCGTTCTTCTCTCTTTTGTTTCCGTTTGCTGTCGTTTCATCTGCGTCCAACTTTCATTTGGCTGTTTGTCGTTTCGCCGCAGACCATTTTAACCTCCACGCTGTGTTGGAGTTTCCGTCCAGGCGACGAGTTGAACCGAACACAGAAGAAGCTTTTGTGGCTCGTCTCTTCAGCCGTAATGAAGCTTCTGCTTTGGTCTTTGTCGTTTTTATTAGATCAAATTTAGTCGAGTTTTGTAGAATATGACATTTAAAGAACGAGTTGAACCTGTGACCTGATGAAATCGTTAAGTTTATCAGCCATGTTGTTGTAATTCAGGTTTGTTTATTGGCTCGGCACCAGTTCACGACACAAGTGTCTGACGTAACCCGTGCGTTTGGGTTTTTGGTCAAAATCAGCTCTTTTTGACCGAGTCCTCTCACCCAGCAGTGAAAATAGATGTCCCAGTCGTGGTTTTACTAAACAGTCGGAAAGAAAAGTCAGAGCGAGCCGAGTCAGCAGGTCTGAGCTGTGTCGGACTCGGGGCTCGAGTTAGTCTCAGACTAATGAAACGGACGTCGGTACTGAAGGCTAAAGCTAACGTTTTTGCTCTTAGAAACACCAGAAGCTTTGACTTGCACCTTGTTTCTGATGGACCAGTGAGCTGATCTGGTGTTTGATCATGTGACTTTAGTCTCTTTGCTGGTTTTTTTGTTGTTTGCTGTTGTGTTTCGGCTCCATGAGGAATCACTCTCAGAAGGAATGTGTGGGGATGTTTCTGCTGCCCGGGGTGATGCAGCGTGGAGCTTTGAAGAAGTCTCTGATGTTTCATGTTCTGTGAAGAATCCTCAAATCCATCAGATGTTACAGAACCGTCTGAGCTGAGACCTGTCAGAGGTTCTGGTGGGCTGTACATCATCATCTCACGCAGCCCGCCTCGCTGCCTTCTATTAGCTTCTGGGGTAAAACACGACCCAGCCGTCTGGTCTTCATTACTGCTCTGTGAAGTCGTGTCCGCACCAACGCGGAGATTTGAGCAAACATCAAACGTGATGAGAAACGTTCACAAACTTGCTAAGTGATGAAAAGTTCTAGTGTTCGTGCAACCGACCTGTGGAAAGGATGACTCACGTCTGTGTGATGATCCGGTTCTGGGAGCTACGACTGTGATGGCGTGGGTCATCGTGGGTCACTGCCGCTGCAGCCCAGCAGACAGGTGCTAATGTTTTTGCCTCTGTTTGGATCTCTCCTGAATCTCTGAAACCATTTTATAAAACTCTCAAAGAGTCGCTGATGAACACCTACAGCACATTCAAGATGGCCGCCACGGCAAAGTAGAGCGATGCGTTAAATCTGGTGGTTAGTCAGCCAACATTAGCTCATTTGAAACTTTAAAAACTGGCATTTTGAGGGTCAGTAAATGCACCATTCCCAAGTAGCAATAATAAAATCAGACATTTTCTCAGTTCGTGAACTCAGCATTGCTAAGTGCTCGCTTATGCTAGCAAAAACAAGACCGACTCAGATGTTTTTTATTGTCACATGTTGACTCAATAATGGGAAAGTTTATTCTGGTTACTTCATTAATTTATTTTCAGATAAATCAGAATCCAAAATCAAATCAATTTTATTTCTAAGCACATTTTAAAACTGCCAAAGTTGACCAGAGGGCGGAAGAATCCAAAGCTACAGCAGTTACACGCACAACTTCTAAAACAAGATTAACCAGTAAAAATCTATGAAATGAAGGGATTAAACATTGCTACAAACACGTCTCAATCTCTTTTACTAAATTTCTGCAGAAATTTGGTGTTTTAGTAGCTGGGAGCAGCTTGGTAGCTAATACCGTTAGCGTCTAGAATGGTTAGGTTTTTACTGATTCAAAGCTTTGTTAAATGTGCGCACCACAGTGTTTTACTGGCCCTGTGGCCCACAAGGTGGTCGTCTAGGCGCTGTGGAGGAAAACAGAGAAACCAGCAAAGACAAAAACCATCATAAAAGACAGAAACGGTCCAAAGTTTGAAATCAAGAGTTAAACTACGGGCAGATTAGCTAATGCTAGCGCGTAGCACGCTCACGATCAAATGAGGTCAGACAAAACCACGATGATTGTGAATGACTCTACAAGTGGAAGAAGAATGCCCACCATCCCGTTTATGTGTGGATGTCTGCAGCTGCTACCTGGAGTCTGCTTGTTGCTACTGAGAGTCAGCGACTCGAGTCTGCTCCACACACCACAGCTGGTATGGCAAGCCATTGTAGCATGTAATTCACACATGCTACTTTATTTGAATACAGTTTGGATTGGATTATGTTGCCAGCCCGTACTAGAGGGAACTAGACAAAACCAGATTGATACATCTTATTGAGCCTTTTAGAAGCAGACCACGGTCTCGATTCATTTGAATCGTCGTCAAATCGAACATTCGATAAATCAACGGAGGATTCGACGGCTGCAGCACGATTTACCCCTCTATTATTTTAAAACCGTGTTGTTTCAAAACCATCTCCTGTGAGTCTCGGGCCACTCTCTCAGCACCCCGCCACAGAACCGCGCCAACCCAGACGCTAGAACCACGTTTGCCAGAACATCTGGAACAATCACAAGCCCCAGATGTTTGTCACACAATTGTTTCATTGTTGTCACAAGGTTTTTGGATCCCGTCTCGATTTGTTCACCACCACCCCAACCCCCATCTCCGTTTGTCTCCAACTCCTCCCAAAGTTGTCTCATGGTTACGGCTCAGAAGCTAAACGGTGTGTGTGTGTGGGAAGTGATATTTTGTCTCTGCATTCTTTAGACTTAAACACACTCTGCACCTGTTCCTGTCTGTCTGCAGCACACACACACACACACACACACACACACACACACACACACACACACACACACACACACACCCCACTGTCCAACAACACATTCAGTGGGAAAAATTTCCTGCATGTCTGAAACATGAGCCTAAATATTTTCTGCAGGATCAACACAGGCATGCTGCGTGCGTGCATGTGTGTGTGTGTGTGTGTGTGTGTGTGTGTGTGTGTGTGTGTGTGTGTGCGTGCATGTGTGTGTGTGTGTGTGTGTGCGTGCATGTGTGTGTGTGTGTGTGTGTGTGTGTGTGTGTGTGTGTGTGTGTGTGTGTGTGTGTGTGTGTGTGTGTGTGTGTGTGTGTGTGTGTGTGTGTGTGCTGGGTCAGAGTTTTAATGACCTCTCCAGACAGTTATGTGTGTATTTTCCAGTTGTGTGTTTTTGTGGGATTTGGATCCAGGATGCTTTTCCGTGTTTCCTCTCCTCTCTGTACGATTCACTCTGAACGGATTCCAGAGGAAATCAGTTGACCACAGCTGAGCGTTCTGTGTCAGCTGCTCAACAGAACCTTCCTCCTCTCGTCGAGGTCAGGAACCACCACGGTGGTTCTGATCTTTACCCGCTAGATCGGACCGTCCTCTGCTGGTTCTGTTAACGAAGAACTGTTTATCACAAAATCAACTGTAAAAGATGAAATATGTTAAAATATTTTAGTCGCATTCTGCTTTTGAAGCATGCTTTTATTTTGAAATTATGGTCACTTCCTCCTCTGACGCTCATAATCCATCTTGTGGGAGAGTAACGATGGCAGAATGACAGTAAAACTCACCGGTGTGGTGCATCCAGCACTAACATTGTGTTGAGTTTGCCTGCATATGACCTCAGGTGTGGGTCAAAAAGCCCCGCCTACTACACCCCCAGCAGGTCCCTGAGGTCCAGTGACCAAAGCCTACTGGTTGTGCAGCACCAGGCTAAAGGTCAAAGGTGACAGATCATTTGCTGCTGTGGCTCCCAGACTCTGGAACTCTCTCCCCCTGAGCCTGAGCTCAGTGGACTCAGTGGTCTCCTTTAAACTCACCTGTTCAGGTTTTGGTGTGACCTTCACCTCTCTCTTTATTCTGCTCTCCCCACCTATTCCACCTTCCCCAGGATCCACTGATTTCCCTCTTTCCTGTTCACTCTCTCTCTTTCTTTACATTTTTCATCACAATTGTCTATTTTTTGCTCATTTTAAATATATTTTTAAACATTTTCTAAATTCTTTTTAATATTTTTACATTTTTTGTTTTTGTGAAACGCCTCTTCTTCTTCTTCTTCTGGAAGAGTAACGATGGCAGAATGACAGTAAAACACATGGGTGTGGTGCATCGAGCACTAACATTGAGTTGAGTTCGCCTGCATCTGACCTCAGGTGTGGGTCAAAAAGCCCCGCCTACTTACCTGACACAGTCATGGTGAAAAAAATTTTATTTTTTCATGTATAGCTGAAATGTGAGTCAGCTGATGCTGCTGTTTTAGTCTGGAAGGTTGAATGAAACTAGTTTGACTTCAGAGATGATTTAGATGCTTTTGTCAGTAACACACATCATACTCAAACAGTGGACCAGAACAGGAAATGAGTGATTGTTTTCATTTTAAACTCATTTAAAATAACTTCGGAGCAGAATTCTGACGACCCCGTGACCTTGTTGACCTCTGATTGAACCCGACGGTGTCTGAGCTTCGCTGGACGCTGTTTTACCTCTCACCAGTTTCTTCTGTTTGTTGTGTTGAACGCGAAGGAACCAGAAGAACCCAGAGCCATCTTTTTTTTTCCACAGGAAGTGCTTTAAGAACTTGTTTTCCATAAGTTCTCCGGGAGAGTGGGAGAGTTTTTTATCGTCCTGCATTTTATCATCTGATCTGTTTTTACACATCTGTCTTCCATCCAGATGTAAATTCTGAGTTGTCCCGAGCAGCTCGTGTCCTCAGAGCAGAGCGAAGGCGGCAGATGTTTCAGGGTTTACATCATTAGCTCAGCGTCCAAACTCAGACCTTGTCTCCTCACGCATCCGCCATGTTTAGGAACGTCACCCGTTGGCATGACGATGGCTCAGGTGGTCAGAAAGATGGGCGTCACGTTTCAGAACCCACTTTAGATGTTCAAACATTTTGTGCGAAATCTAAAATAAATGTGACCTTTAAATACAATCTTAGATTATTTTTTACTCATAAGTCGGACTAATAAAAGGTTTTACTTTTACTCATTTTTAACAAACCTGAAGTAAGCAGGTTTGGTCACATTTCTTATTTTAAATATAAAAAAAGAAAGTATTTATAAGAGTACATCAACAGTATAACTGAAGTTGTAAATGGTCTTATTTTTAAAAATTAAAAGTATTATAAAATCAAGCATTTTACATAGGAGTCAGTGGGGACGCCCTGATGTGATCACAAGATCTAAAATTGGGTCCAATCACGTGATTTTAATGAAATCAGAAAAACAATGGCTTAGTTTTAAATTCAACAGGTTCCTCTACACCAGTAAACCCTGTAAGGTCCCACAATTTAAAGAGCAAGTCACCCCCAAATCAACTTTTTTTCCTGATAAACTACATAAATGCGTGTCTAGTCGTGCTGCAGACACGTGTCGTCAATAGTTTTGCACTTTAGTGCATTTTAGTTAAAATTTTAATTTTCTGTCTAAAACTGTCAGTGTTGTGCCGTCGTCAGGTAAAAACTCTGCACTGCATTTGAATTTAAATCTGCCATCGCTATTGGCTAAGAAGTACCCTAGAACGTTAGCTGGTACCATATGATGTCACAATGTCGTTGTGAGCCTGTGTGTGTGTATTTGTAAGCGGCTCCGCCCTCTCGGTCTGCTAGGCAACAGCATTTGTTGCATCTTTCAAACAGGAAGTGGGAGTGGAGTAATACTCTGGCAGGGGGTGACTTGCTCTTTGAGGTAGTTTGGGAATTCACGTACATAACATCATAGTTGTCCCCCCAAGAGAGAAATGTAATTTGGATGCATTTTACCAGGAACAATAAAGGGAGAGTAATAAACACATGTCATGTGTGCAAGCTGCGCATTAAACCAGGTGGAAAAGGTGTGTTCAACACTGGTGCGCCACCTTAAAAAAAACTGACCCTGCTCAGTTTGGGCTAAGCCTGCCGTCACTAAAGATGCATTATGAAACAGTCTCCGGACGGCAAACGTGCCAAGAGAGCAGACTGATGAGCGCCCGTGGCTGCAAACGTCGGGTTCTGCCGTCTCCTCGAGTCGTGGTATGATCCCCTTTCTCGTCCTACCTTTACAGACGCAGCAGCTCTACAGGTGTTTAGTAGAAAAAAGTCACTGCTGCTGGCCGTCATGTGCCGTGCCATCCCTGCCACACACCGAGGCTACTTTTACATTTATACTTAATATTAACATGTTTGTTATTCGTGTACGTCCTAAACGAGGGATGTTTTATGGCAGATAAACTAAAGAAGTGACATAAATACGTAAAGAAAGAAAAGCATCACTGATAACATCTCAAAGGACATCTCTAGAGTGTTCTTTTTTCTTCACGCGTTTGTAAAGTGTTGGATCGGGACTCGGTGTCGGCAGTTTCTTACAGTCACATGACTCTGAGTCGCACTGGGAGCAACAAAACGTGGCGGGAACGTCCCTGGGAGTGAGGACTCCTACTGAGGGGGTAAAATAAGTATTTGCGCTACTTCTGTTGTTTTACTCCTTTACCAGCCGCGAGGATAATAACCGTGATGCCGAGTCAGTCCGCTACTCGACGAGTCGCTGCGCCTTACGATCCACCGGAGGTGGTTTTGCTTCGGTTCTCCGGCAGAAAACTCAGGTGTGATTTGTTTTTGTGTGTTTCAGGTGTACGCTCCTTCCGCCAGCACAGCCGACTACAACAGGGACTCACCGGGTTATCCCTCCTCCAAACCCCCCAGCGCTGGCTTCCCCAGCTCCTTCTTCATGCCAGGTGACTCCACCCACCCCCTTGGGCTCGTCATGGTGGAATAAAGAGCTAATTATGTCATTACCTGTCCAAACGCTATCAGAATATAAGTCTGGGTGGCACCATCACAGATGTGTATACAAGGCCGCACTCGGACTGCTGCCTTCTGGAGTTAAAGCATACCGGTCCGCCCAGACTGCTGCTTCCTGTCCGTTCACACGCTCTGATGCTGGCTAAGAGATTTTGTCCACTTAGCACCCTCGGTTGCTGAAGCCATGAAGTGTGGTTTTGAGTCTCCGCTGGTTTCTCTTCCCTCAACAGATGGTCACCACAGCGGCGACCCCTGGAGCAGCAGCAGCAGCAGCATGAGTCAGCAGGGTTACCATAGCAGCATGCTGGGGGGTGGGAACTCGGCTCACGGCCCCGCCCAAAGCTCCTCCTACTGCGGGATTCACCCACACGATCGGCTGGTGAGCTACGTTCATTCATGAAGTTTCTGGAGCATTTATCCAGCATGATGTCATCGTCGTGGTGATTGATGTGATTGGATCACGGCTTTAACCCGTCTCTAGGGTTCACGGTGGTTTTGTGCCTCTCTCCAGAGCTACCCCTCACACTCGTCCGCAGACATCAGCTCCAGCCTTCCTCCCATGTCCAGCTTCCACAGAGGGGCAGGTGGTGGGGGCGGGGGCAATCATTACAGCACCGCCTCCTGTACCGCCTCCACCAACGGGACAGACAGCGTCATGGGTAAGGAGCCCGTCTTTAATCCAACAGGATCTCTTTTGGGTTCTGCTTCCGAGGTGGAGGGGTGCAAGTCAGGCTGCACGATGAACCAAAAGTGTGTCGTTGTCTCGATACGACAGACTATCGTTTAGCCAGTCAGGCGTCGTCGATGCGCCAACAGAAGTGGTTCAGATGCGGTCACAAGGAGGAAGGTTTGAGTTGTGTGGCAGAACAAGACAAGGATTTCCTAATACGATCGAACACGACAGACTCTAAACTAGAACATGATTCTGCTCTGTTAGCTTTAGCAATGCTAACCATTTGGTTTGGTGATTAACGAAACGTTTTATAGAAGCTGGTATTTAAAGTTTCCCCGGTCCTGGAGCCGCCATCCAGCACGTTCAGAGGTTCCTTTGCTCCATCACACCTGATAGGCTTCTGGAGAGCTTCATGAGCTGCTGCACAGGGGATTCAACCAGGTGTGTTGGATCAGAGAAACGGCTAAAGCCCTAGAGAGCCAGGGCTGCAGACCCCTGCGCTTACTGATGTTGTCATGGTGACGTTCAGTTCAAAGTAAGTTTGTAAATCAGAGTGTTTGACACACTTGTCCTGATACCTGAGGATTTACAGTAAATAACGTAATAATGAGTTTATTTATTGACTCGTAGATGTCCCAACCTGGACACCGTAGCAGAGTCCTGTCACCTTTTATATCAGAGACAGAAGCTAGTCAGAGCTGATGAAGCTTCCCGATGGAGGAAGTGTGTGTGTGTGTGTGTGTGTGTGTGTGTGTGTGTGTGTGTGTGTGTGTGTGTGTGTGTGTGTGTGTGTGTGTGTGTGTGTGTGTGTGTGTGTGTGTGTGTGTGTGTGTGTGTGTGTGTGCGTGCGTGCGTGCGTGCGTGCGTGCGTGTGTGTTCTTGTGTGTGTGTGTATTCTTGCATGTGTGTATTCTTGCATGTGTGTGTGTTTGTGTGTGTGTTTTGCATGTGTGTGTGTGTGTGTGTTGTTGCGTGCATGTGTGTGTTGTTGCGTGCATGTGTGTGTTGTTGCGTGTGTGTGTGTGTGTGTGTGTGTGTGTGTGTGTGTGTGTGTGTGTGTGTGTGTGTGTGTGTGTGTGTGTGTGTGTGTGTGTGTGTGTGTGTGTGTGTGATAGCGTAAAGTTCCCATCTGGGATTCTGTACCAGGAGAGGATCTGGGAATGAGTCAGACTCCGTGTGCATGTTTGGGCGCTCAGCTGTTCCTGTGAGGTCACTTCCTTCCTCTTTGGACTCGTTGAGTGTGTGAAACACATTTAGATGAATTTAGGATCCACACACACACACACACACACACACACACACGCCGTCCCGGAGTTCTAATGGGATCAGATTCCAGGTTCAGTTCTGTTGTTGCTGTTTTCTCTCATTCCACCTTAACAGGATTTCCAGACCCTTCAGTTTGTTTCTGAGCAAAACTTCTAATCATTTCTGACCTTGCCTTGCTGAACGGCCTCAGTTCAGAGAAACGTGTAGGGCTACGTCTCCTTCGTGTTTCCTACCAGCTTGTTTTATATATTATGACTGGATGTTATTTGCTGCAATTAATGTTTATTTTTTACTTTTTACTTTAAAAAACCTCATTTAATTGACTTTTTTTTTCTCTATTTAAAAATAGTTAAAGCTCCAAATCAAATGCCCATATATGGTCAGTCACCCCATATCATTTTGATGTAGGTGTTTCATGCCAGGGTGGATTAGTTCAATTTGAACTGCTCAATTTAAAATGTTCTAATATTTCATGAAAATTTGTTAGAAAATGAACAAAAAATTTTTTTGCCTCAACAGAAAATCTAAAGATTTATTAAAGTTCTGCTTATAAATCATTATAATATTTCTGTTTCCGTCAAATAATTCATTTCATGGTTTTATTTAATCAAATAAATTGTAGTTTGTATAAGATTTATATGATCATATAAGGTTAGAAGAAGCGGTTCACCTGTTGTGAAGTTCTGGGGTTTGACCCACAGAGGATGAGGAGGAGGAGTGTGATGAAGACGCCTGGAGGTCTGCAGCAGACCTCTTCCTCGGCTCGTCTCAGAGGCTTAAATACAGTCTCTTCATTGGCCGTGAGGTGTTTGATGACTCATCACAGTAAGTCGTAGAGGAAGCAGATCATTAATGAACAGGTGTAACTTCACTCACCTGCCCTCCGAACAGAACCAGACATTCAGAGGTTTTGGGTTCTGAGCCCGTCTGTTTACACAATTATTATACGTGTAAAAAAAATCACACTTTTTATTTCCTGTCAAATAAAAAAGACAAGAAGTGTAAAGGAAGGAGGTGCGTGACAGCAGGTGAGTTGAGGTCAGGGCGTTAGCTGGAAACCAGTGTCTGTGAGGCTGTAGCTCCCAGTTTAATGAACACGTCTTCCCGTTTAGGTGTGGAAGGATGGCTGAATAATTAAAGATGTAGTTAACAACATCCTTATTTACCAGAATCCGTCTCTGTGTGTGTGCTCCCCTGTGTGTTGTGTGTCTTTGTGTGTCACAGCTAACCGAGCACAGAGCGGAGCAGCCAGCAGCTCTCAGACGGGAGACGCCTTAGGGAAGGCGCTCGCATCGGTACACACACACACACTCGGAACCGCTCTCGTTGCTTCCATCCTGCTGATGTCCTTTCAGTGATTTCACATTTTAATTGTCTCCTGTTTTGTTTGGTTCCAGATCTATTCTCCAGATCACACAAACAACAGCTTCTCCTCTAACCCCTCCACCCCAGTCGGCTCTCCGCCCTCCCTCACAGGTAAACGCCTCACAGCCCTGGTCCAAACTCCACTGCAGCTGGAACACTAACCCTCTCGTGAAATATTCAAATTTCTATTAAAAATCTGTAAAACCTGAAAAAGAAATAGTGACATTTTTACTAATTTCTCCTTTTACTTTTCTTTGAGTAACAAATTCTTCTCAGTTGGCTCCAGCTACTCCCAAGTTTATCCCACGCCTCTGTCCCGTTCCGGGACCTCCGTGGAGATTCTCGCTGTTTTATTGTTTATTATGAATAGGGCTGCAGCTAACGACTAGTTTAATAGTCGACTAGTCACCAACTATTACAACGATTAGTCGACTAATCAGATAATTAATAAATTTTTCTTAAATTTAGCATGAGATTGCTTTAATTATGTGAAAAATGATAGTAAACACAAGAAAGATGGGTTAGCGATGGGTACCGAATTCGGTACTTTTTAAGGTACCGACCGAATTCCATACTACTGACTGAGCACCGACTCACGTCATTTGAAACGGTGCCTCGTTTCGGTACCCGTCCTTCATAACG
The DNA here is from genome assembly GCF_043380555.1 of Nothobranchius furzeri. Taxonomy (NCBI): domain Eukaryota; kingdom Metazoa; phylum Chordata; class Actinopteri; order Cyprinodontiformes; family Nothobranchiidae; genus Nothobranchius; species Nothobranchius furzeri. Next base: position 72,508,799 of record NC_091746.1, on the reverse strand, counting down.
AGAACTCGCCTAGACAGCTGCGCATGCGCAAGAGCGTTATGTCGTCGGTCGCTGCGAGCGAGTTGTAAACAGAGCAGCATGGTAGAAAGAACGCACGCTAAAGCTTGGGTCCACTTCACTAAATGTGATGGGTAACTGGGTGATGATGAAACCAGCGACAACGATCTAAGTGAGACATCCTCATCTTAATCTGCTCCGGTAGGTAAATAAAATGTTTAAGATAACGTTAGCTTGATATGTTAGCTTCCGTTTCGCTAATGGTGCGTACGCTTTCTCCTCGGAACTCCGAATTCCCGACTAGAAGAACATGAACGTGCTCTTAAGTTTGTCTTCACTTTACTAAATGTGACGGGTGATTGGGTGAAGATGAAACCAGCGACAACGATCTAAGTGTGAGGCATCATCGTTTTAATCTGCTCCAGCAGCTAAATAAACTGTTTAAGATAACGTTAGCTTGATATATTAGCTTCCATTGCCACCATTGTTATCAGCTAATGGTGCGTTCGCTTTCTCCTCGGAAATTCTAACTTCCCAGTAGGAAAAATCAAATGAAAAAGGACGGCAAAAGGAATGAAGATACACAGTAAATTTAGTTCACAGTAAAGATGTTTGCTTCAGTTTAATTATCAGCTTATAAAACTACAAGGACGATGTTAAAATACAAACAGTTGTATGTTATTTATCGTGATATTTATCAAATATTGTTATATATTGAGAAAATATATAATTAATTATAAAAGAGAATTAAAATATTAAACACTCAAAAGTATCTAAAATTGGTACCGTTAAGTACCGGTATCGATTCCTAGGTACCGGGAATTTGTACCGAATCGATTCAAATGTCAAAGGTACCCATCCCTAAGATGGGTACTTCAATGAAAAACGCATATTTTATTGAACTTTGCTGCTGATAGGCCGATTCATACTAACAGTAAAAAAAAAAAAAAATGCCGTCTAACACCAATTAGGCACAGTGCCCAGTCAGTACAGACATGAATGCAAAATTAAAATTAAAATACTTTTGTCAGGCACAGTCGGACATAAGGTTAAGTCTCTATTTTAAAAACAAAACGTGTTAGCTTTCGTGTTATTTAAATCTTACCAAGGTGAGTCAGACTCTGTTTCATTCAACTGTCCGACGTGCTTTCTCGTTAAGTGTTCATGCATCACCGAGGTGCTGCCGTGATACGCGAGGACTGCTTTACAAATTATGCAGGTAAACTTTATTCGCCGAATCCCAGCTAGAATGCTCCCAAACTTTAGATGTTCTGGTACGCGTAGCTGCTGTGTCGGACGCCGCCATTTCTGTTAGCTGGCGCTCAGCAGAGACGCTATTGCCCACGTGCGACTCTCGGCAGAGATTGTAATGAAGTGAGATGCCTCACTCGGTCGGACTAAACACCTCTGGCGACAACGTCAACACTGAAATTCATTGTCGACTAATTCTTTTGTCGATATTTGTCGAAAACGTCGACTAATCGTTGCAGCCCTAGTTATGAATTTTCCAAAAACGTTTCAGACTCTCAGCGACACCGGAGCATATGGAGGCGCCTCACAAATGCTTCAGAAGCTCCTTCGTGGTCTCAGCCCAGTGACCTGTTGGGGTTAACTTTTAAAGTCTCATGTCTCTGTGACCAAGTCGACACGCTGACACGACCCTAAAGCGTCGGAGCTGAACCGAGTTTTAGAAACTCTCCTTTAACCAACGTTTATTTTGTTGAGGGTACTCAGTATTGATCCCTGGTTACCATTTGGTAAACATCGCTGCAACGTTGCACCAAGGATTCATAAACAGCAGCTGGATGTGATGAAGGAGCTTAAAACGTGCTTCTAACGGCGTTTATGTGACAGCTCTGTGTGGCTCATTGGCTCGCTTTAACATCTCTAACGGAGATTTAAGATGCTGAAGACGAGTTCTTACATTAAATGGAAGGGTTTTTTAATCAATCAGTAAAAGTGACATTTAAAGAGCAAGTCACCCCCTACCAGATTCTCACTCCACTCCCATTTCCTGTTTGAAAAATGCAACAAATGCTGTTGCCTAGCAGACCGAGATGGCAGAGCCGCTAACAAATACACACACACACAACATTGTGACATCATATGGTACCAGCTAACGTTCTAGGGTACCTCTTAGCCAATAGCGATGGCAGATTTAAATTCAAATGCAGTGCAGAGTTTTTACCTGACAACGGCACAACACTGACAGTTTTAGGCAGAAAATTTAAATTTTAACTAAAATGCACTAAAGTGCAAAACTATTGACTACATCCGTGTCTGCAGCACGATTAGACGCGCATTTATATAGTTTATCAGAAAAATAAGTTGATTTGGTGGTGACTTGCTCTTTAAGCACGACATTTTCATTGGTCGTTGTCCTCCTTGGCCCCGCCTCCTGCTTCTGATGGCAGCGGTTCTTTTCACAAGTCCAGCAGACACTACGGCATCGCTGATGTCATTCCTTAGAAATAGGTCAACATCAGAGATGGATCCTCATCAGTCAGGACGGGGCGATCTGTTCATTATAGGATGGATTTGTGCGTTTCGACGAGCCGCCAAAGCAGAGAGATCGTAGAGTTGTTCAAGCTAATGAAAGACTGAGAACAGAGAAGCTGTTTCTGCCCAGACCATTTTAGATGCGACACACTCGAAGCCTGATTGGTCGGTTTTTCTTTAAACATCTTTTGTACGTTCCTTCTGTGTTTTTCTTCTGTTTGCATTTTAACACAGGAAAGTTATTTTTTACCTTGCTGACAGTTTCGATCACTCCTGCGGTTTTCATCAGAGCTAATCGCTAATGGCGGCTTAACTTCCTTCTCCATTTGTCCGCGGGCAGCAGAGGACAGTGTCGCCCTCTGCTGCCCGCTCTCTCCCCTCCAATGGCACAGCCCCATGCCTGATGAATAAGCACTGATTGGTCCATGTTCACTCATAAAAATAAACCAGGTCATGCTAAAGGTGTGTTTCCTTGCTGGTGATTTATGCCAGAATCGGGTTAACTAGTTGTGTTACTAGCCTGTTAGCTAAATTAAGCAAATTACTAGCTACATATTTTGCTAGAGCTTCTTTAACATAGAGAAATAATGTGTCGAGTAACAAGTTGGTGAATTAAACAAAAACAATCATATAATCGATCATAAAATCGTGATTTCACAATTGATTCACCCCTCCCCCGATCAATTAAAACACCCTGACACACTTATTTTCTTATTTTATGAGACTTTGTTGAAACAACTTTCAAATAAACTCAGAACATTTCTGCAAATTTCACCTAATAATGCCTTTAAATGAAAAACGAACATTAACATGACGTTTATAATATTATTTAGTAATTCAGGTGTAATTTTCTAATCTAGTTAAAGCTAACACCTTCTTAATGCCGTGCCTCCTCTCCACAAGCCTCCTCTGTTCCTCCCATTACTCCTCCTCCCAGCAGATGCTGGAAACTCGAGCTGCTCCTTAAAGTGAAAAATCACTTTTTCTAATAATAGTTGTGTCAAATTCGTCTCTAACTGTCGCTGCTACACACACCGTTTGATATTTCTCCACCTCGCTTTGTGACTGATAGCTTTAATTACGAACGCCACTTCGACAAATCGCTCACAAACCCAGCAGCACACTCACAGAACAACTCCCCTCTTCCTCCTCCTCCTCATCATTACCATTATAGCTGCAGAGGATATTGCCTGCGAAACCATAATTGGTGTTTATCATTGTGTCAGAGTTACTCCACTTTTAACAAATTAGAAATGAAGCCTATTAGAGCAAACTACATGCAAATTGATATCCAGGGCTAATTCTGTGAGGGTGTTTTACAGAATCGGACCCAGAATAATTTACCCTGCCGTTTAATACATATATTTGTATTTGCACATGAATGTACCCAGGTGATTATGCATTCATTAGCATATGGAAATGAGCATGTATTATGAATAAAGGAGAGGGGAAAGACAATAAAAACAGAAACGTGTGCTAATGAGACGAGATCAGAGTAACAAGAAAGAGATCAATAATAAGGCCACAGGAGGATGAGGAGTAGCGTAAAGAGGCAGAGTCCTCCACCAGGTCCAGAACTGCTGCTAGCATAACGGCTTTATCGGGTAAAGATGTGTAAAAGTAGAACAACTCGTGCTGTCTGTGAATGAAAACATAAAACAGGGCAGGATATTAGCTGGTTCTGGTTCTTTACAAACACATTTTAAATCAGTCGTGTGATGTAGGAACTTTATTTTTAATAAAACAGATGAGTTGCTTTTTTTCATATTCTGTTTTTTAACACAAGCTTCTAAAATAGAAGCAGCTAGCTTAGCCTGTTAGTTGATTACGTTCAATAAATTTAATTCCATAAGGGATGGTATGAGTCTTTTTACCGATTTATGGTTCTTTCTAGTGCTTTTGAATGTTTGTTAAAACGGATAGTTTTTCTACTATCATCACTTTTTATGGTGCAGGAAAACCTTGAAAACTCGCATTGAAGGTGCCTGAAAGGTGGTTTAATCTGAATGTAAACAAAAGGATAAAAACTCTGTAGCAGATTTTAGGTTAAAGAAGATGTAGTTCCAGTATACAAAGAAATCTACTAGCTAGTTGTTAGCCTGCTAGCTACATAGCTAGGCCTCTGGATAACAAAACACATGCAAATGGTTAGCTTAGCTTATTAGCTAAAGTTGTGACTAGCAACTTTTGTTTTAATAAACTTTTTTGCACAATGTAATTAAATTATTAATATGTTGTTTAAAAACATATCAGTTGATGAAAATTTACTAAATTTACTTTAACTATCAAAGCAAGCTAGCATGTTAGCAGTTAGCATATTAACTAGCCCGTATTCATTTTCTTTTGTCTTCTGTTCCTTAAAAGGACCATTTTCACCAAACTGTTGGGCTGATGGTTATCTTCTGTCTAAATATCTACTCGTACCTCAAAGTTTACTTGCATAGCACCAAATCACGACAAGAGTCGTCTCAAGGCACTTCACAAAGTAAAAATTCCAATACAGAATTATAGAATAGAATAATTAGAATAGATTATTTCATTTGTAATTTACAAATCCAGCTCTTTTTAGGCCCACAGGTATAAAATAAAAACCGCATCATAACCTTTTAGCTAACTTTCTGGCCTCTTATTTAAACTTTAAAGTGACGGTGTGTACTTTTCTTGGTGATAGTGGGCAGTAGATACCTAAATTGTTGCAAGCAAGCTGTGTTTTTGTGTTGGAGTAAGACCTTTCCAACGGATGCCCATTAGGGTCAAAAAGCCCTGGGGAGTGCAGAATTCAGCAAAACGACAAGTACATCAGGCTCCCTTTCATCAGTGGCAACGAATGAAGAGGTAAATGTGTAAAACAGCAACGTTTATGAATGGTGAAAGTTTTGTAACCGTTTGTTACAAATCAGTAATGCATTTTGTCCTTAAGGGCTCCCGTAGAAGGAAGGAAGGAAACAGCATCTAATATGGTGTCACCCTGAGACTTAAGCCCCATTCCCACCTGTACCGGGTCGGCCCGGGCCGGGTAGCCCCAGTCGGCCCCAGCCTGGCCCGGTTGATTCCACACATCCTTGCCTTAAGCCCATGTGGGCTGATTCTACCCACCAATCAGAGGCTTGCTCTAATGGAAGGTGTGAATTTGCTGTCAGCAGTGGGCGTGTTGGCCCTGGTCGGCCTGAAGCAGTACCCCTCGGGAAGAGGGCCGAGAATGAGCCTTGGTTGGCCCGGGAAAATTCCAGGCCACCCAGATATGTAAACAACCTATGCTACCCGGCCCGGGCCGACCCGGTACAGGTGGGAATGGGGCTTTAGGGTGTTTCTCAACGTCAAGGTGCCTGGCCTTGCAAGGCGATTTCTTGCAAGGCCAGGCACCTTGCTTATGAGGACACTGTTCTTCCTTGGTCAAAGAAACCGGTTAAATGGAACAGACTTGCATCACGTGACCGCGGCTTCTGCGGTGGTCACGTAACGTCACGTCATGTGACACGGAAGATGAGATACATTTTATAAGTTTCAATATAAATATATGACGAGCCTTTTACTTTTTTTTATTGTGTATATAGTTGTTAAATTAAATATGTAAGCTAGCTGCTAGCCACCGAAGCTGCAACTAACCAACCATAGATAACTTCTTTGGGCTGATATCTGAAATGTTTTTTTTTATCCAATCTACAATTAGTTGACTTACATTTAACCTTGAACTTTGCCCCAAAGTAGCTGCTGATTCCTGATCCGCCGTCCTTTTGAAAATACTGCGGTGTATTCTGGGTAATTTTTGACCAAGGCTAGGCTACAAGATACCTCCCGTGTATCCTCGCTTAGCTAGCTAAATGGCTAACAAACGGAGAACACACACTTCGGTAGAACATGAACATTGGAACACGTCTTGGCGTTTCCTGATGACGTGTCTCCTAGGCAACCGGGGTGGGGTCAAGACATCCAGGCGAGGTTCCTTGGCATTGAGAAACACCTTTAGATCTGCTCCCATGTACAGACCTGCCAACCTGTACGCATTTTTTGTAGCCAGTACGCAATTTGGCATCTATTTACGCGGGTACGACTCACCCCTCTAAACTACGCAAAAAGCTGCGGATACGGGAGTTGAGTTCTGTGGCAAATATGCGCGTGTGGTACTCATGTCTGACAACACGATTCAGCGGCGTGGTGACGAAGCTTAAGCCCATCGTCGTAGAAAGCAGATAAAAGATATCCTGCCTAACCTAGCGTAACACCCCCCCCCTCCCTGCTTCGTCCTGCCCGCTGCTCCTCTCTCCCTCGGGTTTGCCATTCGCTGCTGTTCTGGTAAGGTTAGTGTGTGTGTGTGTGTGTGTGTGTGTGTGTGTGTGTGTGTGTGTGTGTGTGTGTGTGTGTGTGTGTGTGTGTGTGTCTGTGTCTGTGTCTGTGTCTGTGTGTGTGTGTGTGTGTGTTTGTGAAATTTTCCACCCAGTAAATGGGAGATTACAGCGTGAAGAGCAATGGAGTTGCAACAGTCTGTGAAACAACGCTGCACGAGTGGTACTCAAAAAATTTTGACAAGGTTGGCAGGTCTGCATGTATTTTAGACCAGATTTTTTTGGTTATATATTACAAAGCCGCCAGTATTTATAAATAACTCTGCATCGTTAGATTCATTTTCAACAACGTTTTGATGGATATTTCCAGAGATTAATGATAAAAACTACACATTGTCCCTTTAACATATATAAGACAAAAGTTTGCTCTAAACACATCAGAGCTTTTGTGAATAGTCTCCAGTCTGTGTCCGTGCGCAGCACCCTGTCCCTCTCACAGACTCATGTATGTAAATGGGACTGCTGCCTACCTGCTAATGAGACCTGTTGAATCAGATGCGACTCTTCGGAGCAGCAACCCAAACAAAGGCTAAAACAAACACACAAAGCTTGTTTACTCTGCTGAGAGCTTTTGCTAATCAACCACTCGTACCTTTTCAGAGACAAAACCAAACATTAGCATTTTCGTGATGAGATAAGACGGGTTTGATTTTGCTATTATCTCTAAACGTCACCAGTGAGAGATGTCGTGTGGGAAGTCGTTTTGTCTCAACTTCAGTTTATAAAGCAGAAGAAGGTTTTGGCTCTAATCCACACACCGACATCTCAGCATAGTCGCTGGGGATCGCTCTCCCAGCATGCACTGCGTTCATCAAAGACGGACGTCGATGAGGGGGCGTCGGTTTGAGCTAAACAAAAGCAGAAAACTTTTCAGGGTCAGTGAAGTCTCTCACACTATTGCTGGCTCTTCTGGTTTGGAGTTTGTTGTTCCTCTCTACCTCCTCTTGACGATGTCTCCTCCTCTTCTTCGTCTTAGCTGCCAGTTCAGCCGTCTGGTCCAGGAACGGAGGACAGGGAGCGTCGTCGCCAAACTACGAGGCTCCGCTGCACTCTCTGGTAAACAAACACACACGCGCGTTTGTCTTTCTATCTTAGTGAGGACCAGCCTTTGACTTCCATTCATTTTTGTGACTGTATTATGTCTAACCCTAACCATAGCCAGTGTTCAAACAGCGGCCAGATCTGGACTCTGGTTGGTTCTTTTCTTATCTAGTCCCGCCTGTTCCATTTGCTGATTGGTTCATTTTTCCATAGTCCTATATTTTCCATTTATGACTGGATTTTCGTTTCTGTCAATTTTTTTTGTTGCCTCTTGTTCGTCAACGAAAATGTCGATCAATGTTCGTCATAAGTTGGTCTTTATTAGCGTGTATATTTTCGTTTTGTTTTAATCTGCGAAAATGTATTCGTCAGTGTAACATAGCTAAAGGGTCCATTTTCACCTATATGTTGACCAACATAAATACACTTTCTATTTGGCCTTCCAAACCCAGACGGTTCTGCAGTGCTTGTTTACAAGAAGAAAAACATTCAAACAAACATTCTCACCCAAGGTTCCTGCACTCACTGTGTGAACGCCAGACGTCAACATTCTTCACTCTGAATAAACAAAGACTCCACGATTTTACAACTCATAAGCTTACAATAATCAAATGTGATGAATGAACAAGATGTTTAAATCAAATGTTTGAATAATCTGTGCTTAAATCAATGAATTTTAATGAATATTGTTCTTACAATGATCCATTTATATCACAAGTCGGTGTGTGTTTGATTTAACACGTTAATCATTATTTACACTCACACTTCACATAAGGTTAAAGATTCTTATTCACAGTGTTAAGAATCTTGTATCTGAGGAGGCGTGGCTTTCTGAGAGATGTTGGTAAAGACTCAGAAACGTGTCAAATTCTGATTGGCCAAACTCGGCCAGAAATCATAACACAGTTGTTTAATAAAACAAGAATTACTTCCCGATTAATTCAGTTTCTCGCTGACCCTCGAACCGGCCAATTCGGGAAAGAAGCATTTTTGAAACCATCTTCTCCTTTGGCCTCCTGTCAAAGCCTCTCTGTAACGCTGCGGCTGATATCAGACCGCCGGCTCTTCTAAGAGCCAAGCAAACATCCGCCTTAGACGCAAACAAGCATTCCAGCTTTCGGCCTTCACCTCGAGGGATCTCAGACTGGATGGGTCCTATCGGAACTATCTACGGGTTCCTGCTATCAGAGTTCACTCCACCGGCAGTGACCGTCACCCCCCGGTCGAACGAGAACCTCCACACCAAGGGTGCATAGACTTGGCACGACAGATTGCGTCTGATGCTGTTTTTGATAAACAACTCTCTAGTTTATAGCAAACAACAAATTCTTTTACACCCAGAGTTCGCAATTTCTCTCACATACAAAGAACGGTTGCTATAACATCTTGCTTCCACCACAGCACCTCACATCCACCACACCACCTCTCATTAATCATATCTTGTCATGTATAAATGATTAGTTTAGGAAAAATAATTAAATTCATTTAATAAACGATATACTGAGTCTGTCTGGATTAATACGAAGTGTGTTTATGATCCCTGAATAAGCAAAGAACCCTAGAATCTTCTGATTAAACATTCAAAGATCAATCAGGTTAATATTTCATATTTTTATGGAATCATCACATCTTATTGGTCATAATTATGTATTAATTGCTACATCACAAAAAAAGAAGCAAAAATATTTAGTCATTGAAGGTAACATTATGCTACTGCCAACCCATGTTTCAGAACTGAGATGCTTCCTAATTCAGAGGCGAAATGTTTCCAACTAAACCTCGAGGAAGCCCAAAAGATGATGCTTCCTCTACCGTGCTTCGTTATTAGTCTGAGTTAAAACGTACTGACTAAATAACTCTAAAAATAGTGATTTTATTCCAGGTGTTTTCTTTCAAATGGCTGATTTTTCACATTTAAAACTAATTTATTTTCCGTTTTTACAACAGCTGTTTCCCATGTTTCCTGGAATCTGGATGTCATTCCAGTTTTTCCGGGTCCATGCTAACGACTGCTTTATCCTGCCTGTCGTCCTGCAGCAGAGTCGTATCGAGGACCGTCTGGAGCGTCTGGATGATGCCATCCACGTCCTGCGGAGCCACGCCGTGGGACCATCGACGGGTATGGCGAGCAGCCATGGTGACATGCACAGCCTCATTGGAGCCGCGCACACGCACAACGGCGCCATGGGCGCTCTGGGCAGCGGTTACGGGTCGGGACTGCTGTCGGCCAACAGACATTCGCTCATGGTAGGACCGGATGTTGGACCCACCTGCTTTAATTCTTTAAAACCCGTCACTGGTTCTAAAACTGATCAAATGGTGTTTTTCATCTCATTTGGGTAGTTTATAGGGATGTCCCGATCACATGATCGGATCGGGCCGATTTTTTCATATTTTTCAGTGATCAGAGATCCGCAGTTATAACTGACGAGTCTTGCCGATCTTCCGAAATACACTATGAGCATGTTACCATATGCTACTTCCGGGAAAACAACTCATGTAGAGGGCTTCTTTTCTTGTGTGATAGTCACACCCTGTTTACGGTCTGTTTATGGATGGTTTTCGAAAAGAAGTCAGCCAAATGCATGACGAATCAAGTAGCCATTTACATTTTTTAAGATGTCTGGGGCACTTACCAAATTCCGCTCTCTGTTGTTGGCTCGCGTTTTCCAGGGAAAACTAAACCGTTATAAATTCCCCCCTACCACTCTGTGTTTACTCAAAAGTAGAGGGCACAGACGTATATGTAGACGCCAACGTGGACTAGCGTTGCCTATTAGAGCTGCCGTAGTGGCCGGCCGCCATTTTAGATGGGTCTCCATTCACCCCCAGTGCATTCATTTGTACTGAGACAGGCGCTTACCCCACTAACAACACACGAAAGCTTTTTCATAAAATCAGACACAAGGTATGGCTTGATCATTAAAATACAAATATTATTAAACAAAAAGTGAGAAGAGACACGTCCAATATGGCGACAATGCTGCTACGCTCTCCAGAGCCCAATGTGGCGTCTACATATTCATGTCTATGGTAGAGGGCGATATCGATAGCACTTTTCTTTATTATACCGTACCAAGTCAGCCGTTTGCATTTTACTTTTGTCCAAAACGTTAAACTGAAGCTGACCTATAATCTCTGTGAGATTTAGATTTCATGGGATTTACAACAATGATGGTAATGCTTATTAATAAAATTAGTCTTAAAAAGTTAACGAGTTACTTGCTAAAAATATATTTCAGCTTTATTAATTTCAATAGTAAGGGCAAATTATCGGATCAGGACTCGAAATCGGATCGGATTTGAAGTTTTAAGATCGGATCGGGATCGGGACATCCCTAGTTGTAGAGAAAAATTATCTCAAACTTTTCATGTTTTTAGGAATCCAAACTAAAAGTTAAGCTTGGTTTCTGGCTCTGATGAACTCCCAATCCTCCTCCGTATGTGAGACCTAAATCATGAACAATCCTGTAATAGAGCCGAGGTCAAACTGAACACATCAAATCAGATGTTTTCCGTTCAAACTTAGCTGTTTTCTCTTTTAAAACCATAAACATAAAGAGCCAAACAGCTGTGTAACACAAGGACATAAAACACACAAAACGCTGCTAAAGCAGATCCAGATGCAGCCACATGTTCAGTCCTGCTTAAAAAGCTGCTCGTCACCTTCATCTGTGCTCTATCTGGGTTCACCTTTCTCACTCAGGTGATCCTCAGAAACTCTTGTGGTGGTAAAGAGAAGCCCGAGGGAACGCCCAACACTCTGAGATTAGAATATGATGAGATTAGAAGGAAAAACGATGAGTTTGAAAGTCTAGTTAGAAATTTCACTGCTAAATGGTTAAAGTTAAAATGATCAAAAATGTCTAGTTTAGGTTTAAAAACTAACTTAGAAACAATAAAGAACGTTGGAACTATGGGACTTAAACCCCAAACAAAGTTTAAGGCACAAAACTAAAGATCATGAGTCAAAAGTGTCGACTAAAGCAGAAACACGGAGGTTAACCCCCAGAGACCCACGGTTGTAATATTACAACATCAGATTTGTCTACAAAAATAAACCTTCCCCATTTTTTTTTCTTTTTAAAACCACATTTACATTGCTAATAGGTCCTATTGTTCAGTTCTGCAACACTATTGGCTGTTAAAATGTGTAAATAGGCCCGTTTATCTGGCCTCCTAGAACAACATGTGAAAGGTTAAAAAAAGATTTTGCAGTTGTTTTCTAAATTTGGGTTTCTGGGGGTTAAAGAAGCTAAAAAGTTAAATTTCAAAATAAAAGACTAGACATAAAGACTAAAGTCCAGCCAACTGGGTTCTGGTTTTTACCAGTAATATTTATTTTACTGTAACTGGAGGTTTCTGGGTGTAAAAACGAAGCTACCATCATAAAGTGGTTTAGTTTTTTCTGCAGGAGAACTTCCATCAGCCCTTCAAAGTAAGAGTCTTAAACAATATTCTGTTGTTTGTTTTTTTTGTTTCTGATCCAAGTGAAGGTTGTGAACCGAACCCGTTGTACAAAGTGGCCACAGTTCACTACCACAATGCATCGTGGGAAATGCAGCAGCTGCTTTAGTTGATAGGAGGAGTTTATTTTTTAGTTTATTATCTAAACTTCCTCCATATTTCTGTCTACATCTAAGTGTGCCCAACAGGCGGGTTTTTGGTTTGATTCGTTTTTAGTTCATGTGTTTATTCGTGCTGTTTTCTGTTTACAACCTAAACAGGAAGTAGATTTAAACATGACATCATCACATTTCATTTATTTCAGAGTCATGGTTTAGTTCCTCTCCTTTATTTGGTCACACGTTCTTTTCATTTTACCCAATTATTTTCTGTTGTTCCTGTTTAGAACTTCGTGTCTCGATGCGCTCGGTCTTCATTCTCGCACTCACACACGCACACACACACACACACAGCTGGTTACATTTAGGCTGAAAGGCATGCAGGCTGAGATCATAACTCTGAGAAAACAGGTGGTAAACTGATGGTGGACAGACGTTTTTGCTCCTCAGCGCTGAACGCCTCATAAACACAGACATCCCGACGTTGGAAACTCTGAGTTTAGGTTTCGATCAGCTGACAGGAGCAGAACAACATGACTTTTACCTGAATCATACACTGCCCGGCCAAAATTAAAGTCACACACTCCTTAATATTTTGTTGGACCGCCTTTAGCTTTGATCACGGCACACATTCGCCGTGGCGTTGTTTCGATAAGCTGTCACCAGATTTATTTCCATCCAGTGTGGCATTCGTTCTTCACAGAACTTCATAATAAACTTTCTAACAGTTTTTTCTACTGTAGTAAAACTCCATCTGATCACTAATAAAAGAGGCTCAGGAGTTTTTTACTCGTGAAATAAAATAAATGGAGTTGATTCGTAGAAAACTGAAGACAACTTAAAAAAACAAAGTCTCATCCACGGCGTCTTAAAATCTTGAATTTGATTAAAGGAAAATAAAGTCTTACGTTTGGTTAGTACTGACGTGAATGTAAAATACTTGCAAACTTGACGCTTTTCAGCGAAAATTGCCGTTTATGAAACCAAATCCGTTCACGTGAATGAAAGAGTTTTTGTTTTCAGAAAAGATGAGACTTTGGTCGGTTTTCAGTCGCAGTTTCAGACAAACGAGGAGTGTTCATCCTCTTCACAAACCATCTTTGTTGGTGGGTCACGAGTGGTCATTTCACCAACCACAGTCACAGAGACAGCTAGGGAAAAACACGCAGCGGTAGCCGGTATCACGGCGCTGCTACTACTGTTGCTTCAACGTCTCGTTGCGGTTGGAGCTTAAAGTTCGTAAAGTCAACACAATCCCCTCCAAGTACTAGTTTTCTGTCCAGAACTGTAGCAGCTTTGCCTCCTCTCAGTTTCAGCTCTCACTGATGTTCCTCGAGGCTTGTTTCCTTTTTGGGAGGGAGTTGAGGTCAAGGGTTGGTCAAAAACAGCTTTCCCAGGAATTAGACGGGTCCATCCTAACCCAAAGAAGATTCAGACAGAAAGGTGCTGCGGTTGTTTCAGATGCAAGCTAAACCCTTTAGGCACACCTTCCCTACATATGTTATAGGGATGTGTATTGGTGAAATTCTGGCGATACGATACTTATCACGATACAGGGGAGACGATACGATACTTATCACGATACAGGGGAGACGATACGATACTTATCACGATACATTGTGATACATTGAGTCGAACAATATTAGCGATTTTTTTAGACTAAAATTATTGTAGGAAAATTCAATAAATGGTCCAAACTGATACTTAACATGATTAACATGAGGTGTCTGAACCATAATAGAGGGATTTACATTTCAGTGGTGGAAACAAACTCCATTCACACTGCTGCTGACTAGCGGACGGCATTTGATGTGCACCAAAAGAAAAGAAAATACACAAATGTTTGCTGATGGGGGGTGGGCCAGGAGGAGCTGATGGGGGGTGGGAGAGGAGGAGCTGATGGGGGTGGCCCGGGAGGAGCTGATGGAGGTGGGAGAGGAGGAGCTGATGGAGGTGGGAGAGGAGGAGCTGATGGGGGTGGGCCAGGAGGAGCTGATGGGGGTGGGCCAGGAGGAGCTGATGGAGGTGGGAGAGGAGGAGCTGATGGAGGTGGGAGAGGAGGAGCTGATGGGGGTGGCCCAGGAGGAGCTGATGGAGGTGGGAGAGGAGGAGCTGATGGAGGTGGGAGAGGAGGAGCTGATGGAGGTGGGAGAGGAGGAGCTGGTGGAGGTGGGAGAGGAGGAGCTGATGGGGGTGGGAGAGGAGGAGCTGATGGGGGTGGGAGAGGAGGAGCTGATGGAGGTGGGAGAGGAGGAGCTGATGGGGGTGGGAGAGGAGGAGCTGATGGGGGTGGGAGAGGAGGAGCTGATGGGGGTGGGAGAGGAGGAGCTGATGGAGGTGGGAGAGGAGGAGCTGATGGGGGTGGGAGAGGAGGAGCTGATGGAGGTGGGAGAGGAGGAGCTGGTGGAGGTGGGAGAGGAGGAGCTGGTGGAGGTGGGAGAGGAGGAGCTGATGGGGGTGGGAGAGGAGGAGCTGATGGAGGTGGGAGAGGAGGAGCTGATGGGGGTGGGAGAGGAGGAGCTGATGGGGGTGGGAGAGGAGGAGCTGATGGGGGTGGGAGAGGAGGAGCTGATTGGGTGGGAGAGGAGGAGCTCGGCTGGCCCTGGGAGGGTCGGTCCAGCTAGCTTCCGGGTCACGCTGGTTCACAGGTTCCATTAAGCGTTGTTTCCGTCAGCAGGACTCGTAATCCGCTCCACTCGGCTGTAAAACGCTCAGATGCTTTTTAATGCGGAGCTAAATTTGTTCCTTTAAGCTGATAAAAGTCAGAAGATCCCATTCAGTTCAGAACCGAACCCGTCGTTGTTCCAGCTGAACCGACGAAGATCACCCACAATAATGTTTAATAATCCCTCCAGCCGGGGGGGGGGGGGTTAAATAATCTCCATTTGGAGTCAAATTAAACAAAAGCAAACATCATCCAGGGGATTTTCTTTTTAGTTTGTGATCTTCAGCTTCCATTAATTCAGACCAGCCTGTGCTAAAATGTTCATTTTAGTTTAAGGTTCACCTTCCATCTCCGTGTGGGGTGAGTCGTGAATATTCACGAGGAAAAGAGGCTATGATCAGCATTTTTAATGAAGATAATTCAATAAATAAACAAACAATAACCAGTTAAAACAACACAGAGGTGAAGGGGAAACGCCCAAATCACCAAACAGGTGATTGTTTCATTCTGCTGACGGACTCAGATCTGAGCTTGGGTCTGCGATGGAGACAGCTGATCTAGACGCAGGTCAACAGAGGTCACCGCTTTAATGGATCTCACTGCCGTGTAAACCAGCAGGAGCCCGACGGCATCGTGTTTAGTGGAAAAATCCTTTTAGTTTGAGACTCTCAACAAACTGGTGATTTTCAGTCTTTCTGCAGTTCTTCAGCGTTTTTCAAACGGCCAGGCGAGCCTCACAGAGACCTGTCTGTTGTCTTTACGTCGTTTAAAAGCTGTTTTTGTTGCTTTTCTGGTAAAAGTCGCCCGTCTGACTTTTTCTCAGAAAGAAAACAAATCGCTTCATAACATTTTCCATTCCTCATGCCTCCAGTTTGGTGTTTTATTTGCAGTTCTCAGCTACGTGTTTCCTGACCGTTGAGTCTGCCGTAGAGCTGCTACGGAGAGCCAAACGCGCTGCTGGAAAAAGTTGCTGCGCTTTTCCTTCTGAGGAGGTCTGAACTTGTTTTAACAGGTGTTTTCTGTCAGCGCACAGGAGAGAGGCTGTGTGTGTGTGTGTGTGTGTGTGTGTGTGTGTGTGTGTGTGTGTGTGTGTGTGTGTGTGTGTGTGTGTGGACAGTTTATTACAGTTTTAGCTGTCTGAGCAGAACAAAAGCCTTTAAGTGAAGAATCTTTACGTTCAGCTTCACCTGATGATGAAATCTGTAAATAAGCATGGATCTGTTAAACGTGTTAAACGTAGATGAATGTGAAAAACACAGAAACATCTCTTTAACCCTCTGCCCTCCCGATGGTATTGGATGTGTACATTTTTGTTTTTCACACACACCATCTCTTTGTTTGTATCGAACTTTTTCATTATGAGATTCCAGGATTTTGATTTAAACGTAAACAAATCCCACAGGAAATGTTTTTCACTTACGAACCGTAAAAATCAGCTTTTAGGTCAAACTGCAGAGGTTTTTCTGCGCTAGGTCTGCAGTTATGATCTTAAATCAGACGTCCAGCTGCATGTTTTTGTTTTTTCTGCAACGATAATAGAAAAAGACAAGTGGAAGATCCAGGAATCCAGTTCATTTGGGATGGACTATTGGAATTCATGGAAACGTCTGTTTATACCTGCGTGTGTGTGTGTTGTCTCTCGAGCCAGAAACTCCCTGTCCTTCATCTTCCGGTGTTATCGTTGTTCTGTCACAAAAACACGTTTTAAATAACACACTGATCACTCCGCCTCCTTTTCAATTCCTTCTCCTCCTTCAACTCTTTATTATTTCAGTTTAAATTTCAACTGTTTAAATTGAAATTCTGTCAATCCCAGCGGGAGAAGCTAAAACGGAGAGTCATCTGCAAACATGATGACTTGAACATGATTCCGTCTGTTTTACAGATTAAAATGTGAAAACAGATCACACCATTTAAAGATTTTATCAGGCAAGCTAAAGATTCACCAGAAACTCCTCCGGTCGTCGGGATCAGCCAAAACTCAAATCGGTGGGTCTGAAACAAACAAATGAAATATGTTTATTCCAGATTGAATCAGAAATGTTGGTTTCATTAAATCTGTGTTCCTCCACGTTGTTAGGGAGACTGGACTTTAGTTTAAAGTGTTAGCAGCTGTTCAGCGACTCAGAGCTAGACCAGGATCAGAAATCGGTATCGACCCTGAAAACAAAAATCAGTCAAAGTCAGTATTTATCAACATGAGAATATCTTAATGTGAAATTCTGACATGAAATGCCAGGAAGATCCGACGAGTCGCAACAAAACATGAACAATGACAACCATATCAAATACAGACCTTAATGGTGGCAGGATACCACAGAAAGCGCTACGCCCTCTGTTGTCCTGCAAGGGAATTGTTTTGAAGTTGGCATTTTCAACATGGAAGTCAATGAAGGACTCTGTTTTCGACCCTGGTGGATGAGGGTGGAACTGCAGTTGTTGTCACATCCTGGTTGTCTTTACGTCTAGGAGCCTCGAGTGTCTACTTGGGTCACACACAACTTAAATGTGTGTGTCGTGTGTTGTTGTGGCTCAAAGGAATTTCAGTTCTTCAGATCTCTGAGAGTCCTTGAATGCACCACCAGGGAGTCTGGTCCAAAGAGTGCCAGTGTGGGTGCATTCAAGGACGTCCCGGTTTTTAGAGTTGGTTGAACAGCTGTTTTCTTTTAATTAAAAAAATGTTTGATTCTAAAAACCCAAAAATCTGAGAATCGGACCAAAGCGAGCCAAAATAATCAGCTTTTCTGAGCAGAGTCAGATTTCCCTCTTGTCTTTATTTAGTTACATTTTCTGTCCTCTCGTCAGAGGGCTCGAAACCTGAGGCATGATGGGAAAGCGGGCGTGGCCGTGCCAACTGAACCAGCAGCACATCAGTTTCTATGTAATTTATTTATATTTTCTCCTCCATCTGTGTCCTCGTCTCCTCTCCTCACGGAGCTAAATGAAGAACGAACGAAGGCTTGTTAAAAAATAAAAGCCTCCATTAAAAATGTACGCCGGCCTGTCTGCCGCGTCCTGCTGCCGCTTTACGTTTGGGAATCCAGGCGGCGATGAAAGGAGGCAGAACGGAAAGAGAGATGAAAATAATAAATAAAGGAGGAAACAGAGGGCTGGACGATAAGTGTGTGTGTGTGTGTGTGTGTGTGTGTGTGTGTGTGTGTGTGTGTGTGTGTGTGTGTGTGTGTGTGTGTGTGTGTGTGTGTGTGTGTGTGTGTGTGTGTGTGTGTGTGTGTGTGTGTGTGTGTGTGTGTGTGTGCGCGCGTGCACATGCCAACAAGCCCAGCGACATTTTGTGATATTTGCATGAAGTGAGAGGGTTTCTGGCATGAGGAGGGCGAGAGCTGGCTGGATTAACGGACAGACAGAAGGATCGGGATTTTAAACAACTTCATTCACACTAAAGCACATTTAAGGTGGACTAGACTCAGAAAACGCCACCTTAAATAACTGTAAATCAACACCACGTTCTTATTTTGGAGCCGTTTCACAGAACATCATTATAATCTGATTTAAATAATTGTATTCACCTGGAATATTTCATTTTCCTAAAGACATCGGTTTACTTTTATCCGGATCGAGTCCGTTCAGATTTATTTTGATATAGTCTCCTCTAATCCAGCTAGATCCAGGTTTAAACCCGGTCAGTGAACATCTCCCAAGTAGAAACGTAGTTTTCTGCTCAGAATTACACAAAAATACAAAATAACGCAAATTTTACAGAAACAAGTCCAGATAGATCGGATACGAGAGAACCCAGTCAGCTAATCACAGTCCAGCTAAAGCGAGAGTGAGTCAGTGTCATCTCCGTGTCCTGGACTTGGTTCTGATTGGAGATCAGAGTCTTCAGTCCCTAAAAGGACCTCCAGATCCACCATGGATCGGATCTCCGGATGGTTCTGCTGCTGAAAAGCTCAGGAAAGAGAGAGAGGCCATTTTGAACTGCAGGATGCCTGGAGAGGCTGGCATCACTCACTCTCTCTCTCTCACACACACACACACACTCACACAGAGCCCATCTCGTGCCAAAACAGTGAGTCCCTGCTGGAAGCTGCTCGGAGCTTTGGGAATTAGAAATCCCACAATTAAACATATGGGCATTAAGATAATTGTCAGTTGTGTGTGTGTGTGTGTGTGTGTGTGTGTGTGTGTGTGTGTGTGTGTGTGTGTGTGTGTGTGTGTGTGTGTGTGTGAGACAGATGGACATGATTCAACAGACACAAATGAACAGCAGAAAATGCAGAAAGCAGGAAACTAAATTTGTTTAAGAACCGAACCAGAACTCAGAAAGTTTCTCAGAACCAGCGGAAAGAATGAAATCAGAAGAGCTGAATGAAGCGAGGAGGAGGAGTTCCGGTCAGAACCTGAAGGAGAGCCTGGGTTTGTTAGGAGTGACGACGCTGCCCTCTACTGCTCAGAGGCACAACTGCAACACCTGCATTGATAGGAAGTGTTTTTAATAATACAGGTGCTGGCCAGTAAATTAGAATATCATCAAAAGGTTGAAAATATTTCAGTAATTCCATTCAAAACGTGAAACTTGTACATTATATTCATGCAATGCACACAGACCAATGTATTTCCGATGTTTATTACGTTTAATTTTGATATTTATAGGTGACAACCAATGAAAACATCAAATCTGGTATCTCAGAAAATTAGAATATTCTAAAGGCCAATGAAAAAATGTTTGTTTCTCTAATGTTGGCCAACTGAAAAGAATGAACATGAAAAGAATGTGCATGTATAGCACTCAATACTTAGTCGGGGCTCCTTTTGCCTCAATAACTGCAGTAATGCGGCGTGGCATGGACTCGATCAGTCTGTGGCACTGCTCAGGTGTTATGAGAGCCCAGGTTGCTCTGATAGTCGTCTTCAGCTCCTCTGCATTGTTGGGTCTAGCGTATTGCATCCTCCGCTTCACAATACCCCATAGATTTTCTATGGGGTTAAGGTCAGGCGAGTTTGCTGGCCAATCAAGGACAGGGATACCATGGTCCTTGAACCAGGTGCTGGTGGTTTTGGCACTGTGTGCAGGTGCCAAGTCCTGTTGAAAGGTGAAGTCTGCATCCCCATAAAGTTGGTCAGCAGCAGGAAGCATGAAGTGCTCTAAAACTTCCTGGTAGACGGCTGCATTGACCCTGGACCTCAGGAAACAGAGTGGGCCAACACCGGCAGATGACATGGCACCCCACACCATCACTGACGGTGGAAACTTTACACTGGACCTCATGCAACGTGGATTCTGTGCTTCTCCGCTCTTCCTCCAGACTCTGGGTCCTTGATTTCCAAAGGAAATGCAGAACTTGCTTTCATCAGAAAACATAACTTTGGACCACTCAGCATCAGTCCAGTCCTTTTTGTCCTTGGCCCAGGCGAGACGCTTCTTGCGCTGTTTCATGTTCAAGAGTGGCTTGACACACGGAATGCGACACCTGAATCCCATGTCTTTCATGAGTCTCCTCGTGGTGGTTCTTGAAGCGCTGACTCCAGCTGCAGTCCACTCTTTGTGGATCTCCCCCACATTTTTGAATGGGTTTGTCGTCACAATTCTCTGCAGGGTGCGGTTATCCCTAGAGCTTGTACACTTTTTTCTACCACATTTTTTCTGTCCCTTCGCCTGTCTGTTAATGTGCTTGGACACAGAGCTCTGCGAACAGCCAGCTTCTTTAGCAATCACCTTTTGTGTCTTGCCCTCCTTGTGCAAGGTGTCAATGATTGTCTTTTGGACAGCTGTTAAGTCAGACGTCTTCCCCATGATTGTGGTGCCTTCAAAACAAGACTGAGGGACCTTTTAAAGGCCTTTGCAGGTGTTTTGAGTAAATCAGCTGATTAGAGTGGCAGCAGGTGTCTTCTATATTCAGCCTTTTCAGAATATTCTAATTTTTTGAGATACCAAATTTGGAGTTTTCATTAGTTGTCACTTATGAATATCAAATTTAAATGTAATGAACATTGGAAATACATTGGTCTGTGTGCATTGCATGAATATAATGTACAAGTTTCACGTTTTGAATGGAATTACTGAAATATTTTCAACCTTTTGATGATATTCTAATTTACTGGCCAGCACCTGTAAATATTGGAAAAAAATGTCAAGTTTGACAGAAAATGATCAAAAAACTACAAACAGAATTTCATTATAAAAATATAATTTATTTAAGCGTCTCCACTGAATCTTTTATTAGTTGGATGCATAGTGAGGTTCATTCATTTTATTTTCATTGTTTTCCTTTTAAAATATAAATATATATATATATAATTTTTTTTATTTATTCTGTTTTTTATTTTTTGGTCATAATTTATCCAAAAGCATGAATATGTGATAGGGGTGTGTATGGGTGAAATTATGGCGATACGATACGTATCACGATACGATACATCTCCATTTATTGTATTTGCGATGCATTCAGCCAGACCATATTAGCGATTTTTTATTTTTATGTTTTTGACTGAATTCATTGTAGGAAAATTCAGTAAACAGTCCAGACTCATAGATAACATGATTAACATGAGGTATCTGAACCATAACAGAGGGATTTACATTTCAATGGTGGAAACAAAACCCATGGCACACTGCTGCCCACTAGGGGTCGGCGTTAGAATTGCAACAAAAGAAAAGAAAATGTTTGCATGTAAATTCTTCCAAATACTTTATACACGGCTTTTGAATATCGATATAATATTACAGGAAAAAATATCACGTTATATTGCCTTATCGGTATTTTCCTACATCCCTTTTTTTTCTTTTTTTTTTTCTACCGTGTCCTGTCTGGCTGTGAAGCAAGCAGAATTGATGTCTGAATGCTGGTGACAAGCCTTACAGATTTATTCTCAGGTGGAGCATCAAAGCGTCTGCTTTTAATGTCACGCCTGATACTTAAAATTTTATTGTTATTGTTGTTGAATGCTTTGTAATTCCAAACAGACACGGAATCCCTAATATGTGAAATATGTTTGGCTCTTTAAAAGTTTTTAGTCTGAGATTTGGACAAAATTTGGTGAAAAATCTGAATTAACCAAAAATATTTCAAACAAAACTTGTTCAACTGAAGCCGAGTTTTGGGTTCTCGTGGGTCTGATTTTATTACTTCAGAGTTTTTTATCTGTTTTTTAAGAATCAGCAGATTTTCCCTCCAATCCTTCAGTTTTTTTCTAATCTAACACTTGAAATAGAAATTCTTCTCAGCAGATTATTTTGAGCGCCTGTATCGTTTATGTCAGGTTCTGACCCATTCCTTTCCAGGTCGGCGCTCACAGAGAAGATGGCGGCAGCAGTTTACGTGGAGGTCACTCCATGGCGGGTCAGGTGTCAGTTCCTCAGCTACCTGTCCAGTCGGCCACCTCGCCGGACCTCAGCCAGGCCGACCCGTACCGCGGTGAGACCCTCGGCTCTGATCGTCGTGTTACAGACACAAATGGTTTAATATCGATACTAAAGGAGGAAAATCTCACGTTAACCTGAGCCGTTTAGTAGACACACACACACACACACACACACACACACACGCACACGCACACGCACACACACACACACACACACACACACACACAGAGCCCACCTCTGTATCTGTGGACTCCAGATAAACAGGAAGCAACCGGCTAAAGCTGAATAAATAAAACATGAATCTAGAAAACAGAAGAAAATCACAGAAAGCTCTGACTCGGAAAGTTTCGCTTGGGGAGAATTTGAAGGAACTTGTGAACTGCTGGAGCCTTAAAGCAGCTAATTAGCAGCAAAACAAACTCAAATTTGCATTTGGAGCAAATTATCCCTCAGTTCGTTCTTACAGGCTGAAAATGAGTCCGCTGGCAGCAAAGTTCATCCAGCGGTGTCCGCAGCCAAGAGGGGAGGAAGCACACACAAATCCGCAAAGGTCAAAGTTCAAGATCATTCATCAACATGTTTTAATCATCTTTAAGCTCATCCTTCAGCAGGTCCCATTAGAACCCTTAAAGCTGTGGGACACTTGTTTAATCGGTACATTAGCAGTGGTCTCTAGTAGGAATGAATGCCTTGTGAGTCGCACTCTGGAGAAACAAAGCTCTGGTGCACCAGTTTGAGGAGCTAGAAGTCAGCCGCATCAGAGCTGAGCTGAACACGGCAGGATTTGGAGTCTTGTTTCCTGATGTTGGGACATCTCTCCTCTGATTGTCTCACAACAACGCGACTCTACCACTGTAGATGTTCAGCGGCTGTGTTTTGACAGATGGTATCCGACTAACTTTTGTCTCAAGTCTTCGGCGCCCTGGCTTTCCAGTGGTTCAGGTGTGGTGTGTGACCATACCATAGCTCCATGAGACAAATGGGGAAAGATCTTAGAGTTTAAAAATGTCTGTACATTCAAACTTCAGGCTATTTCTTATGATCTTAAAACCGTTTGTGTTTGATCTGACAACTTTACTGGTTTCTTTTATACGACTTAAAATTTAACCGAGAGACTAAAATCATTCCTATTTTACGCGCTCAGCTGATTCCCCATTTACAGAAATGTTTCCGACGCTTGGGGGGGTTCTTTATGGAGACGCAGATACATTTGGGTTTTTCTGTGTTGAAGCACGAATCCTGTAGCCAAGTGGAGATCTTTATTAAACCGTTTAATAATCCCTGACTGTAGCGCAGTCTTTGTCAGAAACGTGGACGACATCAGCACACGTCTGCAAATGGGCATGCCTCTGGAAGGCTACTGATAGATAAACTAAATGGAATGGGACCTAGAATAGTTCCTTGTGGGATTCCAGTTTCATATTTAGGAAAACTGGATTTACAGTTATGGATGATGACGCGTGGTTCTGTAAATAAGACACAGAGCACTTAGTGAACTGAGAGAAGGGTTTTGATATTGGTGCCGTTTACAGTGTCAGACGCCGTTTTTACACCTAAGAACACAGCACCAACAACTGTTCCTGTAATGGACATGTGGCTGTTCACGGTGAGGGGGTGCTACATTTGTGAGATGTAGGATCGGGTCAGAAACAACTTCGGTGAAGGCTAATGCGGCTTTTGTGTTCCTGTTCTTCGCCGTTCCGTCGTGGAACCTCCTCTTGGTTCTTAACTCCTCCTCTTGTCCTCCTGCAGCTCTGTCTGGAGGCCTTCAGGGCCAGAGCACCTCCTCCGTCAGCTCTGAGATCAAGTCTGAAGACGAAGGAGACGAGAACCTCCTGCAGGACACGAAGCCTCTGGACACCAAGAAGGAGGACCTGGACAGCAAGGAGCTGAAAGCTATAGAGAGGTCAGGATCTAGGTAACCCCGCCCACCAAGACGTTCGCTTCCATCAAACCCCTCAGCTGGACTGGGACACATGTCTTTCCAACGCACCACCGACCCCTGGGCTGAAGTTCTGATGAGTTCGGACCTGGGGTGGTGATGTTTTAGGAACCAGCCTCTGAACTTTGATGAAGTGATCAGGTGTGATGAGAAGCAGTTAAATACATCAGAACTTCTGTCCACCAGGTGTCTCCATCCCCCCACTGCTGCTGCTGGTCCATTTGGACCTCAGCCAGGCAGAGGGGGACACGGGAGTTCTGCTGGACCCACCGGGCCCTGTTGGTCCCGTTAGTCTCTCCACGGCCTTGAGCCTGGATTTAACTGTTTCTCACACATCAGAGTAGAACCCCACCCCCACCCAAGATCCCTCAATCAGCCTCACTGCTGCAGAGCAGGAACCCAACAGAACCAGCAGGAACCGGGTCAAACCCAACAAATCTAGCAGTAGTAATATTATTACTGTTATTATTAGTAGTGGTAGTAGTATTAGTATTATCATCATTATTATTATTAGCAGTACTAATATTTTCATTATTAGTAGAATTAGTAGTATCATTATTAGTATTATTATTATCATTATTATTATTATTAGCAGTAATAATATTATCATTATTAGTAGTAGAATTAGTATTATCATTAGTAGTAGTAGTAGTAGTATCATTATTAGTTGTAGTATTACTATCATTATTATTATTATTGGCAATAGTAATATTATCATTATTAGCAGTAGTAATATTATCATTTTTAGTATTAGTATTAGTAGTAGTATCATTATTATTATTAGTAGTAGAAGTGGTTATAGTAGTAGTATCATTATTAATATTAGTAGTACTATCATTATGATTAGTAGTAGTGGTAGTAGTATCGTTAGTAGTAGTAGTAATAGTAGTATTAATATTATCATCATTATCATTATTATTAGCAGTAGTAATATCATCATTAGTAGTATTAGTATTATCATCATTATTATTACTATTAGCTGTAGTAATATCATTACTTGTAGTAGTAATAGTATGATTATTAGTATTATCATCATTATTATTACTATTAGCTGTAGTAATATTATCATTACTAGCAGTAGTAATAGTATCATTATTAGTATTATCATCATTATTATTACTATTAGTAGTATTATTATCATTATTATTAGTTGTAGTAGCAGTATTATTATTATTAGTATAATCATCATTATTATTACTATTAGCAGTAGTATTATCATTATTATTATTAGTAGTAGTATCATTATTATTATTAGAAGTAGTAGTAGTAAGGGTTGTAGTAGTAGTATCATCATTATTATTACTTTTAGTAGTATTATCATTGTTATTATTATTAGTAGTAGTATTATCATTATTATTAGTAGTTAGTAGCAGTAGCATTATCATTATTATAATTAATCAATAGTAGCATTATCATTATTATAATTATTATTAGTAGTATTATCATTATTATAATTATTAGTAGCAGTAGCATTATAATTATTATAATTATTCTATAGTAGCATTATCATTATTATAATTAATCAATAGTAGCATTATCATTATT
This sequence comes from Nothobranchius furzeri, assembly GCF_043380555.1. Taxonomy (NCBI): domain Eukaryota; kingdom Metazoa; phylum Chordata; class Actinopteri; order Cyprinodontiformes; family Nothobranchiidae; genus Nothobranchius; species Nothobranchius furzeri. The sequence goes on along the minus strand of NC_091746.1, from coordinate 72,482,878 downwards.
ATAATTATTAGTATTAGTATTATCATTATTATAATTATTAGTAGCAGTAGCATTATAATTATTATAATTATTAGTAGTAGTATTATCATTATTATAATTATTAGTAACAGTAGCATTATAATTATTATAATTATTCTATGGTAGCATTATCGTTATTATAATTAATCTATAGTAGCATTATCATTATTATAATTATTATTAGTATTATTATCATTATTATAATTATTATTAGTAGCATTATCATTATTATCATTATTATTTGCAGTAGTAATATCATCATTAGTAGTATTAGTATTATCATCATTATTATTACTATTAGCTGTAGTATAGAAGCATTATCATTATTATAATTATTAGTAGCAGTAGCATTATAATTATTATAATTATTAGTAGCAGTAGTATTATCATTATAATTATTATTAGTAGCAGCAGTATTATCATTATTATAATTATTAGTAGCAGTAGTATTATAATTATTAGTAGCAGTAGTATTATCATTGTAATTATTATTAGTAGCAGCAGTATTATCATTATTATAGTTATTAGTAGCAGTAGTAGTATCATTATTATAATTATTATTAGTAGCAGTAGTATTATCATTATTATGATATTATTAGTAGCAGTAGTATTATCATTATTATAATTATTAGTAGCAGTAGTAGTATCATTATTATAATTATTATTAGTAGCAGTAGTATTATCATTATTATGATATTATTAGTAGCAGTAGTATTATCATTATTATAATTATTAGTAGCAGTAGTAGTATCATTATTGTAATTATTATGAGTAGCAGTAGTATTATCATTATTATAATTATTATTAGTAGCAGTGGTATTATCATTATTATAATTATTAGTAGCAGTATTATTATTATTATTAGTAGCAGTAGTATTATTATTAGTAGCAGTAGTAGTATCATTATTATAAAACTTTTACCTGCTTATTTATTTTCTGAGTAAACGTCCAATCAGACGTTCCCTGGGTCGAGCTTTGCTTCCAAAAGGCTTTTAAGTCGTTTTGAAGGACCTGAAACGTATTTATTCAGATTAAAACGATTCAATCTGAGCGAAGCTCTGTTGGTTTTCCTGCCTGAAGCAGCTTCGTTTCTCCTCCCATGAAAAACAAAATGTTTATCTTTGTCGGTCGGAGGAAATCTGTAACATCTGGATCCCATACCAAGAATCTAACCATAATGGTGGCGGCCATGTTGTTAATGATGATGTGAACATGCTTCTTATTATTGTGTGTGTGTGGGGGGGGGGGGGGGGGGGGGGGGGCATGTTGGTCTGAAGTGTTCATTATTTCAGGTTTGAACACTTTTAATGAAGTTTAGTGGAAATGTTGCTGATTCAATTTTGATGTTTAAAAGTCCAACGTAGAGGTTCTTCTGTGAAACCATTGGGTTCATTTGGGTTTTAGATCTAGCAATGAAAGAAATGTGAAAGCTGCTGCCAGTGGCTCATTAGGGTCACCGTGGTAACCAGCAGTGGCTCGTTAGGGTCACCTTGGTAACCAGCAGTGGCCTCTTAGGGAAAGCTCCTTAAAGGACCAAATGGACACAAACCTGCTCAAAAAGATGATCTCAGCAGAGACATCTGTCCTCAAACCCTGCTGGTAAACATCTGTGTTCTCAGAGCCCGTCTTCATCCTTACCAGTTTGCTCCTCACCTTTGTCCCTTCAGTAACAACGACGATGAAGACCTGAGTCCAGAGCAGAAGATGGAGCGGGAACGGGAGCGAAGGATGGCCAACAATGCACGGGAACGCCTGCGCGTTCGCGACATCAACGAGGCGTTCAAAGAACTGGGCAGGATGGTCCAGCTGCACCTAAAGAGCGACAAACCTCAGACCAAGTTACTGATCCTGCACCAGGCCGTCGCCGTCATCCTCAGCCTGGAGCAGCAAGTCAGAGGTTCGTTCCTTACATTTAATAATACAGTAATAAATCAGTTTTAACCTTCATTCTTGTTGTGAAATAAAAACTAGAGAAAAGTCTCCTTAGATGTTTTATTTAACTGATCTTCATCATTGGTCTGCTGCTCCGGAGCATTAAAAGATTAGTAACATGGAAAACGTTTAAAACCAGACTAGCTGTGGTGGCCCGGCAGCCCTCTCGCCACTGCCACGGGGGTCAAAGGTCAGCTGGTTGGTTATGGTTTACAGGTCAGGAGAAGAACCACCCTGGCAGCTCAGCTGAGGGTTGTGGAAGGAACCACAAGACTTCAGGAGCATGGTGGAGCAGTTAACCCAGAAGGCACGAACCGCAGATCCCCACTGTCCACCAGGAACTCCTCTGGAGACCAAAGTCTTCTAGAGCCTGTGAGACAACTGGAGCTTGGACCAGAACCGGGTCATGACTCGGAGCCGTGGTCCAATTGATTATATTTCATTACTTTGAGGATCCGCTGATGGTTCTGGTTTTTAGCTTTCAGCTCCAGAGTCTGACCCGTTTATTGATCCAGCAGAACTAAAGAGGAAGTCCATCAGAACCCTGACCCGTCTCTGTCCTCTCTGTCTCCAGAGCGAAACCTGAACCCCAAGGCGGCCTGCCTGAAGCGCCGTGAGGAGGAGAAGGTCACCGTGACGTCGGACGGGACCCCGCTGTCGCTGGCTGCCGCCCACCACGCTGCTGCTGCCGCCATGGGTGACGGACCCAACCCAATGGGACAAATGTAAAACGCAGCACCATCTCCTCCCCCCTGAATGGTCAGAAGATTTCACTTTTACACTAATCTGCTGTTGTACCTCTAACTCCACCAACCATGGGTTCCTGTAAGAACATGACAGAAACATCTGAATTATTACAGATGGTTATAAGCACGCCATCAGATTAAGAACCAGATCCAGGTTCTGTTTCATCTTCTGACTAAATTTAGACCAGCTGGTTTCTGTCTGTTCGGGGTACATTCTAACAACAGATTGGCCGTAAGTGTGATTTTATGTTTGCGTTGGTCCAGATCTTCTCTGGTGGCGTCTCCTTTTGTCTGGTTAAGAGGAACGTTCCAGATGCTTGCATCTGTTTAACAGCTGTAACGGAATTCCTGCTTTAGCTGTTAGCTTCCGGAACAGCCTCTGTTCAGAGAAATGGCTCACAGACCTCACAAGCTAGCTGCTAGTCCCAGCTAACAGAAGCAACGGGTAAAACGGGGATTATTTAGAACTTTTACACAGATGCAGGCTTCAGAACGTTCCTGTATTGCCAAAACTAAACTGCTGAGTTAGAAATGTGATGTTTACGTTATCTTTCCTTCTGTTTCTGGTGTGACCTCTGACCCCCATTGCAACCAACCATCAGGTTGTTCTCGGTGTTTCTAGCGTTCTGTCCCGATTTCTGCCTCCCATCATTACCGTTTCCTCTGCAGGTCCAAGGTGCCGGAGTTCATCAAGATGATGAGCGACCACTTCCTCTGATGGCGTTTCCATGACAACCCGGCAATCAATCAACCCCGCGACGCTTCAATCCAAGCACGTAGTTCCCCTGGAGTATCAGCCCGACCGGTCAGAACCATTTATCGTCTCCTCCTCTTCGCCATCGCCGCCGCCTCCTCTTCCTCCTGTGGGGAAAACAAACTGCTGAGTCGCTTTGGGCCCGCCTCCAGCCGAAGCGAGCGGGATGCGTCTACGTAGACGCAGTCGAGCAGCACCGATCTTCACTCACAACGGACAGAACTTCTCCCCCATCCGTGTTTTATCTGCAACATTCCCAGTTTTAAAGAACTGTTCTATACAAATATATATATGGTGAATATATATATATATGGACAAGGACGAGACTCGTGTTTACGGAGCTGAACTTGACGCGGGCAGCGAGGAAGGTTGGGGTTGGGGAGGGATGTTCAGAACAAAACATATCAAAGGGATTCCTTTTGCTTGGCGCGTCTCTAACGCCACACTGTGGATGAAGCGGTGCCTGATCCCATCTAGGACGCACGGTCAGGTCCAAGCACGCACAGCAACCGAGCCAATGGAACTCGGTCGCACACTCGGACCCACAAACCACCACCAAGTCCAACACGAACCCAGCAGCAGAGCGTTCTGTTAGCTAGTAGAACCTCTTTAGATGTGAAACCACCGGGAGGATCAGCAGGCAGGTTCTCCAGAGGTGGTGACTAACCAGACACGAGATGAAAATACAGAAAATTTAACACTTTCCTTCAGTTTTGTTTGAACCTGTTGAGAATTTTTTCACCACAGGAAGAGATTCGAGTCCCGTTTTGGTCCAATAAAGTAAACTAAACTGATCCGCGTGTAGCTTACAGCTGGCCTGATCCCAACAGAACCCAGGTTTAGCACATTCCTTCAGTCATGCTACTTGATTCAAGTTCTCCTGAAGCCCAGAAGGTTCTAAACAACTCGAGACCTGGAGGAAGAAGGGATTGAAAAGGGAAAACTAAGGGGTGAAGAAGGCACTGGAGAGGAAGCAAGGGAACAATCATCTAGGTGAGGGCTGTAGGTTATCCTAGCATTCCAGAGTCTGACTTTAGTGACCCCTCATGTCCCGGTCTGATATCCGTCTGATCCTGACCTGAAACTCCTGGTGGAGGGGAGCTTTGGATTGACGCCAAAGGCTTGAACTTTGCTGTCTGGTCTAGAATTAGAGTCAGGAATAGTTTTAGCGTTGCTCTGAGGAGGTTCCTGTAGAGAAATCGGTCTTTTTGTTTAATTGGACCAAAGAAAACAAAGCACCTGGTCAGTTTCCTGGTGTTACTCCTGCCCCTGGTGTCCCAATGGCTCTTAATGCTAGGGATCGGGTAGCATAACCCCCAGCTAAACGGTACACTAAAGGATTTGAATTTCCCTCTGGGATTAATGAAGTATTTTTGAATTTGAATTGATTTGATTCTGTTTCTGTGAGAAGAAATTTGGGGTGAAGATGACTGGATGTTCATAAGTAATGAACCAAATGGGATGTTTGGTTTCTGAATGTTCTCGGTCATCCAGGATGATGAATGATCCTGTTAATGTTTGGAAAACAACAACTTTTTAACTATTTTAAAAGGTTTTACATCTGAACTGAAAAAAGCTAAGTACCGAGCTGTAAGCTCTACTAGGATATTCACCAACGTAAAGCTTGGTTTATGCTTGACGCATTTACTTTCCGCTTGGTGATGCGGCTCGCGGACGGAACGTGCTTCACAACTTGCAGCGTTTATGGTTCATGCGGCTTGTCTCTGCGGTGAGCCAATATTCTCCCAAACTGTAGGGGGCAGCATGGAGCTCTACGGCATGCATCCAACACTACACCATAGTAGAAGTAAAATTTACTGTTGTTTACAACATGGCATTCCAGCATTTTTAACAGCGTCCTCATCTTTTCCGACAGTGCGAGTTATTTCTCTCCAAGAATTATTAACAACATGTTGATCACGGTGATCTCTGAGAGCTGAATCATACAAATGTCTGTATTTACGACCCTCTGCCATACTAGATCTTGCCAGTCCGCCATGTTTTTCCACGTCCGACCGTCTGCGTGGTTAGAAAATTTCCTAGGTGCACGGTGCGGACATTTTGGGCTGTGCGGAGGCGCGGTGGAGGGGCGTGGTTGTTAAAATGACGCAGTTTCGCCGCTCGGACCTCGCGTCAAGCGTAAACCAAGCTTAAGCCAGTTTCCTGCTGCTGGGGGAGGGGCCATCTGAGGTTTGACCTGCTAATTAGCTGGTGGAGGTTCTCAGTCATCCAGGTCATGGTAATCCAAGAGTTCAAATGAAGGCAACGACTTCTTTGGTTTCTTGAAGCCTGGCAAGCCATCCTATATTTGTGAATATAAAGTCTGGCCACAACCCAATGACAGCTCTCAGCCAAGCGGAGTCTTTCTAACTGTCTCTGCATGCTATTGGACGACAAACAAGGCGATGTACTCACCCCTACACATGTCAGTCAACAGGGCAGTCCACCATACACTGCTGAAGAAGACCAACATCCTTTTTAAGGATCTCTGTCTGCTCTTGACTCAAAGAAAAGCCCAAGTCTGAATGGCCCAAACTTGATGCCAAAGTTGTTTCAAATGAGCTCCTGCCATCTTTGTTTCACTCAGTCGCCGTAACATCCCGCCCACCAAACTGGTAGAGCACTGTGATTGGCCTGCCAAACACCAATCCGGAGCTGCAGAGTTCCCAATGGAGCGTGGCTAGACTGACATGCAGATTAATTTTGCTTCGGCACCCGATGGTCTAGATTTCTGGGCTAAAATCTTTAAGAGGGTAAAGAAGTTCAGTTCCCCTTTGTTATAATCTGACTGGAATTAAGGTTTTGGGTGGTTGGTCCCAGCTTCTCCAACGGTGCTCAATACCTGTGTCCCACTGATGGCTTTAGGTTCAACCTGTCATATCCAGCAGCAGGACGTCGTTGACCTAAAACCTCTGGTGGTGGTCCTTGTTGTCGGTTCAGCACTAATAAAATCTAATCAACACGTCTCCAGGGTCTTTCATTAGGGTTCTGTCGACAGTTGGGTGACAAAAAAGATTAACCCAGGTTTAAAGTTGAGTAAGAATGAAAACGAGGAACAAATGGAGGAGATGGTCGGGACAGTCGAGATCATCCGATCGAACAGTTCCTGTTTCCTGGTGTCAGTCTGAAAGCCCCCTCTCACCTCCAAAACTGGATCCATGAAACTACGGATACTAGCCTTATGAGCCCCAAACCAGAGCCAGACCCCCTTGTCCAGCATCGTACCACCCCACCCCCACCCCACCACTCCACCCACAGATGCAATTTGAATTCACTCTTCTACCAATGTGCCTTTTTAGAGTTCATATCATTCGAGTTGCCAGAGGAGGACTTTTACCTGGTCTTTTAATAGGATGCAAGCTTAGGGACACCAGTTCTTAGCGGTTAGGTTCTATGCAGTCAGGTTTTTTACCAGACCTCGGAATTTAAAAAAAGCTAAAATGGAAAAAAAAAAAAGTATTTTTGGGATAACAAAAGTAAACTGTATTTAATGTACTGTACGCTTAAATGTAAGTAGACAGCGTGTTCTGGCTCCAAGCCAATGGGATAGACGCTTGACTTGGCAAGACTAGCCCCCATCCAGTCCGCCCCCCCATCCCAGTCCTCCAGAACCGGAATCCCACTTTCCTGTTCCAAGCCTCAACCTTGTTTCCGCTGGGTGGACAACGCGTCTCTTCTTGTATTATAGCTTATCAGCTTTTTATCAATATTTGATCGGCTTGTCCGTGAGCCAACGTAGTCTTCAGTACTAAGTGTGTGGTCGTTTGTTGTAAAACTGATTTCTTTTCCTCTTTCTGCTCCTTCTTTTTTTAAAGAACAATCTTTTCTCTTATTACTTTTTTGTCTGTTCTGGTTTACATGTCAGATACAGAAAATTATAAAAATAAAAAGAACAAAACAGAAAAACAAACAACAAAATTCACTCCAACAGCATTGTTCTCCGTCGGTTGATGTGGTTTCAATCCCAGCCATCCAGCAGGAAAGCAACGAAAACTGGAAAAGAGTCTATTTGAGCAAATCGATCTATATATAAATGTACAAAAATATATACAGTATATGACGAGGGCGCCGTTTCTGTTCTTTTTCATTGTTATTACCACAAAAGCATTTGCTCGGGAAGGAAGACCGAACTCGCAGAAATTGGCGAAGGCCCCTCAGTGTTAAAAATTTTCAACTGACTGCATTATATTCGCTGTTGTTGCCATGACGACCCCTCACGACCAGTATGGCACCCTGCACGGGACACACCGGGACAGGAGCGACCAGTCCACGGCAACAACACACAGACGTTTGTAAATTGTATGCAACAAAATGGCAAACTTTACCATTATTTTGAAATTGTGTATGTAAAAGTTATATTTTTACACGTAGACTGTTGTTATTTTGTGTTTTAGAAATCTGATGTATTTGTTTTTGCTTTTGTGTTTTTCTTTTGTTAAAAGATGAAAAAGAAAACTTCAGCGTGTTAAAAAAAATGTGTCGCATTGAAAACGTTGTGAAACCAGAAGTTCAAAAACCTTTTTTTCGGTTTGTTTTCTATGTTTCTATATGTGGGAGACATTTTGAGGGTTTGAGGGAGGAATCGGACATAAAAGTACATTCTTTAACTCTTCATGCCTCGTAACATTACCTTTTGTTGGGTTTTTGCAGAGATGTGTGTAAATAGCCATCAGCCATGTTGTGTGGTGTGAAGATTAGCCGGTGAGACTCGATGAAGAACACGTTTTGTTTTTTTAGTGAGGTCGTATTCGTCCGGCTTCGGTAGCCAGGTGCCAGCTTTTCGTATTGATGGGTGGTGCTCAGTGGTGTCTGTTGTTTTAGTTGCTGATCATCTGAAGTGGGACTCAGACCGTTGTCTTGGCGCGTGCTAAGTTACTATCGGCACCGACGTGAGCTAATTTTTGCGCCGATTTTTGCCAAAAAAGAAACCTTTTTAGATCATTAGAAAACTTTGCTGTGTAAAAGTTTGTGGTATCAACTTGTTTTCAAACAAAATTTTAGGTAAATTGTGATGAATTTTTAAGCGCAGAATCCAAAGAGCGTAATTGAGTCTGGTGCCCCCTGGTGGCCGTGGGTCGGCACTGACTCCTAGGATTTGTCTTTTTTTAACGGGGTTTAAATGTTGAATGAGTGAAAACCCGCAGCACCTGATTGGAGGTTATTCTATGAGAACAGATTGGAGCTTTGCTAATTTAAAGGAACAAGAACAATCTTCAGCTATTTCCCCAAAAATCAATCGGACGGCGTGCGCGGACGTTTCAGTCAGGTTTGGGTTTTTGGGTGTTTTAAGTGTTTGGCGTTACAACGAGCTTTTCATACAGAGCTGCTCTGACTTGGACCTAGGTCAAACACTACCACTGAATCTGTCCCAGTAAGTGCTAAAAAGATTTTTATTTTTAACGTTTCATTCCATATTTTTGTTGCGTAATCAAAGTTGTCTCCCAGACGACAGGATCCCCATCTTTCTGTTTCCCCGGTGTTTTTTAACTAAAATGTTAACTGCTTTCCTTTCTCCTCCTTGTTGTACATAAACACCTCATTTATTTCTCAGTGACTGTGCCATGAGCTTTGTAATCTGTTAATCTGTACCAGTTTAACTGCAATAATGAGTTGAATTCAAAATGGCCGCTCCTGTTTTGTTTTGTTTTGGTGTTTTTTCTTTGCGTTAGTTTTCTTCTTACTTAAAAGAGAATTCAGGTGCACCGACCGACACGAGCAGCACAACAAATCAGAAATTCTACGTGTTTTTTTTTCTCTCTCAAAAACAATAAAATGTTCGGATAGCGACTTTATTTCATTCACTGCCTGACTTGTTTTTTATGTCATCTGTTTTTATAACTTCCTGTTGATGATTATTATTATTCAGAAGGCAGTGACAAATCAGTCCAACTAGCTTATCCTCAAGTTCTGTTGTTCAGGTTACGCTAATATTTGAACAAAATGTCCCTGTAATAAAATAAAATGTAACTTTGAGCTAAGAGATTTGATTATTTATGAGATAGGGTGTTCCATTAAGTTTTTTTTATTTATAGTTTTCGGTATTTAGACTATTTACTTCAAAACTTTGACCAAACCTCCAAGAAACAGACTAATTAATTCAATAAGGGTTATGAAGTAAGCTGTTCATAATGTAAAGAAAAGTTAATGGTAATAATGTACGATCACGTTAAACATCCTCCTATGTAAAACTAGCTTGGGACTTTTTTCCTTTATTTGATTCTGTGATTCAGGGAGTTTTATGGACCTGATTTACCGGTCAGGTAACGAGTCAGCTGATTGTTGACAGTTTGAGTCGGATCGACTTTTAGAAAGTTAAAGCTAAAAACAACTTTATGGCAAGTGTGCGTCTTTCAGTGGTCTGGTGAAGGTTTTACACTAACACTTGTATTATATGGTGTTACGGAGTTTCAAAAATCTATCGGATCATTCACGATTTTTCTCAATTCCCTCATTAATCACAGCTGTGCTCTCACGTGGCTGGAATCCTCAAGTAAAAACTTGTAAATAGTCTTGAATTTGTCTGGAGGTCATCTCGGATTTTTATAAGTGCAAAGAAAGCGAGACAATTTTGGGAGGAGATGGAAACCAAACTGAATGAGATGGAGTTGACCTCCAGTGTGGTCACAGTAAGGGGCAGCAGTGGCGTTGCCAGATCTTTTAAAATGGGGTGGCCTAGGTAGTGCACTTCTTTGTGCATGGGTGGCACCAATGATTATGCTTTTTCTTTTTTTACCCCAAGCTTTTTGTGGATAAGTCCATTTCAAGGAAATTCAGTGGGGTGGCCAATCAGATTCCAAGGGTGGCATGTGCTACCCCAGGCCACCCCCTAGACACGCCCCTGGCGGCAGCAGCTCAGGAGGTAGAGCGTGTTGTCCAGTAATCGGAAGGTTGCCGGTTCGATCTCGGCTCCGGTGCCATATGTGCTCGGCAGCCTCTCCTCCGACAGTGCGCCCCAGGGCAGCCGTGGCTACGATGTAGCGCATCCCCATCGGTGTGTGTGAATGGATGAATGATGCTCTGTAGTGTAAAGCACTTTGGAGTCCTCTGACTCTGAACGGTGCTACACAAGTGCGGGTCATTCATATCATAAGTATCTGTTAAAAAATTAAAGGTCTCAGGAAATGTGCAGAACATGTGTTTCACGTGTTAATTTCACGTGAAACGGTTTTATTTGTTCATGTGAAGTTGAGATTTATTGTTTTTGTTCGAATTCTCGTGGAAAATGTGGAAAACGAGATTTTGCTTCTTGTCATTGCCACATCTGGAATTCATGTGGTTCTCTCACTTTTTGTCCAAAGTGCCACAGAAACACTATTTTCTTGTAAACGTTTAATTTGCAGTTTAATCGCAGTCGCCGTGCCCGATCCTGTTCATGTGCAGATGAACAAACAGTCCTACGATCACATCCCGAGATTCGCACGACTTTGGCCCCGTTAGCTGACATCACCTGCTGTTTTTGACCCGCCCAATAAAAATATGAAACTATGATGCAGAATTTGAATTTAAGGAAAAAAGGTGATGTTTTCGTAGAGAAATACAGTCAAATAACTTTTACCCTGATCAACCTTCTGATAGAAGAGTTGAGATTCATTAAGAACTAAATTAGGTCTTCATTTCAAGTTCAGGATTTTGATTTTCATTAGATTGTACATCGTCATTGTTAATAACATTTATTGGATTGTATTATGGGCCAAGTAGCTGGGGAGAGGGAAGTCTGGGCCTCTCTGCTTAGGTTGCGGTCTCCGTGACCCGAATCCGGATACGCAGCTGAAAAATGATGGATAGATGTTAAATTATTTTACAAAACCCAATTTTTTATTTAGATTTTTCACTCTTAAGTTCACACACGTTCTTTAGTGTAAAGCTAACCAGGATTATTAGCAACACTTGTTCAACTTCTCCTCAATGCAATGATCTAATCAACCAATCACATGGCGGTTGCTTCAGTGCATTTAGGGGTGTGGTCCTGGTCAAGACCATCTCCTGAACTACAAACTGAAGGTCAGAACGGGAAAGAAAGGTGATTTAAGGTATTCTGAGCGTGGTGTGGTTGTTGGTGCCAGACGGGCCGGTCTGAGTATCTCACAATCTGCTCAGTTACTGGGATTTTCACCCACAACCATTTCTAGGCTTTACAAAGAACGGTGTGAAGAGTGAAAAACATCCAGTATGCGGCAGTCCTGTGGGCGAAAATGCCTTGTTGATGCTGTAGGTCAGAGGAGAATGGGCCGACTGACTCAAGCTGATAGAAGAGCCTAACCCTAACCCTCGTTACAACTGAGGAACGCAGGAAAGCGTTTGTGAAGCATCAACACGCACAACCTTGAGGCGGATGGGCTACAGCAGCAGAAGACCCCACCGGGTACCAATCATCTCCACTACAAATAGGAAGAAGAGGCTACAATTTGCACCAGCTCACCAAAACTGGACAGTTGAAGACTGGAAAAATGTTTCCTGTTCTGATGAGTCTCCATTTTTGTTGAGACGTTCATATGGTAGAGTCAGAATTTGGCGTAAACAATGAGAACATGGATCCATCATGCCTTGTTACCACTGTGCAGGCTGGTGGTGGTGGTGTCATGGTGTGGGGGATGTTTTCTTGGCACACTTTAGGCCCCTCCGTGCCAATTGGGCATGGTTTAAATGCCTTGGGCTACCTGAGCATTGTTTGTGACCATGTCCATCCCTTCATGACCACCATGTACCCATCCTCTGATGGCTACTTCCAGCAGGGTAATGCACCATGTCATAAAGCTCCAATCATATCTAATTGGTTTCTTGAACATGACGATGAGTTCACTACTACAACGGCCCCCACAGTCACCAGATCTCAACCCGAAAGAGCATCTTTGGGATGTGGTGGAACGGGAGCTTCGTGCCCTGGATGTGCATCCCACACATCTCCATCAACTGCAACATGCTATCCTGTCAATATGGCCGACATTTCTAAAGATGCTTTCAGCTCCTTGTTGAATCAACGCCACGTAGAGAATGAGTTCTCAATCGGCTCATCTGGATAAATAAAGGTTAAATAAATATAATATAGTAAACAGGAGCAGAATTTAGTCATGGAGAAATAAAACTTGTATTAACAACTCATCAGTTTATTGTTTCTGCAGCAAGACTAATGAGAGAGGAGTGTTTGCTAAAATCTCTGAACAGAAAAATAAATAGTGAGCACAAAATTATAACCGTACTGCTCACCAGCCTATCACCTAAACACAATATCAATAAACGGATTGCTGATTTTTTACATTTAAACTTTACTGAATTTTATTTGTCTTAGAAATGCTAAATATAATTCATATGTAGACATTTCTTCCCTCTTGTCACTACTTTGTGCTGCAGTTTGTTAAAAAGGTGGAACCAAAGTAAATAAAATGACCGATTCTAGTCTGAAATATTTTTTATTGAAGAGTAATAAGTTTCAGGTTACTCTCATACTCTAAACATTGAATCAATAATCAGATACAGTTTGCATATGTGAGTTAAATTACGTCTCTAAAGTGTTCAGAGTTACTTCAGGGAGCAGAACCGACTCACTAAAAGTTCCAAACTAAATGATTCAAAAGGCTTTTTATTCGGTGACTCTGTGTCTAAAACACGTACAGGTCTCTGTTCCAGCTGTTTGTTTCCTGTAATTCATCCTTACGCTGTTCAAACTGTCTGTGGTGTTATTTGGAGCTTGGTGAGCCTTTTTGAGGTTGGGTTTCTGAGGGTTTTGGGTTGAGGGTGTCATGGTGCCGGCCCCACCGTAGGCCCGCCAGTCGGTTTTCATCTTACCGTGTTTTTGGTGGGGTTCAAAACCGTTCTGCAGCAATGCATGTGACAGTTTTATAACACGGTGCTTTGAACGCCCCTCTCTGTACTGAAATTTCACGTCATTTAAGGACTGTTACTTCGGGATTAGCTGGTTAGCTTTTTAGCTATAGTTGCTTTTTAATTACAGAAGAAAATATTACATTTAAAAGTATTGATTTAACACCACATGTGAAGCAACCAAACAAAAATATAGGCTGCCTGTTGTGTCTGTTCAACAGATCAATGACTAGCTGCACTCAAAGTTCACAGACTAGTTAGGCCTAGTTATTAAAAGTTTAAGCTAGGCTAGGCAGCTTTATTTGTACAGCACATTTATACACATTTCCATTAGCGAGAATAGCACGAACATTAAAATCAGCGTGGCAGTGCAATTAAAACACACAAATACATTTAGGTTAAATTAAATACACAAATTAATCATAGGTTTAAGAATCAGAAAAAAGTTAAGGGTTGAGCCGTTACCGCGCAGAAGGTGCTGCATAAGAAAACATTCAAAAGCGGATGAAAACATGAAGGTTTTCTCTTGATTTTAAAGGTACCAGAGTTGTTGCACATTTGAGGTCACGAGGAAGCTGATTTCATCTGTGAGCAGCATTATCGGCAAAAGCAGCTTCACCCTGTTTGGTTCTGACCCGGTTCTACCAGCTCAGAGCCCTGCTGGGCGTAGATACTGGAAGGAGATTCCACATGTATTCTTGCCTCATGCCATTAAAGGAGACAAAGTGTCTAAACCAACATTTTCTTGTTAAAAGAGTCCAAGCCCTGTGTGACCTACTTTTTATGTAAATTAGAAAGTTTAAAAATGCCGGAGAAAAACTTCTCTCTCATAAAAACGTCACAATGTCGAGCCCTTCCTCCTCCAATCTGCAGTCTCCAGTGTCTGAGGTCTTCTGGTTTAAACAAACCAATCAGCAAGCAGCTCATTAGCACATAGGGAGGTGTTTCTCAGTGCCAAGGAACCTCGCAGATGTCTTCGCCCCGCCCCGGTTGCCTAGGAGATACGTCATCGGAGCCGCCAAGACGTATTGCAATGTTAATGTTCTACCGTTCTCCGTTTGTTAGCCGTTTAGCTAGCTGAGTGACGATACATGGGAGGTGTATTGTCGCCTAGCCTTGGTCAATTTATTTTAGGGTTTATGCAGAACTCTCAAGTTAAAAGGTCTTCTATGCTTCGGCCGGTGTGGCCCCTCTACCTCGCTCTCTTTTCCCAACTGTTTATGTTTATATTTTATTTTACAGCCACCTTGCTACAAATAACCACAAATAATATAACTGCCTAAAGCACAAACTCCCATAACGAGGAGTGTTCTGCAGCTTCGGCTGCAGGCCAGACCGACAGCTACACAGAGGGCGGGGCTTAGGTTGAGCTCATTGCGTGAGGCTTGAGAGCCCTGGTTTATGTGAAAGTCCAGGACTACAAATGCACATAACCAAAGTGACGTCATCGCACCAGACACGGAGAAACAGTCTATGGGAGAAACAGAAGGAAAATGACTGTACGTTTAGCGAACTTAAATCCTTTCTTCAGGAGAAAAAAATACAACATAAATGTGGCCGTGTGGTAAGTAGCAGCTACGTTAGTGGAGAGGAGATTCTGTGGTGACGTCACACATATGCGACGTGCTGATATCTAGTTTGTAGTCATGCTAATTACGAACTTTTAAAAGCGTATAAATCTCAAAGTACGTGACTGGCATGGCCGAAACACCCATCATCAGTTTTCATTAAATTGCTGTACAACATGTTGTATTTGGTGTACCTTTCAACTCAAAACAAAAGAGTCTAAATCTCCGCACATTAGCTGTTTATAGCTAGCTTAGCTCAGAGTTTATGGTACAGCTAGCTTAGCTTAGCTCAGAAAATAGGGTACAGCTAACCTAGCTTAGCTCAGAGTTTAGGGTACAGTTAGCCTAGCTCAAAGTTTCTGGCTTAGCTTGGAGCAACAAATGAAAACAGGGATTTTCAGCCAATAAAAACGGAATTAAAATAAACTATTTAATAGTCCCAACTTCGTTTTCAATTAGTTTATTTAAGGCAATAAAATCTGTTAAGTTAAATATGACCCTGTTAAGTAAAGTACAATGCTAAGTGTTGTGCTAACTGAAGTGGCAGCATGTTATCAATAACATCCATATCATATTTTTATGTTGTGCAAACATTTTTATTATTATTATTGTGCTTCCATCATTACAGGAGTTGCTGAGATAAACCTCCATATACAGGTGCTGGTCATAAAATTAGAATATCACAACAAAGTTGATTTATTTCAGTAATTCCATTCAAATGGTGAAACTTGTATATTAGATTAATGCATTACACATACTGATATATTTTAAATGTTTATTTATTTTAATGTTGATTATTATAACTGACAACTAATGAAAATCCCAAGTTCAGTATCTCAGAAAATTAGAATATTAATTAAGACCCATGCAAAAAAGGACATTTGGAAATGTTGGCATGGAATCCATCAGTCTGTGGTACTGCTCGAGTGTTATGAGAGCCCATGTTGCTCTGATAGTGGCCTTCGGCTCTTCTGGATTGTTGAGTGGCATATTGCATCATCCTCTTCACAATAAAAACTCAAGCCAGTTTGCTGGCCAGTCAAGAACAGGGATACCATGGTCCTTAAACCAGGTACTGGTAACTTTGGCACTGTGTTCAGGTGCCGAGTCCTGTTGGAAAATAAAATCCATAATGTTGGTCAGCAGCTGGAAGCATGAAGTGCTCTAAAACTTCCTGGTAGACGGCCGCGTTGACCTTGGACCTCAGAAAACACAATGGACCAACACCAGCAGATGACATGGCAACCCATATCATCACTGACTGGAAACTTTACAACGGACCTCAAGCAACCTGGATTTTGCTCCTCTCCTCACTTCCTTCAGAGTCTGGGACCTTGATTTACAGAGGAAATGAAAAATTTACTTTTGTCAGCGAACATAACGTTGGCCAACTCAGCAGCAGCCCAGTCCTTCTTGTCTTTAGCCCAGGTGAGATGTCTTGCATACTGGGTGTTGTGAAGAGGAGGATGCAATACACCAGAGCTGAAGGCCACTATCAGAGCAGCATGGGCTCTCATAACACCTGAGCAGTGCCACAGACTGATGGACTCCATTAGGGCTGCAACTAACGATTATTTTCATAATCGATTAATCTGTCGATTATTTTTTCGATTAATCGATTAATCGGTTTGTTATTGTTTAGCTATTTAACCTATACAAGTGATGGATGCATTTCAGTTAAGAACAAAAAAACATAAGAGAATTGTGCAGTTGACTGCAATCTATTTTATTGCACATGAACACAGTCAGCAGAATAAAATGAGCTAAACAGTGCAAAATATCAGTCCAGAATAATTTTTAGCATTAGCTGGAAGCCTGCTCCTTCCACCATGGATAGTGGCCTCATGTCTTTTACCAGCATGTTTAGAATAGAGTTTGTAAGTGGTATGAATTGCTGGGGGGTGAGTGTCTTCTTCCCCATGTAGTTGTCCATCGTTGCTTGTTTTTTTCTGCATAAGAAACACAAATAGACTGAAATAAGTACACATATAAAATAAAGCAGCACACACACTACAACACTAAATCAATATTATATTATTTGAATTAATTAACAATATACAGTGATCATTTATTTTGAGGGTTACGTTCTACAAAATAGCCCGCAACAGGAGATATTCAGAAAAAAAGTAAAACATTTTTACTATTAAAAAGCTCTAAGTAAGAAGCTCATGAGGTTTTTACTTTGAGTCGGGAGTGTTTAAATTAGCCAGAGAAATGTGAAAAATGTTTATTTTGTGTAATACTGTTTAAGAAACATGATAAAAATGTGTTGTGAGGCGTTTTACAGCGTTAGATAGTAAAACAGCCTTTTAATAGTAAAAAAATGACTTTTTCTGAATTTCTCCTGTATTTAAAAATTGAAAGTGTACAACTATGCCGCGTTATATTCACCTGGACACAGCTTGTCTGTATATTTTTCTCCGCGGAGTTGTCCTTTTTTGAATGAGGAACATAGTTATGGGTTTGTGCCGTTTTTCTCTTAACGAGAACATTCTTATAAACAGACGTGCTAAATTTGGCAAGCGCATGATACACAACACGGAGGAGATTCACGATTGCATCTAGTCAATCAGAAGTAGAACACCGCAGACTGACGCGGCAAAAAAACATGTTTAACATCCACTATAACGAACTCAGCTAAAACACTAAGTCCAACTTGTTTATTTTCTGTTACTTACCGGGCTGGCTCTTCCAAATGACGGCTCACTTGACCGCGGTGCTCTTCCTCTGCTGCATCAGCCCCCACATGCTTTCGTCTCAAATGTGCTCCCATACTCGTGAGGTTTTTGTCCGGGGTTTCTCTTCAGTTTTGTCGCTTCTATTTTTCTTCCGTATTTCCTCTTGTTCCGCCATTTTCTCACAGCAAGATGAGCGTCAGTAACGTGATACGTCATGAAAACCGAGGGCACCCATTGGCTCATTTCTTCTTCTACGGCTCCACTGGTAGATCAGTGGCTCATTACTGCCACACACTGGCGGCAAATTTAACAGCTTGTAACCGATGTCAGATTGTGGTAAAAAATAGACTTTATGCGGTAAAATATGATTATTAAACAACTAATCGATGACTAAAAAAGTTGTTAACTATTTTAATAATCGATTATAATCGATTAAATCGATTAGTTGTTTCAGCTCTAGACTCCATGCCACCCCGAATTGTTGCAGAAATCCAGCCAAAGAAGCCCCAACTGAACTCTGACTGCTGTACACGGTCATACTTTTCATGTTCGTACGAACCAAAATTCCTTGTTTTGCGTTGGTCTTAATTGTTATTCTAATATTCCGGGATACTGAATTTAGGTTTTTCATTCGGTTTCATTTATAATAATCAAGATTAAAAGATTTGTAATATGTCAGTCTGTGTGAAAGAAACGAGTTTTGTCACGTTAACCCGGAGATCTGGAGTCAACCCCTCAGAACGCGATGTTCTAAGGTGGGAATTAGCAGCACTTGCTTTATTCTAACTCAGAATGAGCTTCAGCAGCTGGCTGAGTCGCTTATTTTTCTTATTTCTCAGATGATGTTTCGTCTTGTTTCCAGACTGCTGAAACGAGCCAGAACAGACTCGGAGTCGTTTAAAAAGCTGCTCATTGTTCGGCTGAGAGGCCTGAAAATGTTAAGCTAATGAAGGATGACAACATGATTCATTTGTTTCAGCAGTTTGTCACCGCCGGTGAAACGCTCTGACGTCAGATTAAACAAGGCTGCAGGTAAAATAGTTGACATAGCTCAGGTATCAAAACAGCAAAAATGTTTGATTTCCTCCCAGCTGGTCTTTGGCTCCATGGATGTTTTCCAGGGAGATTTTTGTTTCCTTGTTTTTACAAACCATCCTTGGTATGTTTTATTTTCCCATTATTTTTATTCTGTCCAAATTTTGTTTAGCCTAATGTAATAAAAGAGGAAATATTTTGTTCCCGATACTAGAAAACCTTCAGAAAACTGGTGATCAGATATCCGGTATGATCGGCTTACCCCTGGCCCGTAGCGCAAAAAGCAGATATTTTTCCTTCCGTGTGAACAAACCACTGCCAAGAAATCCTAATCCCACAAATCCACTTTTCCCGGCCCATGAACTCACCGTTATTTACGCTGGCGATACCCGATGTGCACTCGTTCTGTTTTCCAGGGCGATTCCTTGTGCTGCTTCAGCTTGCCGATGTGGATTTGCTGAATTGTGAATCCGAACCCGTTCCGTTTCTCATGGATACCGACAGGGCGAGTAGCTTTTGCTGGCATCATTTATTGCTAATGACACGTTAGGGATCAGAAGAAATGATGGATTTTTTTTCTACGTTGCTGCTTGTCAATGATTTTTTTTACTAATTGAAAAATGAAAACATTTTGGGTTTTGGATGACCTGAAACTGACCTGTTCCAGTCACCAGCTGATTAGTTTTTACTTCCAGAATCTCAACTGGAACTTCTGTTAATTCTACTTCTTTGACATATCAACAAGTCAGACTTGATCTCGGCACTCAGAGCGTCTGACTAAAACGCAACGGCGTCCGAGGATCTCTGTTCATTAGCTTCATCCTTTCCAAACACCAACCCTTGTGGAGAAATCCCTCCGGACACGGACCAGAGCCGGGACTGGTTCCATCCACAACAGGATCGTTTCATCATGAAGACGAACAGACGGACGGAATTAAAACAAGTCTCCACCTGAAACTTGACCTCAGTTAACCCCAGCCTAGGGGTCGTCTGGCAGGTTTTCCCGGTCTTGGAAACTTTTACATTTTTACACAAACTGAATATTTTTCTTCCATTTTAAACTCAGAGTTTGGAAAATAAACTTGTTTGTTTCAATGGTAAATGGCCTGTTTTTGATATAGCGCCCTCTAGTATCCCGAACCCCCCAAGTTGCTTTACAACACACACACACACATTCACACGCCGGTCATGGTGAGCTACATCACAGCTGCCCTGGGGCGCACTGACAGAGGCGAGGCTGCTGAGCACCACCAGCAGGGTTAAGTGTCTTGCCCGAGGAAACAACAGCAGCGTTCTGTACCGGGAGCCACTCGGGTTCAAACCTGCAACCCTCCAGTTACTGGATAACCCGCGCTACCACCTTCATCATCATCGGTTCTTCATCCTCGGACCTGATTGTTCATCTGTGTGATGAAGTTCCTCCTGCTTGTGGAGAATAAATATAAATTAAACTTTTAAATTATTCATATTTAAGATATTAATGAATAAAACAATAAAAACCTGGTAGAGGTAGAAAAGTAAACTTCAGAGTCTGAATGACTAGAAAATGATCATTTTCTGTGTTTTCTGTGATCTTATCAGAGCTAAAGGGGGGGGGGGGTAGTTATGAGGTTTAACAGGCCTCTGGCCGACCTTTGACCCCTCTCTGTTCCTTCGTCTGAGGGATCATATTCATTCATCTTTGATCCGTTTCTGATAGATGAAAACATTCATGGTGGTAAACAAACTTTACACTGAGCAGGAACGCCAGGGTCGTTAAAATGAAATTCATCATCACTGACGAGTGAAGTCAGGAGTCGGTCGGTTCATCATGGAGACACAAACAACCACAGGTGTTCAGACCTGTGTCGGGTTAAAGGTGCGCCTTTGCACAGACCTTCCTCTGATCCCAGAGGGACTCGAAACAAACCATTCCAGGTCCAGGTACCTGGCTGTGATGCTGAAGACTTGGTTAACAAAAAGGATTAAAAATGCTTGTAAAAAGGAAAGTGCTCTAAAAAAACTATTTATTAGACTAAGATCACTGGAATCTGAAAAAATATAAAGTACATATGAATAAGTTGACAAATATATTAA
This sequence comes from Nothobranchius furzeri, assembly GCF_043380555.1. Taxonomy (NCBI): domain Eukaryota; kingdom Metazoa; phylum Chordata; class Actinopteri; order Cyprinodontiformes; family Nothobranchiidae; genus Nothobranchius; species Nothobranchius furzeri. Next base: position 72,462,252 of record NC_091746.1, on the reverse strand, counting down.
GAGCTGCGCCTAGAAATCCTGTCCATAAAGGTTATGAACAGAATCGGTGACAAAGGGCAGCCTTGGCGAAGTCCAACTCTCACTGGGAACGAGCCCGACTTACTGCTGGCAATGCGGACCAAGCTCTGACACCGGTCATACAGGGACCTAACAGCCCGTATCAGAGGGCCTGGTACCCCATACTTCCGGAGTTCCCCCACAGGACCCCCCGAACTCCTTCTCCAAATCCACGAAACACATGTAGACTGGTTGGGCAAATTCCCACGCACCCTCCAGGATCCCCCTAAGGGTATAGAGCTGGTCCAGTGTTCCACGGCCAGGATTAAAAACACATTGCTCCTCCTGAATCTGAGGTTCAACAATCTGACGGACCCTCCTCCAGAACCCCTGAATAGACCTTACCAGGGAGGCTCAGGAGTGTGATCCCCCTGTAGTTGGAACACACCCTGCGGTCCCCCTTTTTAAATAAGGGGACCACCACCCCGGTCTGCCAGTCCAGTGGAACTGCCCCCGATGTCCACGCGATATTGCAGAGCCGCGTCAGCCAACACAGCCCCACAATATCCAGAGCCTTAAGGAACTCCTGGCGGATCTCATCCACCCCTGGAGCCTTGCCACAGAGGAGCTTTTTAACCACCTCAGTGACCTCAGCACCAGAGATATGAGAGGCCAACCCAAAGTCCCCAGACTCTGCTTCCTCACTGGAAGACGTGTCGGTGGGATTGAGGAGGTCTTTGAAGTATTCTGCCCACCGATCCACAACGTCCTGAGTAGGGGTCAGCAGCACACCATCCCCACTATAGATAGTGTTGGTGGCGCACTGCTTTCCCCCCCTGAGGCGCCGGATGGTGGACCAGAATCTCCTCGAAGCCGTACGGAAGTCTTGCTCCATGGTCTCACCGAATTCCTCTCACTCCCGGGTTTTTGCATTGGTGACCACCCGAGCCGCGTTCCGCTTGTTTTCCGGGCACGTCCAACCGGGAGGAGACCTAAAGGTAGACCCAGGACACGGTGGAGGGACTACGTCTCTCACCTGGCCAGGGAACGCCTTGGGATTCCCCCGGAGGAGCTGGCCCAAGTGGCTGGGGAGAAGGAAGTCTGGGCCTCTCGACTTAGGCAACTGCCCCCGCAACCCGACTCCGGATAAGCGGATGAAAATGGAAAATGGATATATTAAGAGCAGGTAAAAGAAATTCTACTATAAAAATTTACTTACTTATAATTTAAACAATGTCAACTGTGGGGTAATAATTATAAAAGTTCACTACAACCCCTCTTTAAACTCCAAAAGCATGCAGTAAGGAACATCCTTAAGGTAGGATACTGTGATCACACATAGTTCTTAACTCTAGAATGTTAAACAATTTTGATTTAGTGGATTTCTATGCTGCTCAACTCTTATAGAAGAAATATTCAAAGACTCTTTAAAGAGAGAGAAAATTTTACCTCCTCAGGGCATGTGGGAGGGGAGAACAACTAGGAAAAAATATGTGGGTATCAGTGGGCGGGGTCAAACTTTGGAACGGTTTGGGGAGGAGCTTAAACAATGCTCGGACATCAAAATATTCAAAACCAAATATAAACATAAGTTACTTCTAAAATACAGAACAGAGGAAGGATTAAGAAGGAAGATTGTTTATTAAGCACTTAGGATACAAAAATGTTTACATTTATTGTGACAAATTCAACATTTTTGTTTATTTTTTGGTTTTTGGTTTCTTTTCATTAATTATAAATCTGATCTATTATCAGGGTGACATGATGTTAACTGTAAGTGAATGATGATAGTTAGCTATTATTGATTATTATCATATTTATTATTATAATATTAATATTGTCATTATTAATGTTACTATTAATGCTATTGTGGAAAAGATATGTAAAATTTGTCTTTAGTAATAATGCTATCCTTGTTATTCTGATTATTGGATCAGAAATAGATGTTATGATCCTCAGTCGGAGGATAAATATGAACATTTTAAATATGAGGTTGTTGCAGGGTGAGGTAAAGGGGTGGGGCTAAATCAGCCCTCGCTTCTCCCCACTCCCTTTGCACATAGACCTTTGCTTCCTTCTTGGTGTTTATGTTTTATATGAGTATTGTTTTTAAAATTTGTTGTCTTATGCTCAAATAAACATTTAAAAAAATATTTAAAAGACCTCAGGGGTAAGGTGAGGTGCTCTGAGGAGATCACCTTCATCTTCTTCATGTCCAGATCCAGGCCCAGGTCTCAGGAGCAGCAACCCTAGCAGGAACGTGCTCCCCCTGTCCATGCCCAACTGCTCTGGCAGGCTCCCAAGCTGGTCCCAGACCAGTCTAGTGATATGATCTCTTCAGGGTGTGCTGGGTAGGCCCCAGAGACGGGGTCATGTCTTTTTTGATCAAGGTCATTTTATTGTTTTTCAACGTTTATTTTAACAAAACATTAAAACAATACAAAATAACACCAGAGGCCCCCAATATCTCTGCAGTTTTGGGCACACCCAGAGCATGTGTAGCGGGTGACCGTCTACACCGATTCCAGGTCTTACCAACAATGGGGTTGGCCGATTACAAAGATACGGAGCGTGGATTCTAAAATGAATTCTAAAGTTAATGTGTTACCAGTGCAGATACATTAGAATAGAAGTGATGTGTGCTCTTCTGTTAGGTCCAGTTAGGAGCCTTGCTGCAGAGTTCTGGACCAGTTGGCTTTTTTGTTAAAACATGTAAAGAGTGTGTTACAGTAATCTAGACGGGAGGAGATAAATGCACGGAAAACCATTTCAAATTCCTGTTTTGACACCAACCTTCTCAGTTTGGAGATAAAAACAGTTTCGGACCAATGCTTTAGAGTGGCCTTCAAGAGATGTTGATTGGTCAAAAACACCCAAATTCCTTAAGTTTGATGGTAAAAGCTAAATTTCCAAGTTGTTGACTAATCAGAGGAACCATGCTCTCAGGGGCAATGATCAGACATTCAGTCTTTTCAGAGTTTAACTGTAGCTGGTGATAGCTGATACACTGATAGTTCAGACAAGTTATGAGAATCCTTACAGGAGCAGTACAGCTGAATATCATCTGCATATAGGTGATAGGAGACATTATGAAAAGAATCAATTATCTGTGTATGTATAGTAGAAACAACAGTGAACCCAAAACAGAGCCTTGGGGTACCCCACAAGACAGATCGTCAGAATCTGACATGATTTGGTTTATATAAACACTGAAACTTCTGTTTGAAATATACGATCTACAGCAGTCTAGAACAGTTCCAGAGATCACTACCGAGTCAACGTTTGATGTTAAAGGTTAATGCTAACCATGTAACCTGAGATATGACCAAATGTACCAAGAAGAGTCAACAGCTTGGGGATACCAGGTTCAGGTTCATTTTCCAGTGTATCCAGGGCCAGCAAGTCCGGGGGGTTCGAGATTGTGTCAAATGCCGTCTTTTTGGAGGATCCGTCTATTTCCTGGGTTGTAGCTTGAGCACTCTTGCGCTTCTTATCATTGGTCATCATTCTACCAACCTATAGCTAATCAGCAATTAATGGTCTCTGACATCATGGCTTGGTACGCTTGGAACCACATCAAAGTTGGTACCAAAAAGGTGGAAAAGCACCAAAAGTAACCAGAGGAAGCATCAGGATTAATACCTTGGGGCAGCAGTAGCTCAACAGGTTGAGCGGGTTGTCCAGTAATCGGAAGGTTGCAGGTTTGATCCGGACAGAGAGTTCTGCTGTTGTGTCCTTGGGCAAGACACTTAACCCCCCTTGCCTGCTGGTGGTGGTCGGAGGGACCGGTGGCGCTTGTGCTCGGCAGCCTCGCCTCTGTCAGTGCGCCCCAGGGCAGCTGTGGCTACATCGTAACTCATCACCACCAGTGTATGAATGTGTGTGTGAATGGATGAATGATACAATGTAGTGTAAAGCGCTTTGGAGTCCTTACTCTGAGAGGTGCTATACAAGTGCGGGTCATTTATCATTACCTTCATCAGAAACCTGCCATGTCCTGTTGCTCTTTTGATTTTTTTAATCCACGTATACAATGATATTTATTATTAGAGGTAAAGGTCAGCTGTTTTGTTTGCTTTAAACGTTTGATCAGAACAGTTAAAGATTATTAATTAACTTAATTGGGTTGCTAGGAGACCGTTTTAGCTCCCTTTTAGGACACAACAGGAACTAACTCATGTTGATCAACAACATTTACTCAGCACTGGATGGGACTTTTCATATCTGCTCACTGAAATCTGACAAACAACAGAGAATTCTTGTAAAGACGAAGAAAAACCTTTTTTATTCTCCCTAGAGTCACAGAAGAGGCCGCGTGACCTCGGGGGCGTTCTGAGGTTTGGCAGCATCGTGAGACGTCAGAGTGGAATAAAGGTTGTGTCGGAGAGACGCTCCCATGTGCTGCATGTTCCTTTTTATTAGCTGTCACACCCTGAACAACAGCCAGGTGACATAACACACACACACACATGCACATGCACACTCACACGCATACACACGCACATACAGAGGCATGTGCACGCATGCACACACACACACATATGCATGCACACAAAGGCACATACACATGCACATGCACACACACACACGCACACACATGCACACACACACAGTAGAAACACATTACTCTCCCAACAGGTGGTTTTGGGATTCAAAAGGACTTCAGATCAGTGGTTTCTAACCTCTTGGTGATTGGTTCTAGTAGATCTTTTAGGCCCCGCCCCCTCCATTTACACAATTTTCCTGGATTCCTTTGGATTATTTTTCCCAGATGTTGCCTCTGACATGTTTAGCTGTAATTAGTTATGTCATGCCTAAAACATGATGGTGGTCAGGTGAGTAGGCGGAGCTTTCAGACCCACATCCTATTTGTTGGATCCAGTGATGTTTCCAGGCTGATGCACCTACAGCCACATGTTAGCTACAGCTGAGTCAGATTTACAGATGCTGAGGGAAGTCCTGTTGTCGGTGGCAGCATAACCAGCACTTGCATTTGTTCAGGATTTCAGCAAAACAGGAAAAAGGTGTCTTCCCAAAGGCTGGTGGCGCAGGTCGTGGCACTAATGCAGCAAGGTCACTGGTTCAAATCCCGGCAGCTGTCGTTAAGTCTAGTTAGCATGTTCTCGTCACACAAGTGTGGGTCTCTAAATAGTCCTAACTGGTTCTTTGTTTCCTGTGATGGGCTATCCCTGTCCTGGTGTCCCTCTCCTCTCATCCAGACACTGATGGACCCCCTGAGACCCTGATGGGGATGAAGAGCTTCAGCTGATTAATGAGCTCAGAACCAGAATCTAAAGCTATAAAATGTGTCCTAAAGATGAGGTCATGCTGATGTCATCATTTTATAGGAATGAAGAAAATGACTGTAGCGTTGCTCACCGCTGTCTGGATCCGTGTGCGTGTGTGAGCTCATGGTCGGCCATGCTGGGTGTGTTTTCACATCAGAGGAATGTGAGGCGTGGCTCTCAGCGTTTCCCAACAGTTTGACTCCCGTAGCAACCAGCAGCTGTTTAACCAACCGTCGGCCGTCCCATCCTCACTGGAGATCCTCCGGTGAGGTGGAGCTCATCAGCTGACGGGGAGATCTGTCTCACTCTGACTTCCTGTTGAGCGTCTGCAGCACCCGCCGCTGCATCACCAGGTGTCTCCACATGTTTAAGATTGGTGTAAATGCTTCTGATATGTTTCCGTGTTTTGCCCTTTGGCCTGTTTTTATCCTCTTACTGCAGACGTTGGCAGAACCCAGAGCTGATCTGAGCTGCTGTTGACCTTCTATCATCTAGGTCCAGTGTGACCTCTGACCCTTTGTGGGTTCAAATCCTTGATGAGAGCAGTCTGGAGCAAACAACCATGCTATCTTGCTCTGGTTCTCAGTTTTACCCGCTGCTGAGGTTCGCCTCTAAAGGGTGAGTCTGGGAGGATGAAGAACATTCCTGAACATGTTCCCAAACAGGGTTACCAGAGGTGTGTGTGCGCGCGCGCGTGTGTAGAAACTTTCTCTGGAATCAGCCCAAACAATTTTTAAGTCCCCCATCCCCACCCCCAGACGACTTGACTCCGCGTGCGTCAGACGCGTCATTACGCACGGCTCCTCCGGTGTGCTGCAGGCCAGGTGTACCGGGCCCCGCCCACAGGGGAACCTGCAGCTGGGCTCGCCGGTTCCGTGGGTCAGATCGCAGCGGAGCTCCGAGAGGCGCGAACAGGTAAGAGTCCGCTGCTGGGATTTGAACCCGCAGCTCTGATCTGGGCGGAAGTTAGTTTCATTTTACTGAGACGTTTGCAACGAGCCACCGATTGCAGGAGGTTCGGTTCTGTCAGAAGTTTATCTGCTCGGCTTTATGTAGCGCACATGAATCATTTAGGCTACTGACTGAACAGCTGAAGGTCATAAAACCCGCGTTAGATCAGCTGATCCAGTTTAAACTGGTTGGTTCGGACTGGTTCCTGTGATTCTGACAGTGAAGTTATTCCAGGAGAACTTTTATTACCTGCTGGAACATTTTCTCTGATGTGCTGGTGGTTCTCCCTCATGTGGGAACCTGCTCACACGCGCAGGTGACGTCACCTGTGGCTCAGGGACAGTGGAAGATTGTTTGTGGTCTGATCCGTGTGGGTCCGGGTAGCAGCTGATCCTGCGTCAGTGGGATGCTGTCCTTCACCCCCACGAGACAAGCTGTTTGGCTGAAGGGCGAGTCTGGACTGTGGACTCTGATAAGAACTTATCTTTATTCCACCTGGAGGATCCTCTCCCCACATGGAGACACGGTGTCCCCTCAGTTACTCAACCGTCTGATAACAAACGTTTTAGTTTCAGGGCAGGACGATGTGGCTTGAATTCATCACGCTGCTATCCAGCCGCGCTTTTGTTTGTGCTACAGATGAAACATTAACTTTTATGTTTGATACAAAACTAGTGTGTGCACATATTTGCACTAAACCCCCCTCACATAAATCAGTCTCAGCTCTGCTCTTGACAGTTTCAGTACCTTCCAGAATGAGCCCTTTCAGGGCTCTGTCATAAGCTGTTGCTGGCCACTCCCAGCCACACCCTGATTGGAAGTTTGTTTGCACCAAATGGCAGAAAACAGACACGATCCATCCCCATATGTTGGCCTCAGAGTGGTGGTGCATGTGTGTGTATGTGTGTGTGTGTGTGTGTGTGGGGGGGGGGGGGGGGGGGTCTCTATGGAGACACATTATTATTAATATAAAAGTGCTTCATTACATAATTTTTTGTTGAAATCTTTGTAGATTATTGTGTGTATCTTAAGATTAATGCTAGCAACTGCTAATGTTAGTGGCTCAAATGGCGCCAGTTTAGCTGCTAACACTTCCGAGTATCAAACTCGGGGTCCTGGCTGCGCTTGAACCAGTCCTGTAAACTCTCTTTCTCTGAACCGAGGCTGTTAGAAACCTTTATACCACATGTGGAAATTATTAAACATGGATCTGGTCAGTTGGTCTTTCAACGCGATTGACAAAATTTTTTCAACGATGAGAATGGGAGAAGGGGCTCCCGGTTGCCCCTCTGGGACAGAGCCAGCTGGGCATATCATGAACTCCTGGAAACAGTGGAACCTGATCTGCCTCTCTCAACTGCCTGTAGAGAATTCTGAAGACGTCTGGATATTCGTGGTGTTGGTGTCAGGTTTCGTGCTGGTTGGTCTGAGCGGTTACCTGGCTTACCGGAAAATTAATGAGCTGTCGAGGAATATTGGCTCAATCCCGGAGCTCAGGGATGCATTACATCACGCTGTGAACGCACAGACTCATATAATTGTTGAGATGAGTCGTAAGCTTGGAACTTTGGCTGAGATTCAGGCTCTGGCACAGAAGGTGGATTCCATCAAGGAGCGAGTTGACGGATCAGTACGGATTGGGATAAATTAATTACGCCATTATTGGATCTAGAGGGGTTGAAGACCAACAGAACTCTAAGGCAGAGAGGAAATTATCTCTGTCTGTCCAAAAAAACAATTCTTATCTGAATCTGGTGCCCTTGGGGCCTGTGAGACTGAAGTAAAAACTCCCCTCAGAAGAAATGTGGAATGCTGCCGTCGCTATGGAAACTCTGTCTCCCTATCCCAGCCTGGGTGGGACTGCGACCGGTGAAGGCCGTTGGATCATTTCCAGGCGTCACTGTGCTCTCTAACCCAATTACCTCCCTCCCCTCTCTAAACGGAGGTGACGGGCGCTGCTTATCGTGGCTGCATGCACTGATGTGTGGAGAGTCCCCAACCCTACCTCCCCACCTAGTGGACACTTATGTTGTGTGTTGTCTGAAGTCTGTTGCGTATCTGTTGAGGTGTTTTTTGCAGAGCAAAGCTGCCCTCCCTGTTGAGGGTAGCTCTGAAGTGCCTTTTTTCCTCCATCTGAACCAATCCTCATATAAACCCTCTTATCTCTATTAAGGTAGCGCGACTCGGGTTGCGAATGACCACAGTCACCAATTCTTGTCGTGTGTCTTGCCCATGTATGTCTGATCTTAGAATTGTGTGTACTGAAACTAATTTCCCTCTGGGATTAATAAAGTATCTTTGAATTGAATTGAGTGAGGTCGCAGCTGCAGGGCATCACTGAAAAACAAACAAAATCAGCCATTAATGCCGGGTTCAGAAGAGAATGCTGTTAATAATTTATGAATTTGATATTATAAAGTATGTTTATAGTTGACTTTTATCAGCTGTTTTATTAACTCATTCATTTCCAGCGTTTTTCACCATTTTTACTGTTATTTTAAGAGTCACAGAACTTGCGCGCTAGGATGATGTCGACACCAAAACCAACAAAGCAAAGCGGAGAGTCACCTCTTACATCAGGAAGAATCCGCGCGTTTCGAGCGTTATCCATTCTTTCATAATCCGTTGTTGAATTGTGATCGGCAGAAGCTTTTCCGGTTCGCACCTCACTTTTTTTTACAGCAGCGGCCCAAAACAATCTCCTAACACATGGATGTTCTGCTTCCTGATCACGTGACGTGTGATGTACGCGAATGAAGATCGGCTCTAGAGCTGAGATGTTTGTTCTCACGGTGCGGGGGCTCGTCCGACGCCCACACGGTAAAAACATTGGCAGTGAACGAGTTAAACACTTATTTATTATTTGTTTATAGGGAGCCTAAGTCTCCTCTCTTTCCAGTCGGCTCCTGGGTTCCTGAACGGGGCTAAGAGAGCTTCTAATCCGCTGTGCCTTACTTCCTGAGTCACACACATGTTGTACGTCTGTTTAAATGAAAACTAATGATGGGTGTTTTGACCACACCAGTCACGTCCTTTCAGATCTTGTAAAAGTTCATAATTAGCATGACTACAAATCAGACGTCGCATATGTGACGTCACCACAGAGCCTCCTCCCCCCTAGCGTAGCTGCTACCTACACACGTCCGGATTTATGGTTCTTTCCTCCTGAAGGAAGGATTTGAAGTTGGCTGAACTTGCAGCCATTTTTCCTCTCCTTTCTCCGTGTCTGGTTTGGTGATGCACATTTGTAGTTCTGGACTTATTTTCACACAACCTGAAATAACTTTTGCTGCCTCTAGAAAATGGAATGTAGAACGCGTCTTTGGAATTCAGACATCGTGTGTGACATCCGAAACACAAACAAACACACACACACATACATGCATGCATGCAAACACATGCACATACACACACATGCACGCACACACATGCATGCACACACACACACACACGCATACACGCATACACTCTAGTCTAGCATTCATTGTGAGGACCGTCATTGACTTCTGTTCATTGTAGTGACTGGATTGTACCTAACCCTAACCAGTCTACTCCTAACCCTAACCAGTCTACTCCTAACCCTAACCTTAACTAAAACTTAATAGACACCAGACCTCTAAACTAACCAGTGGAGCTCTGTGGCATTGTCCCAAAGTGAGGACCTGCAAAATGTCCTCACTTTGCAACTGATGTCCTCAGTTTGCAGGTAAACTTGTTTTTGCTTGTTTTGCTTTGATTTATAGACTAGCACACACACACACACACACACACACACACACACACACACACACACACACACACACACACACACACACACACACACACACACGCCCTGTCTATTTCGGTCTCTTTAAGCTTTAACGGGACACATTCTTTCCCTTAACTCTGGCCCAGGAAGTCGACCAACCAGAACAACAAGAAAACAGAAATGTTCTCTCTCACACTTTTCTCTGCACACACCCTCATCTACACCTCTTTAGGTTGGTTTTATTCACACACACTTAAAAACGAAGGCATGTTAGAAATCCTGCCCTTCATTCCCTTATTAGGACATAAAACGGTCAGTAAACAGTTTACAAGCCCATGAAGTGAAGGACCAGGGTTAGGGTCAGGGGTTTTGTGTCTGCTGGGTACGAACCAGCTGATCTCTGGTTACTGGCTGGTTAGGTCTCCAGCTTTGGTTCGGACTGACGGGAGTTCAGGATAATTAGGGTAGTTGTCATGGAGATGCCGGCCGAGTTCTGGTTCTGATGTTTATTGTTGGTTTGATTCTAGATGATATAAATAAGGAAAACTCCAGACGAATCTCATTTTTTAACTTTGTTTCTTTAGACTGAAATTCTTTTAATCAGGTAAAAATATTAATAATATTTAAAGTGATATTGTTGATATTAATGTTTAGTTTTTGATAGAAGCTTTAGTTGGGTTAGGTGCACCTTCGCAGCTTGAAGGTTGCAGGTTTGAATCCTGGCTGCAGCATTTCTGTGTGGCGTTGGCATGTTCTAAATGGTAAATGGTAATGGTCTGTATTTGATATAGCGCCTTCTAGAGTCCTGGAACCCCCCAAGGCGCTTTACAACACAATCAGTCATTCACCCATTCACACACTCATTCACACACTGGTGGGGATGAGCTACGATGTAGCCACAGCTGCCCTGGGGCGCACTGACAGAGGCGAGGCTGCCGAGCACTGGCACCACCGGTCCCTCCGACCACCACCAGCAGGCAACGTGGGTTAAGTGTCTTGCCCAAGGACACAACGACAGAAACAGACTGAGCGGGGCTCAAACCTGCAACCTTCCGATTACGGGGCGAGCACTTAACTCCTGTGCCACCGTCGCCCACTCAACTCATGCACAGGCGGATTTTCTTCCTCAGACCAAAAACATGCGTGTCAGGGTAATCTGTAAGTCACTTTAGATTAAAGCATCTGATAAATAAGCATGAGTAGGGACTAAAACGTTAGCGGGCGTTTTCTGTTCAACAGGTTCTGGTTTGTTTTTAACTGGAGGTTCATGCATTACTGGTCCTCACGGGGCCAGTCGAGGTGGCTCGGTCATCTGGTCAGGATGCCTCCTGGACGCCTCCCTGGTGAGGTTTTCTGGGCACGTCCAACCAGGAGGAGACCTAAAGGTAGACCCAGGACACGCTGGAGGGACTATTGGGCCATTCCCATCTGTACCGGGTAGCCCCAGCCTGGCCCGGTTGATTCCACACATCCTTGTCTTAAGCCCATGTGGGCTGATTCTACCCACCAATCAGAGGCTTGCTCTAATGGAAGGTGTGAATTTGCAGTCAGCAGTGGGCGTGTTGGCCCTGGTCGGCCTGAAGCAGACCCCCTCGAGAAGAGGGCTGAGAATGAGCCTTGGTTGGCCTGGAAAAATACCAGGCCACCCAGATGTGTAAACAACCTACGCTACCCGGCCCGGGCCGACCCGGTACAGATGGGAATGGCCCATTAGTCTCTCACCTGGCATGGGAACGCCTTGGGATTTCTCCAGAAGAGCTGGCCCAAGTGGCTGGAGAGAGGGAAGTCTGGGCCTCGTGACCCGACTCTGGACAGGAGAATGATGGATGAATTTGGTTATAATAGTTATAATAAAGGCAGCACAGCTTGTTGGGGGGGGGGGGCATTCAGCAGAGGAAACTCCACTCACACATCTGTGTGAGACAGAGACGAACCTCAGGATGAAGTCATCGTTTCTGTTTTCCTTGGTGTTACTCCGTTAGCTTAGCAATAAGCTATGTCGAAAACATGATGATGTCACTCACCTCTGTAACCATGGCTACGGTATCTGCCAAGTTTGTAAAAAAAAAAGAAATTCATAATGAAAAATAGGTTTTATGTCGGAACACGAAAAGACGTCTTCTGTCTTCAGAAGTTAAAGATGAACAGGCAGATCAGAGGAACGAGCTCTCTGGAGCGTACGGGCGTGTGTTAACACGAGCCGTCCACAGTGAGCTCCTCCGTCTGGGACCCGGTTAGAGGTTCCTCTACTGAGGGAGGTTCTGTTGGATTCATGTTCCTGGGCTTTGGTTCTGCTTAATGATTAATGACGGCTGATTCGTCTTCATTCAGAAACAAATATTTGTTTTGTTAGAGAATTTAAAAAAAATCCATTAAACAGGTAAAATAAATACTTCAATAAACACAAAAGTAAAAATGGTAAAAATGGAAAAGTACATTTTATTTTGTAAAGTTTTAAAAAGTTCAGAAAAGTTTAAAAAAAGGGGAAATTTTGTCACAAACAAAAAAATCGTTTAATTCACTTTTATTTATTCATAAATCTGTTGATGCGTCTACTCTAAAGTGAATCGTTTTGGCGTGAATGATCTAAACTTGGCTTTCCTCGTCTGCTGCTGTTCTGGTCAAGAATGCTGGGAACAAACTCTGCTGGTATTCCGTGTTTATTTTGGCTCTCCGTTTCAGACGGATCCGAGGAACACCTGAGACAGGAAGTTCTCAAATTAACACGAAGGAAGAACGCCGTTAATCTCATTTAGAGTTCAGAAGATCTCCACCACCATCAGATTTTATTATTATTATTATTATTATTATTATTACTATCCATTCACCCTTCATTCATCCATAACGCTCCATCACAATCCAGTCCACCATCAATCTCACGCTCCAGCTTCCCCTCACTCGTGAACAAGATCCTGAGATGCTTAAACTCCTCCACTGGAGGCAGGACCTCCTCCCTGACCCGGAGAAGGCCTTCTACCCTTGTTGTTGTTGTTGTTGTTATTATTTGAGGTAGTGCTCAGAATAACAGAAAAGGTCTTTTTGGTGAAGGTCGTCTGAGTCTTTTGTTGGATGTTTGAATTGGCACCACTGATACCCGAAATGCTGCGATTTGTGAATGAGTGGATAGCTGAAGAATTGTGGGAATGACGGGAACTTTAGGAATGAGGGTGTGCTCAGTAAGCGCTTACACTGCAGTCATTCACCCTTTCACACACTGGTGGTGACGAGCTTTGGGGCACGCTGACAGATGGATGGACGGATGATGGAACACCCGAGTTCGTGGAAGGAGCCAGACCCGGACTCGCAAATGTAAACGGCCTTCTAGAGTCCTGGAACCCCCCAAGGTGCTTTACAACACAATCACTCATTCACTCGTTCACACCCTGGTGGTGATGAGCAGCTGCCCTGGGGCGCACTGACAGAGGCGGGGCTGCTGAACACAGGCGCCACCGGTCCCTCCGACCACCACCAGCAGGTAAGCTGGGTTAAGTGCCTTGCCCAAGGACACAATGGAATAACTGTCACTCTTTCCCATGAAAACTCCCAAACCTCGGGGTAAGCCTTCTCCGAAGACCTGGAGCCATTATTCCTGCCTGCATGGACCGGATTAGCAGTAGGTTGCTGGTTTGATTCCTGGCGGTAACTCAGATCCAGCTCGGAGCTTTCTCCTCATCACCGCAGTCAGAGGTCCAGGTCCGGCTTCAGTTGGGATTGGTAACGGCGTTCCATCAGCAACACAATCCACCTGGTTTAACCGACTCCAACAGGCTGAAACACGAAGCAACTGCTGTTTTCAGCGGCTGCACCTTTTCTGCGTCGACACCAACGCTGACGTGAGATTAAACTCGGTTACGACATTTTTATCCACCAACATCATAAACAATGTGGGATGAGCTAAAAGCCGGTTCACGCTGGCAGTGAGAGATCTTCCGTGAGGAGGAAAACAGCATTCCTGTTATCTAGAGACAAACTGGATGTGTGGAGCTGTAGACCCGGGTCGGCACCACCGCCGGTGACCCGTCCTTTATTACGTTTTATTTTAGTTTGATCCTCAGAATGTGACTCTGGAGCTGATTCACGTCATTTCTCCCAGATGTTTAATGCTTTCTGTCTTAGTTTTATGTAAATTTGGTTCATTTCATCTGTGTTTTCATCCCGTTTCACTCCGATTCTCCGTCTCGGCTTCGTGTCCTGGCTGGTTTTGGTTCGAAGGTCTCGAGTCCGTTTCAGCAGGTTGTAATTTCTGCTGCTAATGGATTTCTGAGAGTAATTATTCTTCTGCGTGGTTCGGAAGCCGCTTCTCCTGGATTCCAGGTTTTGCATTTTTCAGCTCCTTGTGTTTTTGTTTCCTCCCTTTTAATGAGTCTCGCGTTGCATTATGCAGCAGCTCCAGGCATCTGGTGAAGCTGGCTGGACTCCAGGACCACGGCGGGCCACTCGCTGTTTATTACTCGTTAGTCCTCGACTGGGGGTGGGGGGTGGGGGGGGGGTCTCGTTTCCAAACGGATGAGAAAATAAAGAACCTCGTCTGCCGACTTGTCTGGGTGGTTGTGAAGATCGGAGAGTTTTTCTTTTGTTTTCTCGGATGTTGATAAACTAACTCAGGAGGAAAGTGGATCCTCATCTATGCCCCGGCGGCTCGTCAGGGCTGTAGAGTTAATCGTTATTTTTATTTCTGTTTTGGCTCCAAAACGGCGGAACACACTGTAATTAACAAAAGTCTCATTAGTGAAATGATTCAGCCACTTCCTGTTTTCATTTTGTCGTCATTCTGAGCTACGTCGGGAGTGGTTGTGATTCGAGTTGGACTGCTGTGGTTCTGTGGCCCAGATGAGGTTCGGTACCATGTTCTGTTATTACCTCCATCTTCTCTTTCTGCTGCAGGTTTGTTGTTGTTTGTTGCAGCTCTACTTCCTGTTTGTGCTTTGTAGCGGTGCCACCTGGAGATGGAGGTTACCATTCTCAGCTTTACTCTGAGAGGATCCGGTCCAGCTCACAGGAACCCCGACCCGTTTGGTTTGGTTCTGCGGTCCTGTTCCGGTCCGTGAAGCGAAGCTCAGATGTTTCAATCATCTTAGCTGGTTGAACTGAGTGGAGCTGACACACTCCCTGTGCACCTGTGTGTGTGTGTGTGTGTATGGGGGGGTATGTGTCTGACTAGACTCATAAAAGGGCGATGAGCCTCTAATTGTTAAGGAGGAACTGGTCCGGCTCGGCTGGGCGGGGCGGGGCAAAGAGAGAAAGTAAATAGAGGAGAAATGGAATGCAGCCTCAGACAAACTGGTTCTGCTTCAGTCTGCTCGTCTGTTTGCAGAAAGCTAGAGCTGCATGTGACCTGCAGGCCCGGTCTGCTCGGGTCCGTCTGCACAGATGAGGAAACTCATAAATGTCTCTTTTATATGTTTTACTGTGACTTTTTAAAATCTGACATTTTGTTTTTTAAAGGTACAATATGTAATAATTCTGCAGTGAAACAATTAACAGTCTAACGTCTCAATAAGCCGGCTGCGGGTTGTCAGGTGTTCTCTTTGTTTACAATAAGGGAGGCGGGGGGGGGGGGGGGGGTTGCTGAGTCTGCGCCAGTGTTGTGCCGTAAAGGGTTAGGGTGATTATGTGTGTCTCGTCTTGGACGGGTTGTTCTGAAACGGTCATCTCGTTGTACCGGGACGTTGGTTCAACAACAATAAAAGGTTCTTGAAAAATGGACTAAACACATTTTAAAGTGGTGCCGACACAGTGGCCTAGTGGTAGCGTGCCCGCCCTCTGGCTGGGTGGTTGTGGGTTCTAATCCCGGCCGGGTCATGCCAAAGACACCGAAAATGGGACCCACGGCCTCCCTGCTCGACGCACAGCATTAAGGGGTTCGGTTGGGGGTTAAACCACCAAATAGTTCCCGAACACAGCCGTGTCTGCAGCTCACCACTCCCCCAGGGGGTGGGCTAAATGCTGAGAACAAATTTCACACACCAGTGGGATGGCTAGTGGGACTTAAACTTTTAAAATCCTTCAGCTGGTTGCTGTAAAAACCTTTTGCCGAGTAAAAATCCCACAACTGTAATTAATATTAGGCAAAGCATGCAAAAAGAAATCAGGCAAAATGTGGGAAAATAATTAGTTTTCCTGAAAAATTTACAATTATCTTCATCGCCGAACCGTTAGCTTATGTCATGTAAACGAGTAAGACTATATCTTACAGGGGTCCAATTCTTACCAGAAAGTGTTTTTGTTGCTATTGCTAATGCTACGTTCAGGGTTAAGTACCATCAGTTAAAGGCAGGGCACTTCCAACAAACTCAAACAGCAATTAAAACACAACAAACCTCAGACGTTTGTTTTTAGTGGTAATATTGTTTGATTTGAGGCCACAACCAGCTTTAGTCCATTTTTGGCAGATCATCACTTTATGGCACAACACCGGTAATGGTTGCTGGGCTGGTATTTGTAATTTGACACCGGCCGGCAAACGCAGCAGCGTTTTATGAACAACCAAAGCCAGTAAACAGGAGCGACCCAGAAGTTATTTCTTGTACCCATAAGAACCCACGGCAACTTTGTTTTTACTCTGTCGGGTAAAAAGACTTGGGGTCAGTGTTGAGCTAACAATGCTAACGATGAATTAGAAGAAAATAGTCTGGTCTAAAAATATCTCTAACTACTTGTACATTTACCAACAACTCGATATTACAGTGAAATGTATTTATCTACCCATCAACTTAATGTGCATGCTCGCCTTCCAGAATGTCCTGGTGCTGATCCGTAACCGGCAATAGCCGTGAAACTTGTGTAACGGAGTGAGAAGGCCACTCATTTGTTTTCTAAAGGGACTGCAGTACCCACATTTGACCACAAGGTGCCATCCTTCATTCTTACACTATGCACCTTTAAGTGAAGAGCGTTCCTCAGACCGACACTCCTCAGACCAACATTCCTCAGGTCGGCGTCCCTCAGACTGGCGTTCCTCAGACCGGCGTTCCTCAGATCAACGTTCCTCAGGTCGACACTACTCAGACCACTGTTCCTCAGGCCGGGGTTCCTCAGACCGACGTTCCTCAAACTGACACTCCTCAGACCAACGTTCCTCAGGCCGGCGTCCCTCAGACCGGCATTCCTCAAACCGACACTCCTCAGACCAACGTTCCTCAGGCCGGCGTCCCTCAGACCAACGTTCCTCAGGCCGGCGTCCCTCAGACCAGCGTTTCTCAGGCCGACATTCCTCAGACCAACGTTCCTCAGACCACTGTTCCTCAGGCCGGCGTCCCTCAGATCAATGTTCCTCAGGCCGACACTCCTCAGACCACTGTTCCTCAGGCCGGTGTCCCTCAGGCCGGCGTTCCTCAAACCGACACTCCTCAGAGCAACGTTCCTCAGTCCGGCGTCCCTCAGATCAACGTTCCTCAGGTCGACACTCCTCAGACCACTGTTCCTCAGGCCGGCGTTCCTCAGACCAACGTTCCTCAAACTGACACTCCTCAGACCAACGCTCCTCAGGCCGGCGTCCCTCAGACCGGCATTCCTCAAACTGACACTCCTCAGACCAACGTTCCTCAGGCCGGCGTCCCTCAGACCAACGTTCCTCAGGCCGGCGTCCCTCAGACCAACGTTCCTCAGGCCGGCGTCCCTCAGACCAACGTTCCTCAGGCCGGCGTCCCTCAGACCAGCGTTTCTCAGGCCGACGTTCCTCAGACCAACGTTCCTCAGGCCGGCGTTCCTCAGACCAACGTTCCTCAGGCCGGCGTTCCTCAGACTGGTGTCCCTCAGACCAACATTCCTCAGGTCGGCGTCCCTCAGGCCGGCATCCCTCAGACCACTGTTCCTCAGGCTGACACTCCTCAGACCAACATTCCTCAGACCAACGTTCCTCAGGCCGGCGTTCCTCAGACTGGCGTCCCTCAGGCTGGTGTTCCTCAGGCCGGCGTTCCTCAGACCAGCGTTCCTCAGGCCGGCATCCCTCAGACTGACCGACGTTCCTCAGAGTGGCGTTCCTCAGACCGGCGTTCCTCAAACCGACACTCCTCAGACCAACGTTCCTCAGGCCGGCGTCCCTCAGACCAACGTTCCTCAGGCCGGCGTCCCTCAGACCAACGTTCCTCAGGCCGGCGTTCCTCAGACCAACATTCCTCAGGTCGGCGTCCCTTAGGCCGGCATCCCTCAGACCACTGTTCCTCAGGCCGACACTCCTCAGACCAACATTCCTCAGACCAACGTTCCTCAGGCCAGCGTTCCTCAGACTGGCGTCCCTCAGGCTGGTGTTCCTCAGGCCGGCGTTCCTCAGACCAGCGTTCCTCAGGCCGGCATCCCTCAGACTGACCGACATTCCTCAGAGTGGCGTTCCTCAGACCGGCGTTCCTCAAACCAACACTCCTCAGACCAACGTTCCTCAGGCCGGCGTCCCTCAGATCAACGTTCCTCAGGCCGACACTCCTCAGGCGAGCGTCCCTCAGACCAGTTCCTTAGGCCGGCGTTCCTCAGACTGGCGTCCCTCAGGCCGGCATTCCTCAGACCGGCATTCCTCAAACCGACACTCCTCAGACCAACGTTTCTCCGGTCCCTCAGACCGGCGTTCCTCAGACAGGCGTCCTTCAGATTGGCGTCTCTCAGACCAAAGTTCCTCAGGCCGGCGTCCCTCAGACCAGCGTTTCTCAGGCCGATATTCCTTAGACCAGCGTTCCTCAGACCGGCGTTCGTCAGACCAACGTTCCTCAGTCCGGTGTCCCTCAGGCTGGTGTCCCTCAGACCAGCTTTCCTCAGGCCGGCGTCCCTCAGACCGACCAACGTTCCTCAGACTGGCGTTCCTCAGACCGGCGTTCCTCAGACTGGCGTTCCTCAGACCGGCATTCCTCAGACTGGCATCCCTCAGACCGGCGTCTCTCAGACCGATGTTCCTCAAACCAACACACCTCAGACCAACGTTCCTCAGACCAACGTTCCTCAGGCCAACGTTCCTCAGGCCGGCGTCCCTCAGATCGACCGACGTTCCTCAGACCGGCATTCCTCAAACCGACACTCCTCAGACCAACATTACTCAGGTCCGCGTCCCTCAGACTGGTGTCCCTTAGGCCGGCGTTCCTCAGACTGGCGTTCCTCAGATCGGCGTTCCTCAGACCGACGTTCCTCAAACATACACTCCTCAGACCGGCGTTCCTCAAACCGAAACACCTCAGACCAGCATTCCTCAGGCCGGCGTTCCTCAGACCGGCATTCCTCAGATGTTCATCCCTTTACACACACTGGTGGTGATGAGCTACACCGTACAGCTGCCCTGGGGTACACTTACTGAAGAAGATTTCCGTTTCCATGGTGATGCTGCTGCTCCACACACCTCACACGGATGTGTCTGTTACTGATCAGGAAAAGTCAGATTTAACCTCATGGGTTAACAAACTTTTCAGTTTATTTATTTCAGAAAAATCTAATTACTGGAATTAAAATTGGGAAAATCACGTTTAGATTAATCCGGCAATCAGGATTTGGTCAGGTCAGTGTTGGCATTAGAGCAGGAAGAGTGGCAGATTATTGGTGACTCAGGAGTTTTTGTGTGCAGAAAACCTCCGAGTCAGCTGACTGTAGATAATCTGTTCAAACAAGACGAGTCTGTGGTGTCTCATCTGAAAGGAATTGGACACTCCTATGACAAGAGACGGAAAAGCTTTAATCAGCCAAACCTTTTTACACCCATGTGGTTTTTTGGTTTGGGACTTTTTAAGGATTTAAAAAGCCAAATTGAAGGCATAAACCAGTTTAATGTGAGTCCATCTGCATGCTTTCCTGATTTAATCCTAATTTCAGTAGTATTTTAATCCTGTTGAAGCGACCCACTCCACTCTGTGAGGCTGTATCCAGGTGTTACAGCATTCCCGTATTGTACCGAGTGTGGAAAGCTGTTTTCATCCTTGCGATAAACCGTCGGTAAGAGGCCCAAAGAGCAGGAGGCATGTCAGTCTGCAGGGAGACATCGCCTTTCTTAATCCTTCCTGAGGGTTGAGGAGTGTCGGGGCTGGAGGCCTTCCAAGGTCTTCAGCCTCCACCCAAACACACCCTGAGGTGGACTCAGACGTCCTGGGGCTCAGCTAGAGGGATGACACTCTGTCAGCCAATCAGAGGCTGGAAAACAACGAAATTACTCTTTAACTTTGTTTTATCGCATTAAGTCTATTTCTGTTAAAGTTTTTAAAAGTAACCTGTCTGTAAAATTTCAGATAGACCGTAGAACGTGCTGGTGATCGGAATCAGCCGTTATTTATTGTCAATCTGTGATCGACTGGTCTGGCCTTCAGATCGGGTCGTTTTGTTCTGTTTTAGGTTGGTTCTTGTGGAAAAAATTTGCCTTTAAACTCATTAAGTTTACGTTAGTGTGAGTTTTTAAGAAGTGATTTCTGTTGATTCCAGGTCTTTGAACTGAATCTTAATCAGCAGGTCGGAATCGGTATCGTCCCTCTGAATCAGAATCGGTGCGTTCCAGAACCTTCTACCCACATCCATCGGGCCATTTCCGTTTCCTCGCAGTTGTCTGTAAATATTCTCATGTAAAGGATAACCTCGGCGTTGGTGCTCGGTAACCCTAACAAAATTGGGAAACAAAAAAGAAGCAAAAAACGCATTAAAAGCTAAACGTTGAATAAAAATGTAAAAAATGTAGTAATTATATGAATAAAGGCTCTGGGGGTTAAAGTGTAGAATAACCTGTTAAAGGGTTAACTACTTACCTGCCAAACTGAGTTAGAGAGGTTTGCTAACAGGGATTAGCTGTGACGGCCATCTTGGATGAGATCTGTAATCTACATTCAGGTTTAACGACATTCTGTGATTTTCATTTAAATCAGTTTCATGGGACATAGAGGCAAAAAAAATCATCCGTCCATTTTCATCCGCTTATCCGGAGTCGGGTCGCGGTACAGCAGTCTTAAGGCGAGAGGCCCAGACTTCCCTCACCTCAGCCACTTGGGCCAGCTCCTCCGGGGGAATCCCAAGGTGTTCCCTGGCCAGGTGAGAGACATAGTCCCTCCACCGTGACCTGGGTCTACCTTTAGGTCTCCTCCCGGTTGGACGTGCCTGAAAAATCTCACCAGGGAGCCGTACAGGAGGCATCCTGACCAGATGCCCGAGCCACCTCAACTGGCTCCTCTCGATGTGGAGGAGCAGCGGGTCTACTCCGAGCCCCTCCCGAATGACCGAGCTTGTCACCCTATCTCTAAGGGAGAGCCCAGCCACTCTTCTGGAAAAAACTCATTTCAGCCGCTTGTATCCGCAATCTCGTTCTTTCGGTCACTACCCAAAGCTCATGACCATAGGTGAGGGTAGGAACGTAGATCGACCGGTAAATCGAGAGCTTCGCCTTCTCACTCAGCTCTCTCTTCACCACGACAGACCGGTACAACGCCCGCATCACTGCAGATGCAGCACCAATCCGCCTATCGACCTCACGCTCCAGTTTTCCCTCACTCGTGAACAAGACCTCGAGATACTTAAACTCCTCCACTTGGGGCAGGACCTCATCCCTGACCCGGAGAAGGCATTCTACCCTTTTCTGACTCAAGACCATGGTCTCAGATTTAGAGGAGCTGATTCTCATCCCAGCTGCTTCACACTTGGCTGCGAACCGCTCCAGCGAAAGCTGAAGATCACGTTCTGATGAAGCCAACAGGACCACATCATCTGCAGAAAGCAGAGACCTGATCCTCAGGCCACCAAAACGGATGCCCTCCACACCTTGGCTGCACCTAGAAATCCTGTCCATAAAGTTTATGAACAGAATCGGTGACAAAGGGCAGCCTTGGCGGAGTCCAACTCTCACTGGGAACGAGCCCGACTTACTGCCGGCAATGCG
Source organism: Nothobranchius furzeri (assembly GCF_043380555.1). Lineage (NCBI taxonomy): Eukaryota > Metazoa > Chordata > Actinopteri > Cyprinodontiformes > Nothobranchiidae > Nothobranchius > Nothobranchius furzeri. Next base: position 72,440,444 of record NC_091746.1, on the reverse strand, counting down.
GACCAAGTTCTGACACCGGTCATACAGGAACCTTACAGCCCGTATCAGAGGGCCTGGTACCCCATACTCCTGGAATACCCCCCACAGGGCCCCCCGAGGGACACGGTCAAACGCCTTCTCCGAATTCACAAAATCATCAAAGCCTCTTTATTTACTGATGGTCGGTTGCCTCCACCCCTCACAGTGTTTTCTCTCTTTAGTTAAAGGGTGAACGAACAAACCAATCAGACTGGATATTAACCAACCAGCTCACATTCCCAGTTGCTCCAAGCTTCCTGCTGCAAGAGGTGGTTGCTAGGGTCGTCTCCATGTACACAGTGCCATTCCAGGACCCCCACCCCTACACACCCACACACACATAGAAACCTACTTTAGTCTCAGCTCCTACAGGAAATCAGTTTTGTCATCATGAGCGTTCCTCGTCCTCAAACAGCTGAGGTGAGTATCTAATCGACACTTTTCCACTCTTGGAGGTTAAAGTTGCTGCAGAGTCTGCAGGAGCGGCTGTCGTGGATCATTAGGACCCCGTGTTCTCTAGCTCTGAGTCTTACTGCTCACAGCGTGGAAGCATGGGCTGTTGCAGGTTTTTAACTGGTTTACGTCTGGAGTCTCCAAACGAGCTGAAACCTTTTACCAGTCACAAGAATTTTAATATATAAGAAAACATCATTTTACTGTGAGTCCGGTATCAGGATCTGGGTCTCGGTTCAGGAACGGGGCTACAACTCTGTAAAAGTCAGTGAGGGTCTGTGCTCCCAGTTATCAGGATTCCATCCAGTCATCCATTGTCTGAACTCGCTTTGTCCATGTAGGGTCGCGGGGGGGTCAACGGGCAATCAGGCGGGGTACACCCTGGACAGAGAGCCAGTCCATCACAGGGAGAACATGCAAACTCCATGCAGAAAGATCCCAGGCCAGGAAGCGAACCCAGGACCTTCTCGCTGCAAGGCAACAGCTCTAACCACTGCGCCACTGCGCAGCCTGTTATCAGGATTAATAACCAAAATTAATCATGTGTTATTATGTTATTAATATCTGTATTATTTATTGGGCAAGGCAGCTTTATTTCATACACACACAATCAATTCAGTGTGCTTCCCAGGAGCAACAGCATGAAACAGCAGATAATAAAATTAATAAAAGTTAAAACACAAATGAAATTAGATGTAAGAATCAGAAGTGAAAGAGCAGCAGTCACCGTGGAGACGTGCAGCAGGCGTCCAAACGCTGACGAAAACATGGAAGTTGTCCATATCTGCTGTCCTGACAATGTGCTTGCTAAAGGTTTTTTTAATTTGCTAGATTCATTCAATCTAACTCAATGGGTATCATCCCCAATTCATGCCAGGGGTCACATCCTGGACCTGGTTATCTCTTATGGTCTACCCGTCATGAACCGTGTGACTTTGCCTCCTGTGTTCTCTGACCACTCTCCAATACTCTGTGATGTTACGTTTTCATGTCCTGTCCCTGTGTGTGAAGCTCCCGCTACTAGGTTCAGAGCCCTGGATGCAGAAACAATTTCAAAGTTTGTGGACTGTATGTCTGTAAGGTTAGAGACCTTTAACCCAGATCCATCTAACGTTGATCACTATTCACAACACTTTGATGTACTTTGTAATCAGGTCCTGGACGTGGTTGCCCCTCTCAAACTGTGCAAGTCTCGACCTAGGAGGGAGCCTTGGCTCTCTGATGTCACACGGGCTTGTAGGCGGGCGTGTAGATCCTCTGAGAGAAAGTGGAAAAAGGATGGCCTACAGGTCTCGCGTGAGTTGTTCAGAGTATCTCTGGTTGCTTATCAGGATGCAGTGAGGGCTGCCAGAACGGCCTATTTTGCAGACATGATTGAGACAAACTCCAATAATCCTAAGATTCTCTACAAAACACTAAACTCAGTTCTGGTGTATCAGGAGCCTAGCTCCATGTCTCCTACAGCTGCTGGAAACTCTGAAGCTTTTCACAAATTCTTTGTTGATAAAGTGTCGGGCATTAGAGCAGCTATTTCTGGTAGCTCTATTGACCCTGTTCCAGTTCATCCATCACCACCCACCCTGAGCTCCCTCAATACAGTTTCATACTCTGAGCTGAATAAGCTAGTTGCGAGACAGAAGCCATCTGGCTCTCCACTTGACGTTCTGCCACCTCGTCTCTGGAAGGCTGCCTTTCCGTGCCTTGGCCCTTCACTTGGTCAGATTATCAATGGGAGCCTCAGCACAGGTGTTGTCCCAGCTGCTTTGAAAGCAGCAGTTATTCGGCCGACCCTGAAGAAACCTGGTGCTGATGTCTCTGTGACAGAAAATTACAGGCCTATCTCTACCCTGCCCTTTACATCTAAACTGCTTGAGAAAGTAGTTTATCAGCAGCTGGTCTCACATTTAGCTGACTCTGATCTGTTTGAGGTTTTCCAATCAGGGTTCAGGTCTGGCCATAGCACAGAGTCGGCTCTACTGAGGGTCCTAAATGACATCTACCTATCACTAGATCAGGGAACATCTGTGCTGCTTCTGTTGTTAGACCTGACAGCAGCCTTCGACACAGTTGACCACGCGATTCTACTCGATCGCTTGGAACGATGGGTTGGGATCAAAGGGTCAGCTCTGGATTGGTTTAGATCGTATCTCCAAAACAGGACATTCTGTGTTAAACTGGGTGATGTTTTTTCTTCTTGGGAGGGGCTCCGCTGGGGGGTCCCGCAGGGGTCGATCCTTGGTCCTCTTTTGTTTGCCATTTATCTGCTACCTCTGGGGTCAATCTTTCGTAAACATGGCCTATCATTCCATCTGTATGCTGACGATTGCCAGATTTACTCTCCAATGACTACGTTTACATGCAGCCAATATCCGGGTTATGATCGGGTAAAGGTCGGTATTCGGGTTTCTGAGTTGATCAGAATAACCCGTTTACAAGCATAAATAGAAAGAGTTACCTCTAACTTGCATAACCCGATTTAAATGCGGACGTTGGTGTACCCAGCTAACAAAAATTTGTTGTAAGAACGTTATGGGAATGTTTATTTTGAATGTTGTAAAAACGTAGAAATGTCCAGTTTTTTTAACGTTACTGGAATGGTGTGTTAACGTTACAAAAACATTGCTGGAATGTTTGCTTAAAGTTGTTTGAATGTTATTTTACGGTTAGCATGACGTTAACAGAACGTTATGGGAATGTTTATTTTGAATGTTGTAAAAACGTAGAAATGTCCAGTTTTTTTAATGTTACTGGAACGGTGTGTTAACGTTACAAAAACATTGCTGGAATGTTTGCTTAAAGTTGTTTGAATGTTATTTTACGGTTAGCATGACGTTAACAGAACGTTATGGGAATGTTTACTTTGAATGTTTTAAAAACGTAGAAATGTCCAGTTTTTTTAACGTTACTGGAATGGTGTGTTAACGTTACAAAAACATTGCTGGAATGTTTGCTTAAAGTTGTTTGAATGTCATTTTACGGTTAGCATGACGTTAACAGAACGTTATGGGAATGTTTACTTTGAATGTTTTAAAAACGTAGAAATGTCCAGTTTTTTTAACGTTACTGGAATGGTGTGTTAACGTTACAAAAACATTGCTGGAATGTTTGCTTAAAGTTGTTTGAATGTCATTTTACGGTTAGCATGACGTTAACAGAACGTTATGGGAATGTTTATTTTGAATGTTGTAAAAACGTAGAAATGTCCAGTTTTTTTAATGTTACTGGAACGGTGTGTTAACGTTACAAAAACATTGCTGGAATGTTTGCTTAAAGTTGTTTGAATGTCATTTTACGGTTAGCATGACGTTAACAGAACGTTATGGGAATGTTTATTTTGAATGTTGTAAAAACGTAGAAATGTCCAGTTTTTTTAATGTTACTGGAACGGTGTGTTAACGTTACAAAAACATTGCTGGAATGTTTGCTTAAAGTTGTTTGAATGTTATTTTACGGTTAGCATGACATTAACAGAACGTTATGGGAATATTTACTTTGAATGTTGTAAAAACGTAGAAATGTCCAGTTTTTTTAATGTTACTGGAACGGTGTGTTAACGTTACAAAAACATTGCTGGAATGTTTGCTTAAAGTTGTTTGAATGTTATTTTACGGTTAGCATGACATTAACGGAACGTTTACTTTGAATGTTGTAAAAACGTAGAAATGTCCAGTTTTTTTAACGTTACTGGAATGGTGTGTTAACGTTACAAAAACATTGCTAGAATGTTTGCTTAAAGTTGTTTGAATGTTATTTTACGGTTAGCAAGACGTTAACAGAACGTTATGGGAATGTTTACTTTGAATGTTTTAAAAACGTAGAAATGTCCAGTTTTTTTAATGTTACTGGAATGGTGTGTTAACGTTACAAAAACATTGCTGGAATGTTTGCTTAAAGTTGTTTGGATGTTATTTTACGGTTAGCATGATGTTAACAGAACGTTATGGGAATGTTTACTTTGAATGTTGTAAAAACGTAGAAATGTCCAGTTTTTTTAACGTTACTGGAATGGTGTGTTAACGATACAAAAACATTGCTGGAATGTTTGCTTAAAGGTGTTTGAACGTTATTTTACGGTTAGCGTGATGTTAACAGAACATTAGCATAACATTACTGGAACGGTTACTGAAACGTTATTTGATTATTAGCATAACGTTCCCGGAATATTTTCATAACATGGCTTCAATACTGCTACAATGTTACCGGAACATTTTGTTAATGTTTGGAACAACATTGTTGCAACATTAGCAAAACATTGCTAAAACGTTAGCCTGACATTACCAGAACGTTATCTAAAGGCTAGAAAAATGTTTCTGCAACGTTATGTTAAGGTTAGCAAAACATTGCTGGAATATCAGCATAATGTTTCTGGAATGTTATCTTAAGGTTAGCATAACATTGCTGGAACATTGGCATAATGTTTCTGGAATGTTAGGGTTAGGGTTAGCAAAACATTGCTGGAACATCAGCATAATGTATCTGGAACGTTATCTTAAGGTTAGCAAAACATTGCTGGAACATCAGCATAATGTTTCTGGAACATTATCTTAAGGTTAGCAAAACATTGCTGGAACATCGGCATAATGTATCTGGAACGTTATCTTAAGGTTAGCAAAACATTGCTGGAACATCGGCATAATGTATCTGGAACGTTATCTTAAGGTTAGCAAAACATTGCTGGAACATCGGCATAATGTATCTGGAACATTATCTTAAGGTTAGCAAAACAACGCTGGAACATCAGTATTGTCACGATCTGGGGATGTTTAGGACCCAAATATGCTGAAACCCAGGATGACACGAGGCTGGGGAAGATGTAAAGTGAAATCCTTTATTTTAGGAGTAACCAAAAAACAAAAGTAATCCAAAAGGCTGGGAGCCAACAGTCCAAAAATCCAGATAGAGATCTGGAGATCCAAAAATACAAGAGGCACGAGAAGACTAGATCCAAGCACTAGAGGCACGAGAAGAACTTGACAGAATTACAACAAACAACAATGGACCGACAAGACACAGAGACAAGACAGGGCTTAAATACACTGGGGCATAATGGGAGGCAGATGAGCTGCAGGTGTGTGGAGTGTGGGGCGAGGACCAGGTGAAAGCAATGACTAATCAGGGAAGAAACTAACATGACCTAAGAGTGAACCTAAAAACACAAAAGCAACCATATAACTAAAATTCTAAAGGGAAGGAGAACTACAAAAACCGGTGGGACAAAACATATTAAAGAGACTAATAAAAATGAAAAGCTGAAACTATAAACACTGCAGAGGGACGACTGGCTGCAGAGGGGTGACTGGAGAAGACTAAAGGAACACAGGAGACACATAAATGAGATGCAGACAAAGGACATATGAGGGCGATATGAAACACAAAAGGAGAACCTGGAGTGGGAATTGGAGGGGATGGGGAACAAAGGGACACAGAACATGACAAGTATAATGTATTTGGAACGTTATCTTAAGGTTAGCAAAACAACGCTTGAACATCAGCATAATGATTCTGGAACGTTATCTTAAGGTTAGCAAAACAATAATGGAACAGAAGATTAATGTTTCTGAAATGTTATCTTAAGGTTAATATTACTTTGCAGTAACATTAGTATAACATTGCAAAAACTTTAGTTTCTGAAACCCTTACGAAAAAGAAGTATACTTTAAGTATCTAATTTCAAGTATACTTAAGTGTACATAAGTTTATTTGCATACTTGTTCTTAAAGTTTACTTAGAATTATACTCCTTGGGTCTAAATTGGGCCACTAAAAGTATACTTGAAGTATACTACAAGTATACTTCAAAGTAATAATTTAAGTTTATTTGTAGTGTACTTCTGATATAATTGAGTACACTTTTCTCTTTGAAAGTATACTTAAAGTAACATCACAAGTGTACTTGGAGTGTACTTCTGATATAATTAAGTATACTTTTGTCCTTGAAAGTATACTTAAAGTAACAATATAAGTTTACTTTTCATACAATTGAGTATACTTTTCTTCTTGAATGTATACTTAAAATATACTTTAAGTAATAATATAAGTTTACTTATAGAGTACTTCAGATATAATTGAGTATACTTTTCTCCTTAAAAGTATACTTAAAAGTAACAGTATAAGTTTACTTCTAATAAAATTGAGTACTTTTGCCCTTGAAAGTATACTTAAAAATAAACTTTAACATTATACGTTTACTTGCAGTGTACTTTTGAAATAATTGAGTATACTTTTCTCTTTGAATGTATACTTAAAATTATACTTAAAGTAATAATATATGTTTACTTGTAGAGTACTTCTTATATAATTGAGTATACTTACAGTTTTGAAAGTACACTTTACAGTAAACTTGACGTAATATTCTTTTAGTACATTTAAGTATCTCTATTTTCTCTATAAACACATACTGCAAGTAACATTTAACATCTGCTATTTGCTTACTACCAATACATTTAATTTCCACTATTTACTGATACTTCGTCTTTATGCAGAGAAAAAAGTTAATAAAGTAGCTAAGTAATTTTGTTTAAATGTATTAAACAGAGAGAATTAGAACAGAACAAAAACAGACCTGTTTACCAGGATTAATCAAAGATGAGAACGCAAACTGTTCTGAACATGTTTAACACATTAATTCTGTCCATTTTGAAAGACTTTTTAAAAAATGCCTTTAAAAAAATCAGTCCATTTTATGGATCCACTTGCTTGGTTGTTGATGCCTTTTTGAAGTTTTCATTGTTGCATTTCTTTCGTATTATTTTTCTTACATCTTGAACGCGCAGAGAGGGAAACTTCAACTGAGCATGCCCTGTGAACACACAAAGCAAATAAATGAACACTTGAACTGTTAGGTGAACTCTAACACAACAAAATCTTTACAGTTCATACACTGTAAACCCGAATAAGTAGGAAGAACTCAAAAAATGTAAGGCAATCAGTTGCCTCATATTTTCTGAGTTTATAAACTCAGATATTTGAGTATATCAGAACATAAATAAACTTAAATATTTGGAGTTTATATTAAATAAATTTTCAAATTATAATCAAATTAAAGTTACCGATTAAGCCAACTCAAACAGAAAATAAAACAAAATTTGAAAGAAACAATTACAAACGAACACTTTTGAAAACTGGACAACAGCAGTGTGTAGTCTTTCTTTGAGTAGGTGGTTTAAAGCAGTGGTTCCCAAACTTATTTAGCCGCGCACCCCCTTCTATGTCCCGACCATGTCGACGCCCCCCCCCCCCCCCCCCCCACACACACATCGGGGCATGGCTCTATATATCCATACATATATATATGTATGTATATATATATCAGATGTCAAGCTAAACAGACAGGGTTAAAAAAATTCCCCATCACTTTCATTTTTTAAATAGTAATTAATAAACATTCAATACCATTACAATTTCCTTTGATTTCATTTTAAATAAATATTTAGAGTGCCCAGGTAGCACATAAAGAATGCAATTTAACGGTTTTCTTAAAATAGGAACGTTTAACCTGTGCGGCCAGAGCGCTCTCCTTCCTTCTGCTCTGCGTAAACCTGAACTGATCACCTACTTGTGCGTATTAATCACATGTCTATAGGGGACAAGATATAGCCATGATGTTCACTTTTGCCTCAGACCGACTTATTGCTGTTTTATGGTGTGGCTGAATCTGCGATCCGCTGCCACGCGGACTGGAATAACAAATGCTGCAGTAACAGGCGTTGTGGTCAGGTTCGGAGTCACTGGCTGGAACGGACCCGACTCATCCCAGAAGCTAAGATCTTAATTTGACCTTGAATGAAAAATAACCTCTTAAAAGTTTTTATCACGGTGGAGGCAGCGTTCATTTCTGCCTTCAGTCTGACGGCGCGCCGGAGTTAAATCAGCGTGCGTGCTTATTGCATCTGTGTGCGTGTGTGTGTGTGTGCGCGCGCGTGCGGCACAGCCGCTCAAGTCACCGCGTCTCGCGCTATTTAAACCAATGTTGTAAAATGACTTCTGCCCAGCCCAGATGTGCTCACTTGTGCACCCGTGAGCCGTGGTTCAGCCGGAACGCGTCTGACCTCTGACAGACGCACTCTGAACTTCAGATCTTCAGCGCGCTGTTAATAGCCTGAATGGGAATCATTTCTTGTTATTTTGTTACATCCACAATGTTCTGTGTGTGAGGTTTACAATGTCAGAACACCTGCATGAGACAGGTGTTAATTACAATCTGCCAGAATGACTCACCACCTTCAGATTCCTCCAACACCGTTAAAAATGATCAAATACGGAACATATCGGCGTGCGCAGGCCAGAGTGCTGAAGCTCGGCGCATTGTTATTATGAAGCTAGGGCACATGTGGAGGACACGCGCGCGCGCGCAAACATATACTTGTTTTCAATTACATTTATTGTGCCCACTTACTTTTTCTTTGGCCCACCCACAAATGAGTTTCTACGCTAATGGTGACATATGACAGACTTCTCTGAGCTCCGCAGCCATTACACTTTTCACCTCGCGCACCCCCTAGCGGCAGCTCGCGCAACAGGGTATCTCCAGGTTTAAGGGAGCCAAATTTAAGACTTTTTAAGACCTTTTTTAAGGCCACTTAGACCAAATTTAAGCTATTTTTATAATTAAATTTAAGCTTTATTTTCCAGCTATTGCCTGGAACCGGTGCTAACCGCGTTGCGAACATGGCATTAGCCACCCAGTTACCATCGAACTTGCACTTCCCCATGGCGCAAGCTCCCACTAGTTTAACCAGCTAATGTGCTCATCTAAAAATAGCCCCCTTTCACAAGCAACTGAATGTGTACGGTTCCACTTATGCCAATATCACACACAAAAAATGCTGAAGACTAACTAGGAATTCATGAAAATTTCATAGAAATAAAATAATCTTGTTTATTGGGTCTAAACAGGTTTAAGACCTTTGGAAACTGTATTTAAGGATTATTTGTCATTTTTAAGGATTTTTAAGGCCTTAAATTTGGAAAAGCTAATTTAAGACATTTTAAGACTTTTTAAGGACCCGCGGTTACCCTGGCGCACCACACTTTGGGAATCCCTGGTTTAAAGCAACATCAGGATGCACATCAATTCAACATTAACAAAATATGAATTACACTAACCACTATCAAGTAAGTCAGTGAGTACTTTATGCCATTTGGCATAAAACCAGTTGAGTATTGAATCAGATTAGCCTATTAGCATTAGATGCTAATGGGCTAATCCGATTCAATTATTCATGCTAAACTAAAGACACAAATGGAATTGCCAGACTCAGAACGGCTGGACGAACAGAGAAAAGGTAAAACTCAACTGTTCCTCCCACTGTCTTTATGGGTGACCCCGCGAGGAAAGTTGACCATTGAGCAGGGTTGATGGTTTATCCCTTGAGGTCCACGTGACAGGGGTGAGGTGGTGCTCACTCCTCACCTCTGCCATATGGACCCAAGGGATGAACCATCAACCCTGCTCAATGGTCAACTTTCCTCGTGGGGTCCTACCCATTAGGACAGTGGGAGGGTTAACTCAATGAGAAGTGTAAAATGAACATATTTGCCCAAATGGTGGTGTGTTACTTTAACATCAACAATTAAAGAGCAGACAAATAGTAAATTACATTGTGGATGTGGACAATGCTCTAACAGAGTGAGCCATCTGAATCCATCACTCTTTCAGATTTTGAGTTACACATGTAACATCAGGTCATTTTTGACTCTGCAGCTTGGGTGATAGTTTAGACTCATCAAGACCAAGTAAGATTTTCTGCATGGACTCAAATGTGTTGGTCAGTCCCTTCGGATAATCTAAATGTAGGCATAGATGAGGCCGAACATTACCAGGACATGGTCGGGACATAGAAGGGGGTGCGCGGTTAAATAAGTTTGGGAACCACTGCTCTAGGATAACAGATTCTCACTGGGTCGTACGTAACTGGACTCTCGGCATCATCGGTGATGGTTGTCAGGAGGACAACTGCTGCATCCGAGGTCCGGCTCATTGGTATCATCCTTACAAAAATGAAAGGGAGATCATACACTAATCACATCTGAACTGAAACTCTGACTGTGGCCATTTTTATTTCAGTAGATTTTCATGTAAATAACAATAAATGCAGTCTGATAGACTCCTGTTTAGGGCTGGGCAACATGTCAAAGATTTATCGTTATCCAAGTTCTTGTCTCTCATCCAGATAATTTTTCCCATGTCAATAAATTTGATAATAAAAAAATGAAAATATGTGTAAGTTGGCCACATTTATGTCCCTTTAAGAAGCTGTAGCACCTTGAGTCATGTAAAATTTTAGTCAATGTAATACATGAGACAGCCCCATCTAGTGGACAAATATTGTTGCTACGTATTCCTGTAGTTATCGCCTACTTATCGTTATCGAGGTGAGATCTTCAATATAAGTTGATATTGATTTTAGGCCGTATCGCCCAGCCCTACTCCTGTTCATTATGTTGCTTTGTGCTCTCATTTACGAATAAAGTGAGATGGCTTCCGTGTGTGCCAGCGTTATGCTAATGAAAGCTGCTTGAATTCTTTGCAGTGATTGTTGATTTTTCTCAGTGCCTTCAAGCCTGCCACACACGAGTGCCATCTGCTGAGCAAACAGCCTCGAATGACCGCTTGCTCAGCAGATACCTCGCCATGTGCGCCTGATTTTCACTGAGTTTTCTGCCTCATGAGACGCTGAGGTGAATATCTGACCAGTTAAGATATTTTCCGCCTCAAAGGGGTAAAAACTTGCCGTGTGCGCATTACCGAGCTGCTGGTTGAGCTGAAATATTCTAGTGGCCAACCAAAGCACGTTCTCCGCTCACATGACCCCAAGATGGCAGCCCCCTGTCTGCATGTCAGAAAAGAAACAAAACAGACAAGAGCTGGAAACAGAGGAAATGCCTATCCTTTTTTTGTTGACGAAACGTCGCTGCCACCGGCATTTCAAGGTTAGGAAAATATGGGTACAGTAGCTGGAAAGATGGACCAGGCAAGGAGTTTATGCCAATTTACTCCAAGACACACCTGGAAGACCCAGAATCCTTCCGAAAGGGTAATGGAAACAGTGGGCCCATCGATCCGCAAGGTACCGTTTTGTTTATTTTTCAGACACGCAGACAGGGTAAGGGGCTGTATCTGAATACATCTTGGGGTCATGTGAGTGGAAAACGTGCTTTGGTTGGCCACTAGAATATTTCAGCTCAACCAGCAGCTCAGTAGTGCGCACACAGCGAGTTTTTACCCCTGTGAGGCGGAAAATATCTAACTGGTCAGATATTCACCTCAACGTCTCGTGAGGCAGAAAACTCAGTGAAAATCAGGCGCACACAGCGAGCAATCTGCTGAGCAAACAGTCCTTCGAGGCCGTTTGCTCAGCTGATTGCTCTCGTGTGTGGCAGGCTTAAACATCTTGTCAAAGGTTTGTAGTTGAAACAATGGCACATTTTCCAAAATGTTCATGTGCGTTGTCCTTGTGTTGTCCTTATGCATAAATAAATAGAATGAATTGTTCAAATTTACAATACTGGGACTTACCACACATGTCCTCAAAAATCCAGAGGATTCCTCACGTAGATAGACAGGAAGGGCATGGAGAACAGTGGTACGCCTTGTGTGGACATCATGTAATTCCTAAGAAGATTAAGAGTGTAAATACTGTCAAGTTTACTAATCAAACTCAATGCCAAACTGCTCTGACCAATTTTCCAAGACAGTATTATCTGCATCTAAATCCAATGATAAACTGCTGAATTCAAAAGTTAATTTGAAGTGTTTAGCATTACATAATACGGAGGGGTATTAGGGCCACTGAAGAAGAAAAAATTCTGAAAATAAATAAAATTAATAAAGTCAGAATTCTGACATTTATCTCAGTATTCAATTGTTTCCTTCAGTGGCCCTAATACTGCCTTATTGCCTAAGAGTATTAGAGTCACTGAAGAAGAAAAAAAGAATTGAGAAAAAGATTCAGATATTTTCAAAATTCTGGGATTTAAGTCAGAATTCTGACTTTTTTCATAAACCTAAAACAAAACAAACAAAAAACTATTTAGGAATTTTTTGTTAAAAAAACCCAAATCAAAACAAACAAAAAAATAAAAGCCTGAATTTTAAGATTTAAGTCAGAATTCTGATCCCCCCTCATAATCTTCCCCAATTTCCTTTTTTTTTTTTTTTTGTTTTAGGTACCAGTCAGAACTCTGAGATTAAACTCAGATTTATGACTTATTTTCTCAGAATTCTATTTTTTTTCTTCAGTGGCTCCAATACTCATAGCATAAAGACATTGCCTGTAAATTGTATATTCACCTGTGCATCATGGGCTTTGACAATGTCAGCCAAAGCATTTGCAGTCTTTCCAGTTTTGGAAGCTTTCTGTATGAATAAGGCCATCAAATGAGGAGTGTGTTGATCTAGCTGCGCATAAAAGGTGTTAGGACGGTTCTGGTTTGTGATTCGTTGAAACTCTGCATACACCTGCATTAATGAAAGAACAGTACAATAAAAACAATTATTAATTTATGATGAATGAAATACAGCAACGCTACACGCAATGTGAAATAGCATGGTCAAAGATAAAACCAGATGAAAGAGCTGATCCACATTACCTCAGCTGGCATATGAAGAGCAGGCCAGAGGTCCATCAGCTCTTTCACAGGAGGGCAGGACATGACTCGTCTGTCGTCTCAAGGCAAATGTTGTCTGCATCATCCGGCTAATAACACATATGTTTCTCTCAGTCTTCTTTACTTCCTCAACAACAGCCTGCCTCATACAGCCCAGACTAGAGGGGTCTTCTCCTTGAGGAAAGTTAGGCAGGAAGTTCTGCACGCTTGGATGTTTGAATGGGAAGGTTCATTCTCTGGGTTTCTTTGGCTTCTTTTCCCAGCATTTATGGAGACCTCCTGACATCCAGCTCTTCTCTTCTTAGTCCTGTAATTTTCCTTTTTGAACTTGATGCTGTTTTTCCATCCATTCCAACCACTGTCAGATCCTGCTTCTTTTAAACATGATGTTTGCTCACAAGACCATTGCTATTTCTTTGTCACTAGGGTAAGCCTTGAACCTACTGTATATATGGTAGATGCCAGATTCTCTAAAATACAATGTTTTTGGTCTCTTGACAACTCAAGTCTTTCATTCTTTTCAAATTCAGTATTCCCATCTCTAAGTGTCAGCTCAATGTCAAATGGAAATTTGGGAATCTGAAAAGGACCTGGGGGCCATCTGCTTAGACGCTCTGGGGATGACACATCTGAAAAGGTATCAGTTGATGCAACAGAACGGGAATCCTGTGTAAGGGAAATATGAACACAGGATTTTTGTGGTAACTCCTCTATGTCAACAAGGCAAGTGAGCCTTCCATCAAAGTCTGGATCTTCGTATTTCAAATTGAAATCACAGTCAAGTTCCAGTTTTTCTTTTAAAATCTTAATCAGTTCATCAAAAGAGGCCGGACGGGAGTCAAGTTTTAATTTAATTACATTCGACAGCAAGTAGGATCATGTTTCGTGGGGCTTCAGCCGCCATCACTGTAATAAAGAAATGAAGAGATATTTAAGTTAAAAGCACCTTAATACAGAAAACATAGGGCTTTCATAAGTTTTTTGAATGTTAACAATCATGAATAACAACCTCTGTGCCAAAGCAACAGTTTTAAAAGACAAATCTGTATACATATATACATACATACATATATAGTCATGTTATTTAGAATGTGCCATCAAAAATACAGAATGTGAGAATTACTCACCAGTGTTCTTACTTCTGTCTCACTTGTATGAACCTCTTGGGGGTCAACAGCAGCATGCCATCAATCTTGTGTGCAGAGAGTGGGGTTGGATCATTGAAGTCTGACTGCAGATTCATAGACAGGCTTCCCGGTGTGGCCGACAGCTCATAGGAACGCAGATACTCTACATTTACACATCTACACCAGGAAGCATAATCAGTAGAGAAAAAAAACTTTGGTAATCACAAGGTAGATCTGTGTTAGTCAGCAAAATTTAGGCAGTCCTCCACTATATATGAAGCTATGTGAGGAGATTCAAGTGTAATTTGACTTATCCACACAAAGCTAAAACATAACATTTAAAGAAAAGAATCTGGAGCAACAGCGTACAGTAAGGACAAAATTACAACACAAAAATACTGTGAAATTAACAGAAACAGCGTTCTGCGGTTCAAGATATGTGCAACTGAGCACTAGTTAATTTGATGATAAAAACATTAACAAAATTTCGATGTATATGTGTGTATTAAATAAAACTTTTCACAAAAACTGACAAACTCCCGCGAGCGAACTGAACTTCCAGTTTTTTTTTTTGTCCTCAGAACATCACGTTTTAAAAAAACTATGGAGGGGACAAAAATGGAGGGAAGGAGGGAACATATAGCATCGAGATACAGCACCGCTTCGTCTCTTGCGGTCTCAATCCTCTTCTACGGTTAAAAAAGCAGGCTGCTTGCAAAGCTATGGCACAGGTGCTACGGGGAAAATAGTTTACAACACAGACTGATTTTTCATCGCTGAACAAGAGACCACTGCTCATTTACTTTTAATAAATGGACGTTTAAGTTTGACTTGGTGGTGCTGAGCTCCCGCTTTCATTTTTTTCTCAGAACGTCACGTTTAAAAAAAATACAATGGAGGGGACAAAAATGGAGGGAATAAGTCTCTAGAAGTCTAATAAAAAAGTATCTAAAGTAATGCTAACCTTCAATAATGAGAAAGCGCTGCTCGTTTCATTTAATAAACGGACTTTAGTCGCACACAACGTTAATAACACAGCTAACTTACACGATGACTTAGCATATTAGCTTGCTACGTGGCCAACATTACTCACCATGTCCGTCTTAAAAACATTTAAGCAACTTTTATGGTGGCTACTTACATTTAGCTCAGTGGTGCAGAAGCAGCGACTGTCAAGTGCAGAACAGAAGCGTGACCTCCGACGGTTAATGCACCTCCGACCCTGCTCTTCTTCTCGGTCTGCCCAGAAGCTTCGAGAGCCGACTGAGCAAATGCTACAAAATAAAAGCACTTCCTGTGCGTGTAATTTCACAATAATTCGTAATTTCATGCTTAATATGTTATTTAGGACAGACAGACAGAGTACTTTCTTCATCCCTATGAAAATTATTTTTACAGAAGTCCAGTACCACTCAATACTCACACTTAATTGACTAGTTATTTCGAAATAAGGCAAAGATTCAAGCAAGGATAAACTTAATATGGAGGAAGTGAATATGTTAAACAGAAAGGACATGTCAAAAAAAAGGACTGATTTCAAAATATATAAAGCTTTACAACAGGATTTGACTGTTAAGAATACAGATATTAAAGAAAAATGGGAACTGGAAGTGAACATAATGATGACAGACGAGGAATGGGAGGAAACACTTGAAGCAGGCCATAAACTAACTAATAGTCTGTCTTGGAGGGAATTTGAATGGAAGGTGAAGGCGCATACTTTAAAACTCCACTTATCATGTCACGAATGTGAGAATGCTGTTTGTAGATTACAGCTCAGCATTCAACACCATTGTTCCCTTTAAGCTGGACAGGAAACTGCAGGATCTAGGACTGAGCAGCTCCCTCTGCAGCTGGATCCTTAACTTTCTGTCTGACAGATGCCAGGTGGTCAGACTGGACGGCACCACCTCATCCCCCGTCACACTGAACACTGGTGCTCCGCAGGGGTGTGTGCTGAGCCCTCTCCTGTACTCACTCTACACCTACGACTGCACGGCCACGAGAAACTCCAACATCATTGTGAAGTATGCGGACGACACCACAGTGGTAGGTCTCATCACCAACGACGATGAGACGGCCTACAGGGAGGAGATCAGCGCCCTGACCCACTGGTGTCAGGACAACCGTCTCACCCTCAACGTCACAAAGACAAAGGAGTTGATAATGGACTTCCGGAGGAGCAGAGGAGTACACACCCCCATCACCATCAACGGCGACGCTGTGGAGAGGGTGAGCAGCTTCCGTTTCATTGGAGTGCATCTGGCAGAGGATCTTACGTGGTCAGTGCACATGGAAAATACGGTGAAGAGTGCACAGCAGTGCCTCTTCTTTCTCAGGAGACTGAAAAGATTTGACATGAGCCGCCGCATCCTCAGGACCTTCTATCGCTGTGCCATTGAGAGCATCCTCACTGGATGCATCTCCACCTGGTATGGCAACAGCACCGCTTACAACCGCAAAGCTCTCCAGAGAGTAGTGCGGTGTGCAGAAAGGATTATTGGAGGTGAGCTTCCCTCCCTCCAGGACATCTACAGGAAGCGGTGCCTGAGGAAAGCGGGGAGGATCATCAAGGACTCAAGTCACCCCAGCCATAAACTGTTCAGACTACTTCCATCAGGAAGGAGGTTCTGCAGCATCCGGTCCAGAACCAGCAGACTGAGAGACAGCTTTTTCCATCAGGCCATCAGACTGCTGAACACGGCGCAGACACCTCACCCTCACTACTGAAACTCCAACATTACACACTCCATACTGTACATTAATGCCACTGTTTTGCACATACCAACCTCTGTATATTTTATATCTCTTATCTTATTGTTTACTTTATTCGTTTGTAAAACATGTATATACACACTATACACACACTCACACGCACACACGTAGAACAATATATTAAAAAAATAATAATAATATACTTGCATAAACATTTAGTAATGTATATACATTACAACTTATACATATTATTACTTAGATTAGCCATTTTTATATTTTACTTGTTTTTACATTACTGTATTTTTGCATAACTCTGTTGCTGTGAAGCACATGTACTGTACCAGTGTACCTGCACATGTGACGTGACAAAAAAAGTGATTTGATTTAAATAGTAACGTTTAAAATTTAAGGCGAGGCCTGGGGATGGACTGTCCGATCTCGGGGGCAGAAGTTGCTGAGGTAGTCAAACAACTACACAGCGGCGGAGCTCCGGGGGCGGATGAGGTTCGTCCTGGGTATCTCAAGGCTATGGATGTTGTAGGGCTGTCATGGTTGACACGTCTCTACAACATTTCGTGGTCATCGGGGGCAGTTCCTAGGGAGTGGCAGACCGGGGTGGTGGTCCCCATCTTTAAGAAGGGTGACCTGAGGGTGTGTTCCAACTATAGGGGGATCACACTCCTCAGCCTCCCTGGAAAAGTCTACTCCAAGGTACTGGAGAGGAGGGTCCGATCGATAGTTGAATCTCAGATAGAGGAGGAGCAATGTGGTTTTCGTCCTGGCCGTGGAACTGTGGACCAGCTCTATACCCTTGCAAGGGTGATGGAGGGGGCATGGGAGTTTGCCCAACCAATCCACATGTGTTTTGTGGATTTGGAGAAGGCTCATGACCGTGTCCCCAGGGGCACCCTGTGGGGGACGCTCCAGGAGTATGGGGTGGGTGGCTTTCTGTTAAGGGCCATTCAGTCCCTTTACCAGAGGAGCGTGAGTTTGGTCCGCATAGCCGGTAGTAAGTCGGACCTGTTCCCAGTGAGGGTTGGACTCCGCCAGGGCTGCCCTTTGTCACCGGTTCTGTTCATCACTTTTATGGACAGAATTTCTAGACGCAGCCGTGGTGTGGAGTGTGTCGAGTTTGGTGGCAGGAGAATCTCGTCTCTGCTTTTTGCGGATGATGTGGTCCTCCTAGCTTCATCCAGCTCTGACCTTCAGCTCTTGCTGGGTAGGTTCGCGGCCGAGTGTGAAGCGGCTGGGATGAGGATCAGCACCTCCAAATCTGAGACCATGGTTCTCGACCGGGAAAGGGTGGCTTGCCAACTCCGGGTCGGGGGAGAGGTCCTACCTCAAGTGGAGGAGTTTAAGTATCTCTGGGTCTTGTTCACGAGTGAGGGTAGGAGGGATCGGGAGATCGACAGGCGGATTGGTTCGGCGTCTGCAGTGATGCGGACGCTGAGCCGATCTGTCGTGGGGAAGAGGTAGCTGAGCCAGAAAGCCAGGCTCTCGATTTACCGGTCGATCTACGTCCCAATCCTCACCTATGGTCATGAGCTTTGGGTAATGACCGAAAGAACAAGATCGGGGATACAAGTGGCCAAAATGAGTTTCCTCCGTAGGGTGGCCGGGCTCAGCCTTAGAGATAGGGTGAGGAGCTCGGACATTCGGGAGGGACTTGGAGTAGAACCGCTGCTCCTCCGGATCGAAAGGAGCCAGTTGAGGTGGTTTGGGCATCTGGTCAGGATGCCTCCTGGACGCCTCCCCGGGGAGGTGTTTCGGGCATGTCCTGCCGGCAGAAGGCCCCCGGGTCGACCCAGGACACGTTGGAGAGGTTACATCTCCAATCTGGTCCGGGAACGCCTTGGGGTCCTGCCGGAGGAGCTGGTGGACAAGGCCGGGGAGAGGACGGCCTGGAGCTCCCTAGTTGGGATGCTGCCCCCGCGACCCGGACCCGGATAAGCGGAGGAAGACGACGACGACGACGTTTAAAATTTATGCTGGAGAAAATGCGGGCTAGTGGGAGACTTTTCACATATACTTTTGTTCTGCCCTAAATTCATACCATTCTGGGAAGGTGTTAGGGAGAAATTGAAAGAACCTTGAAGGTGAAATTACAATTTAAGTTAAAATGGTTTGTACTGGGAATGCTATACCAAAATTCTTACACACATAATGGAGACATACATAATCAGAATTCTGCTTATGACTGCCAAGAAGTAAATTAAGGTTTTATGGCTGGACACAGAACCCCCAAGGGTGGCACAGTGGAGAGAGAGAGTTAGACAGGTCTACAAAATGGAACAAATTAATGCAAGACTATGACTGGGACTAGTGAAATTAGAAAAAATGTGGGAACCAATAAAACAAATGTTAGAAAGATAGTACTCTCATGTGAAAATTATTATTATAAATTTTTTAATGTATTTTTGTCTTTTGGGTGAGTTATTTAGCTAGATCAAAGTAAAATGTAGAATGTATTAGAGAGCAGATAAGATGAATACAGAGAAAGCTTGTCAGAACTATATGTACTGATTGGTGATTTGGTTAAGTTGGATAGATCTTATGGCCACAAGGAAATTCGAACTTTGTTCAGGGAAACACTGCCCTGGAGAGGGGAAGAAGAAACTCAAATGCATCTCCATGTAAATGTTGTCGTTCTAATTCAAAAATAAAAAGTTCCAAATATATATATATATATATATATATATATATATATATATATATATATATATATATATATATATATATATATATATATATATAATATATTATATATATATATATATAATATATTATATATATATATATATATATATATATATATATATATATAACAACACTAAGAGAACTTTAATCAATCATAAATAACGTTGTTACCATGTTCCGAGAATGTGGTTCTAAAAATGTTCTCTAACAACGTTATGAGAACTTTCATCAATCATGATTAACGTTGTACAGACATTATAAGAAAGTGGTTCTAAGAATGTTTTCTAACAACACTAATATAACTTTAATCAATTATAAATAACGTTGTTACCATGTTCCGAGAATGTGGTTCTAAAAATGTTCTCTAACAACGTTATGAGAACTTTCATCAATCATGAATAACGTTGTACAGACATTATAAGATTGTGGTTCTAAGAATGTTTTCTAACAACACTAAGAGAACTTTCATCAATCATAAATAACGTTGTGACCATGTTCCGAGAATCTGGTTCTAAAAATGTTTTCTATCAACGTTATGAGAACTTTCATCAATCATGAATAACGTTGTACAGACATTATAAGAACATGGTTCTAAGAATGTTTTCTAACAACACTAAGAGAACTTTAATCAATCATAAATAACGTTGTTACCATGTTCCGAGAATGTGGTTCTAAAAATGTTCTCTAACAACGTTATGAGAACTTTCATCAATCATGAATAACGTTGTACAGACATTATAAGAACATGGTTCTAAGAATGTTTTCTAACAACACTAAGATAACTTTAATCAATCATAAACAACGTTGTTACCATGTTCCGATAATCTGGTTCTAAAAATGTTCTATAACAACGTTATGAGAACTTTCATCAATCATGAATAACATTGTACAGACATTATAAGAACGTGGTTCTAAGAATGTTTTCTAACAACACTAAGAGAACTTTAATTAATCATAAATAACGTTGTTACCATGTTCCGAGAATGTGGTTCTTAAAATGTTTTTAACAACGTAATGAGAACTTTCATCAATCATGAATAATGTTGTACAGACATTATAAGAACGTGGTTCTAAGAATGTTTTCTAACAACACTAAGAGAACTTTAATCAATCATAAATAACGTTGTTACCATGTTCCGAGGATCTGGTTCTAAAAATGTTCTCTATCAACGTTATGAGAATTTTCATCAATCATAAATAACGTTGTTACCATGTTCCGAGAATATGGTTCTTAAAATGTTCTCTAACAACGTAATGAGAACTTTCATCAATCATGAATAAAGTTGTAAAGACATTATAAGAACATGGTTCTAAGAATGTTTTCGAACAACACTAAGAGAAATTTAATCAATCATAAATAACGTTGTTACCATGTTCCGAGAATGTGTTTCTAAAAATGTTCTCTATCAATATTATTAGAACTTTCGTCAATCATGAATAACGTTGTAAAGACATTATAAGAACGTGGTTCAAAAATGTTTTCTAACAACACTAAGAGAACTTTAATCAATCATAAATAACGTTGTTACCATGTTCCGAGAATCTGGTTCTAAAAATGTTCTCTAACAACGTAATGAGAACTTTCATCAATCAATAATAACGTTGTACAGACATTATAAGAATGTGGTTCTAAGAATGTTTTCTAACAACACTAAGAGAACTTTAATCAATCATAAATAAAGTTCTTACCATGTTCCGAGAATCTGGTTCTAAAAATGTTCTCTAACAACATTATGAGAACTTTCATCAATCATGAATAACGTTGTACAGACATTATAAGAACGTGGTTCTAAGAATGTTTTCTAACAACACTAAGAGAACTTTAATCAATCATAAATAACGTTTTTACCATGTTCCGAGAATCTGGTTCTAAAAATGTTCTCTATCAACATTATTAGAACTTTCGTCAATCATGAATAACGTTGTAAAGACATTATAAGAACGTGGTTCTAAAAATGTTTTCTAACAACACTAAGAGAACTTTCCTCAGTCATAAATAACGTTGTTACCATGTTCCGAGAATCTGGTTCTAAAAATGTTCTCTAACAACGTAATGAGAACTTTCATCAATCAATAATAAGGTTGTACAGACATTATAAGTATGTGGTTCTAAGAATGTTTTCTAACAACACTAAGAGAACTTTAATCAATCATAAATAACGTTGTTACCATGTTCCGAGAATCTGGTTCTAAATATGTTCTCTAACAACGTTATGAGAACTTTCATCAATCATGAATAACGTTGTAAAGACATTATAAGAACGTGGTTCTAAGAATGTTTTCTAGCAACACTAAGAGAACTTTAATTAATCATAAATAACGTTGTTACCATGTTCTGAGAATGTGGTTCTAAAAATGTTCTCTATCAACATTATTAGAACTTTCATCAATCATGAATAACGTTGTAAAGACATTATAAGAACGTGGTTCTAAAAATGTTTTCTAACAACACTAAGAGAACTTTCATCAGTCATAAATAACGTTGTTACCAGGTTTCAAGAGTCTGGTTCTACAAATGTTCTCTAACAACGTTATGACAACTTTCATCAATCATGAATAACGTTGTACAGACATTATAAGAATGTGGTTCTAAGAATGTTTTCTAACAACACTAAGAGAACTTTAATCAATCATAAATAATGTTGTTACCATGTTCCGAGAATCTGGTTCTAAATATGTTCTCTAACAACGTTATGAGAACTTTCATCAATCATGAAAAACGTTATAAAGACATTATAAGAACCTGGTTCTAAGAATGTTTTCTAGCAACACTAAGAGAACTTTCATCAGTCATAAATAGCGTTGTTCCCATGTTCCGAGAAAGTGGTTCTTAAAATGTTCTCTAACAACGTTATGAGAACTTTCATCAATCATGAATAACGTTGTACAGACATTATAAGAACGTGGTTCTAAGAATGTTTTCTAGCAACACTAAGAGAACTTTCATCAGTCATAAATAACGTTGTTCCCATGTTCCGAGAAAGTGGTTCTTAAAATGTTCTCTAACAACGTTATGAGAACTTTCATCAATCATGAATAAAGTTGTACAGACATTATAAGAACGTGGTTCTAAGAATGTTTTCTAACAACACTAAGAGAACTTTAATATATCATAAATAACGTTGTTACTATGTTCCGAGAATGTGGTTCTAAAAATGTTGTCTATCAACATTATTAGAACTTTCGTCAATCATGAATAACGTTGCAAATACATTATAAGAACGTGGTTCTAAGAATGTTTTCTAACAACACTAAGAGAACTTTCATCAATCATAAATAACGTTGTGACCATGTTCCGAGAATCTGGTTCTAAAAATGTCCTCTAACAACGTTATGAGAACTTTCATCAATCATGAATAACGTTGTACAGACATTATAAGAACGTGGTTCTAAGAATGTTTTCTAACAACACTAAGAGAACTTTAATCTATCATAAATAACGTTGTTACCATGTTCCGAGAATGTGGTTCTAAAAATGTTCTCTATCAACATTATTAGAACTTTTGTCAATCATGAATAACGTTGTAAATACATTATAAGAACGTGGTTCTAAGAATGTTTTCTAACAACACTAAGAGAACTTTCATCAATCATAAATAACGTTGTTACCATGTTCCGAGAATCTGGTTCTTAAAATGTTCTCTAACAACGTTATGAGAACTTTCATCAATCATGAATGATGTTGTACAGACATTATAAGAACGTGGTTCTAAGAATGTTTTCTAACAACACTAAGAGAACTTTAATCAATCATAAATAACGTTGTTACCATGTTCCGAGGATCTGGTTCTAAAAATGTTCTCTAACAACGTTATGAGAACTTTCGTCAATCATGAATAACGTTGTACAGACATTATAAGAACGTGGTTCTAAGAATGTTTTCTAACAACACTAAGAGAACTTTAATCAGTCATAAATAACGTTGTTACCATGTTCCGAAAATGTGGTTCTAAAAATGTTCTCTATCAACATTATGAGAACTTTCATCAATCATGAATAACGTTGTACAGATATTATAAGAACGTGGTTCTAAGAATGTTTTCTAACAACACTAAGAGAACTTTTAGCAATCATAAATAACGTTGTTACCATGTTCCGAGAATCTTGTTCTAAAAATGTTCTCTAAAAACGTTATGAGAACTTTCATCAATCATGAATAACGTTGTACAGACATTATAAGAATGTGGTTCTAAGAATGTTTTCTAACAACACTAAGAGAACTTTAATCAATCATAAATAACGTTGTTACCATGTTCCGAGAATGTGGTTCTAAAAATGTTCTCTATCAACATTATTAGAACTTTCGTCAATCATGAATAACGTTGAAAATACATTATAAGAACGTGGTTCTAAGAATGTTTTCTAACAACACTAAGAGAACTTTCATCAATCATAAATAACGTTGTTACCATGTTCCGAGAATCTTGTTCTAAAAATGTTCTCTAACAACGTTATGAGAACTTTCATCAATCATGAATAACGTTGTACAGACATTATAAGAACGTGGTTCTAAGAATGTTTTCTAACAACACTAAGAGAACTTTAATCAATCATAAATAACGTTGTTACCATGTTCCGAGAATGTGGTTCTAAAATTGTTCTCTATCAACATTATTAGAACTTTCGTCAATCATGAATAACGTTGTAAATACATTATAAGAACGTGGTTCTAAGAATGTTTTCTAACAACACTAAGAGAACTTTCATCAATCATAAATAACGTTGTTACCATGTTCCGAGAATCCTGTTCTAAAAATATTCTCTAACAACGTTATGAGAACTTTCATCAATCATGAATAACGTTGTACAGACATTATAAGAACGTGGTTCTAAGAATGTTTTCTAACAACACTAAGAGAACTTTAATCAATCATAAATAACGTTGTTACCATGTTCCGAGAATGTGGTTCTAAAATTGTTCTCTATCAACATTATTAGAACTTTCGTCAATCATGAATAACGTTGTAAATACATTATAAGAATGTGGTTCTAAGAATGTTTTCTAACAACACTAAGAGAACTTTCAGCAATCATAAATAACGTTGTTACCATGTTCCGAGAATCCTGTTCTAAAAATATTCTCTAACAACGTTATGAGAACTTTCATCAATCATGAATAACGTTGTACAGACATTATAAGAACGTGGTTCTAAGAATGTTTTCTAACAACACTAAGAGAACTTTAATCAATCATAAATAACGTTGTTACCATGTTCCGAGAATGTGGTTCTAAAAATGTTCTCTATCAACATTATGAGAACTTTCATCAATCATGAATAACGTTGTACAGACATTATAAGAACGTGGTTCTAAGAATGTTTTCTAACAACACTAAGAGAACTTTAATCAATCATAAATAACGTTGTTACCATGTTCCGAGAATGTGGTTCTAAAATTGTTCTCTATCAACATTATTAGAACTTTCGTCAATGATGAATAATGTTGTAAATACATTATAAGAACGTGGTTCTAAGAATGTTTTCTAACAACACTAAGAGAACTTTCATCAATCATAAATAACGTTGTTACCATGTTCCGAGAATCTTGTTCTAAAAATGTTCTCTAACAACGTTATGAGAACTTTCATCAATCATGAATAACGTTGTACAGACATTATAAGAACGTGGTTCTAAGAATGTTTTCTAACAACACTAAGAGAACTTTAATCAATCATAAATAACGTTGTTACCATGTTCCGAGAATGTGGTTCTAAAAATGTTCTCTATCAACATTATTAGAACTTTCGTCAATCATGAATAACGTTGTAAATACATTATAAGAACGTGGTTCTAAGAATGTTTTCTAACAACACTAAGAGAACTTTCATCAATCATAAATAACGTTGTTACCATGTTCCGAGAATCTTGTTCTAAAAATGTTCTCTAACAAAGTTATGAGAACTTTCATCAATCATGAATAACATTGTACAGACATTATAAGAACGTGGTTCTAAGAATGTTTTCTAACAACACTAAGAGAACTTTAATCAATCATAAATAACGTTTTTACCATGTTCCGAGAACCTGGTTCTAAAAATGTTCTCTATCAACATTATTAGAACTTTCGTCAATCATGAATAACGTTGTAAAGACATTATAAGAACGTGGTTCTAAGAATGTTTTCTAACAACACTAAGAGAACTTTAATCAGTCATAAATAACGTTGTTACCATGTTCCGAGAATGTGGTTCTAAAAATGTTCTCTATCAACATTATGAGAACTTTCATCAATCATGAATAACGTTGTAAATACATTATAAGAACGTGGTTCTAAGAATGTTTTCCAGCAACATTGTGAGAACTTTCATCTATCACAGATAATGTTGTGAAAACGTTCCGAGTATAAGGTTCTATGAATGTTTTCAAACAACATAATGAGAACTTTCATCAGTCATGAATAACGTTGTTACGACGTTCCAATAATGTGGTTCAAAGAATGTTGTCTTACAAACATTGTTAGAACTTTCATCAACCATAAATAACATTGTAAAGACGTTACAAGAACATGGTTCTAGGAATGTTTTCTTTCAGCATTTTGAGAACTTTGATCAATCACAAAAACATTATATACACGTTCAAAGAACGTTGTTATAAAAACGTTTCCTATCACCGTTATGAGAACTTTCATCATGCAGAAATAATGTTGTTACAACGTTCTTATAACAATCTTCTAAGAACATTTTCTGTCAACGTTACAGCAACATTAATAACGTTCAAAGAACATTTTGAAAACATTACTTTAACAACGTTATGTACTAACATTAAAAAAACTTTTAAAGAATGTTAGCGAAAGTTATGGGAACGTTCCCTGTTAGCTGGGTAGCGTCAGGACGTATGGACTACGTCCAGACGCAATATGCGTCATTTCCGGTTCTTCTTGTTCCGGTATCCGTGAAAACAACAACATGTTTCCCAGTTCGGAAGAGATAGCGACCGCGTTTGTTTGCGCTTTAGTTTCCTCGTCACTCCAAAAGTGTGGTGCTGTGCCGCGACTCGCCATGTTGCTCCCAACTTGTTGTTTACTTCCGGTGTTCTGGCGCATACAAGACATCTCACTACTCAAAAGACCAAGATTCCTTGTGAACAGAGCATGCGCAGCACACACGCTTTGATGGGGATATCCCGGTATGCGTTTACACGACCAAACATTCGGGTTAGAAAAGGGTTACCCCAGGTGTAGTAACCGGGTTTTTAAAAACCCGGTTATGAGCATATCCGGGTTTTTGGCAGTGTTTACATGGCCGTGCGGAACCGGGTTATTGTGAATATTCGGGTTTTAAAAGGGTTACTGGCTGCATGTAAACGCACTCATTGTGTCAGGAGAAAGGTCACTCTATTCAGTCCTTTGTCTCCTGTGTTAATGAGGTGAAGTCTTGGCTAATGTCCAACTATCTACATCTGAATGAGGGAAAGACAGAGCTCATTGTTTTTCACCCCAACAGCAGGAATGTGGATCGTTATGCTGATCTTGGCCCTCTTTCTCCCTACTCAAAACCAGTTGTTACCAGTTTGGGGGTGAAACTTGATGTAGGACTTAAATTTGATGCTCACATCAATTCTGTGATCCGGTCCAGTTTCTTTCACCTGAGACGCCTTGCTAAAATCAAGCCTATGCTGTCGAGAGCCCACCTGGAGCGGGTACTGCATGCCTTTGTTATTTCTCGGCTTGACTACTGCAACTCTCTATATGCAGGGTTGTGTCAGTCAACACTGCGTCGCCTCCAGGTTGTGCAGAACAGTGCTGCCAGGTTCCTGACTGGGACCAGGAAACGGGACCACATCAGTCCGGTTCTGGCCTCTCTGCACTGGCTTCCGATTTGCTATCGCTCACAATTCAAAATCCTCGTCTTTGTTTATCATTTCTTCCAGGGTGGTGCTCCCCCCTATCTAGCCACTCTCCTGAACAAACATTCCCCATCACGTGCTCTGCGCTCCTCTGACCAAGGCCTGCTCGCTGTCCCTCGGTCTAGGTGTCGTACCCGTGGGGACCGGGCTTTCTCAGTCCTAGCACCGTTACTCTGGAACCAGTTGCCACCCTCAGTTAGGCTGTCCCCTTCTCTGCCAGTCTTTAAGAATCACCTAAAAACACACCTCCTCCGCTTGGCGTTTCCAGTACATGTTTGATTTTGGCCCTCTTTTATGTTGAATCCATTCCACAGTTTTCATTGGTACACTCAATCCATCCACTCAATCCAAATGTGTTTCACACATTTGTCCTTTACCAGAATGTTTCATCTATCTTGTAATTTCCATTTTGTATTTTGTAATTTGAATTTCTTTTATTGTTGTTTTATTCAATATATTTACATACAACTGTACAATGTTCAGCGCTTTGGGCTTCCTGACAGGGTTGCGGAAGGCGCTTTATAAATAAAGCTTTGATTGATTGATTGATTTTTATCGAAATGTTTCTAGAGTTGGGACACATCTGAGGTCACGAGGAAGCTGATTCCATCTGTGAGCAGCTTAGTAGCTAAAAGCAGCTTCACCCAGTTTGGTTCTGACCCGGTTCCAGCTGACTGCTTCATTTCTGAGCCCTGCTGGGCTACAGGAAGGTGATCGGACACGTGTTCTGGTCCCATGCCACTGAGCGATTCGTAAACTAGTAGAAGCACTTTGAAGTTGATTCTGTGGTTTACTGCTAACCACCGTAGAGGTCTAAGAACAGGAGTGACGTGTTCGGTTCTCTCGGTTCTTGTTAAGACTCTAGCAGCAGAAATCCGAATAAGCTGCAGTTGCTTCACGGCTGTTTTGGGAAGACCAGTCTGAAGTCTGGACTGCATGGTGGCGCAGTGGTTAGCACTGTTGCCTCGCAGCACGAAGGTTGCAGGTTCAAAACTCGGCTGCGGCCTTTCTGCGTGGAGTTGCGTGTTCTCCCCATGCATGCGTGGGTTTCCTCCGGGTTCTCCGGTTTCCCCCACAGATCACAACATGCCCTACAACTTAAAAATTGTAAGTCGCTTTGGATAAAAGCGTCTGCTACATAAATAAACATAAACATAAAGACCATTGCAAAAGTCCAGCCTGCTAGATGAATTCATGAATGAGTTTCTCCAGGTCTTGTCTGGACATGAGACCCCTGAGCCGTGCTGTTTGATGCAGATGATAAAACGCTGATCTAGTCACGTGACCTGTGAAGCTCAGGTCTGAATCAATGGTAACACAAAGATTTCTGGTCTTTATTCCTCTGGAGCCAAGCTAAGCGGTAACCTCCATCCCTTCCTTCTGACGTCCAGAGACAACTTCCACCCTGTTCTGTCAGATTAGGCCTTGGAATAAAAGATTCCAAGCATAAAAGTGTGAGTTTGGTTTATGAAAACTTACCCTTCGTGTAGCCTAGCATGGAGCTAGCTACATGTGCTCTGGTCTAATGGGAGTCACTGACATGCTGATGGATGTGGTTGTTACTTGGAAAATCAAGAACTGCCGACTCTCACACATTGAGCGTGAGACACACACATCTGACCATCTGACCCCCTCCCTTTATTTTTAGGAGCCTGTTAAGTCTCACAGATGCCCAGTTAATCATTTAATGCTAAACAAGTATACTCTGCTAAACGTGGTTCCACTGAGCTGGAAAAGTTAAAACCTTCTACAATCAAACTGATTTCTTGCTTTTTCTGGTTACACTTTGACATTTTGGTGGTCATCTTGGTGATTTTCAAACACACCACCGGTTTAGAAGCTGTTTTCAAACCAACGTCTCTGAGACGAAGATTTAATTTGAGCTGAAAAGCTGGTTGTTGTTGGGGGCGGGGCTGGTGCGATGACTCATCCCGGCTGAAGACGACGGGATGGGTCCTCTGAGCGCTGACATCTACATGTTTAGTGTTGATTTCCAGCTTTCAGAGGCGTTTCCCTGAGTTTCGTTTAAAGCCATAAACTATGGGAGGTCGTGTTGTTTTGACAGAAGAGCCCCGTCACTTAGAAACTACATTCCTATAGACTCGTTTGTTTCACCAATTATGTTTAGCAGGGAAACATAATTAGGGAAACAAATCAGCCGTACATAAACATCGTCTCCGTGAGCCGGGGTTAGAGAGTAATGAGGAGAGAATCATTCATCAGCCGCCGCTTCACTTCTAATTACAACAAAAGAACTTTTCCTGTGTCTGCACATAGACCCGCGCTGCTGAAGTCATCCACTTCCTGCTAGCTTTTTCTTCTCGCCATCTTACGTAGAATTAGTGTCCCCCCTCCCCCCGAAGCTCCTGTCATCGCGTTAGACTCTAAAAGGCCAGTTTTAATTGTGTTTAATCAGAAATCACAGACTGGCTGTGCTGCCCACTCTCGGCTCAGGCGGCGAACATTAGCCGTCCATCTGTAGTTTCACACGGATGAAAATGGAGTTTCTGCTCTAGAAGTTTGTTCAGGTTTGCTGCTGAAGTTCCCGTCAGTGCTGGTTGTGGGTCTGAAACCTCCCAACAAATGAATCTGTTCAGTGCTTGGAGCGAGCGGACGCCACTGGCTCCTCCAGTCGTTAGAATAAAAGCACCTCCATGTTCACAACCTCATTTCCTTTGCTTTTTAATCTGAGTTTAATATGAAATCAGTTTGTTAATCCCTGAACATTTAGTTTTATTTGCTGCTGAATTAACTTCCAGTCAGTTGGGATCAGAGGAGGTCCGAGAGTCCACATGTAGGACCACGAAGCCCAGGTCTACGGAGTCCCATCATGGACAATCCAAAGGAATCTGGGATTAAAGCTGGAATATCAAGACTGGTTCAAAATAATATTTACAGAATCAGCTGAAAAACTTTTTCAAGTTTAGAGATTAAAGTCAACGTGGAGTGCTTCGGGATTTAGGTGGAAAAAAGTTTCCTTATTACAGAAAACATAAACGGCTTTAATCTTTTTCTGAAGTTTACGTTTTACTCTGGAAATAAAATCTTAAAGTAACATTTCAGGATTAATCATTTCCCACTTTATTCCTGGTGCTTTGGTTTTTAGTCTCAGCACTTTGATGGTTAACAGTTAATCTGCCTTAATCTCAAAAATGTCTAATTTAATCTCACTACTCTGACTTCAAACGTTGAAACAAAATTTCAGGTTTATTTTGTAAAGATTTTTCCTAATAAATCCGATTATTTAGATTGTTTTCTCAGTTAAACTTAAATAATTACTGTTGGTGTGATTTTCACGACATCCTTGGATTTGATCCGATCTGTTTTCCATGATAACAGCAGGATTAAATCCAGCTGGACGTCCTAGACTCGTCAGCTGCTGGGAGACGTTCTGACACCTTCTGCCTCGTTCTTCTTCTCTTTAGTCTCCTGATTTCCACAGAAGCAAAGAAGAACTTCCTGTTTCGGTGGGAAAACTACGGCAGCTGATAGAGGACAAAGTTAGCCTCCTACGGTTCCCGTCTGCTGACAGCCAGCAGGTAAACTCCAGAGTTAAACTCTCTGTCTGGTTCCAGTTCATGAAAGATCAGAAGTTAAAATGTTTATTTAAACTCTGGGATTAAAACACGGACCTAAAACCTGGAGCTGCTCCGTCTCCGGTTGTTTCACCGGTCTCATGTTTCCGCTTAAACTTCTCGATCTGTATTCCTCCCTAAAGCAGAAGGATCGGTTGTTCCAAACCATTAGTTCCCACCCCCGTGCCTGAGTCCAACCCCACCTCCTGCCCGCATTTAAACGTTAAAAGTGATTAATTACATACTTTATACAGACGTACAGGGTTTGAGATATGCCACCGGGTGTGTTATTGGGATTTAAAAAGGTAATTTTTACAAATAATCTTTGTAATCTTTGTAACGGCACAACCTCAGACAACCTTATGGGGACCCCCTTGGGGTCACGGACCCCAGATTGGGAATGTGCAACAGCACAGATGGGAACATTGATAAATCTTGTTTTTCTGATCGTCGCTGTTTCCCTAAAACTTTTCGTTTGGATGTCTTTATGATAAATAATAAAACTGGAAGCCACCAGTGCGTTTGCTCCTGACCGATGAAGCGGTGTGGAACGCCGTGCCAGTTCCATGCCGGACTGACTCACGTGTCCTCAGACAGCTGACGGGGTGGATCGGGGCGAGCTTCATGTTCTGCCAGAATAACTCAGAAGCTCTGTCGTCTCCCAGCAGCTCAGCCGAGGACTTTACCCGGTTCAGACGTTCAGCCTGGTGGTTCACACCTTTATGATCACCTTTTCTTGTTTCTGACCCCGTCGGCTCAACGTGGCCACCTAAATATTACATCATCACGTGTGACATCTCTGACATTGTCTCGGTTTCTTGGTTTGCTATGAAAACAGATTTATTATGAAGAAATGGGTCAAACCTAAAAGTTCTGGAGTTCAGAAAGACAATTATTGATTAGCGTGTAGCATTAGCATGCATGTGGAGGCTATAAGCATCTGTGGAAGGAGCTGAAACATCTGGAGAAGGTATCCCTTAGACCAGAGAGATGGAGCAGTTGTTTCATAAAGATTGGACAGGTGAGAGGTCTGTCTGGAGTGGACCAGAATACCTCTGGACAGGTGAGACAGGTGAGAGGTCTGTCTGGAGTTGACCAGAATACCTCTGGACAGGTGAGACAGGTGAGAGGTCTGTCTGGAGTGGGCCAGAATACCTCTGAAAAGGTGAGACAGGTGAGAAATCTGTCTGGAGGTGGCCAGAATAGCTGTGGACAGGTGAGACAGGTGAGAGGTCTGTCTGGCGTGGACCCGAATAGCTGTGGATGGGTGAGACAGGTGAGAAGTCTGTCTGGAGTGGGCCAGAATAGCTGTGGATGGGTGAGACAGGTGAGAAGTCTGTCTGGAGTGGGCCAGAATAGCTGTGGATGGGTGAGACAGGTGAGAAGTCTGTCTGGAGTGGGCCAGAATAGCTGTGGATGGGTGAGACAGGTGAGAAGTATGTCTGGAGTGGACCCGAATAGCTGTGGATGGGTGAGACAGGTGATAAGTATGTCTGGAGTGGGCCAGAATACCTCTGGACAGGTGAGACAGGTGAGAAGTCTGTCTGGAGTGGGCCAGAATAGCTGTGGATGGGTGAGACAGGTGAGAAGTACAGGTGCTGGCCAGTAAATTAGAATATCATCAAAAGGTTGAAAATATTTCAGTAATTCCATTCAAAACGTGAAACTTGTACATTATATTCATGCAATGCACACAGACCAATGTATTTCCGATGTTTATTACGTTTAATTTTGATATTTATAGGTGACAACCAATGAAAACATCAAATCTGGTATCTCAGAAAATTAGAATATTCTAAAGGCCAATGAAAAAATGTTTGTTTCTCTAATGTTGGCCAACTGAAAAGAATGAACATGAAAAGAATGTGCATGTATAGCACTCAATACTTAGTCGGGGCTCCTTTTGCCTCAATAACTGCAGTAATGCGGCGTGGCATGGACTCGATCAGTCTGTGGCACTGCTCAGGTGTTATGAGAGCCCAGGCTGCTCTGATAGTCGTCTTCAGCTCCTCTGCATTGTTGGGTCTAGCGTATTGCATCCTCCGCTTCACAATACCCCATAGATTTTCTATGGGGTTAAGGTCAGGCGAGTTTGCTGGCCAATCAAGGACAGGGATACCATGGTCCTTGAACCAGGTGCTGGTGGTTTTGGCACTGTGTGCAGGTGCCAAGTCCTGTTGAAAGGTGAAGTCTGCATCCCCATAAAGTTGGTCAGCAGCAGGAAGCATGAAGTGCTCTAAAACTTCCTGGTAGACGGCTGCATTGACCCTGGACCTCAGGAAACAGAGTGGGCCAACACCGGCAGATGACATGGCACCCCACACCATCACTGACGGTGGAAACTTTACACTGGACCTCATGCAACGTGGATTCTGTGCTTCTCCGCTCTTCCTCCAGACTCTGGGTCCTTGATTTCCAAAGGAAATGCAGAACTTGCTTTCATCAGAAAACATAACTTTGGACCACTCAGCATCAGTCCAGTCCTTTTTGTCCTTGGCCCAGGCGAGACGCTTCTTGCGCTGTTTCATGTTCAAGAGTGGCTTGACACACGGAATGTGACACCTGAATCCCATGTCTTTCATGAGTCTCCTCGTGGTGGTTCTTGAAGCGCTGACTCCAGCTGCAGTCCACTCTTTGTGGATCTCCCCCACATTTTTGAATGGGTTTGTCGTCACAATTCTCTGCAGGGTGCGGTTATCCCTAGAGCTTGTACACTTTTTTCTACCACATTTTTTCTGTCCCTTCGCCTGTCTGTTAATGTGCTTGGACACAGAGCTCTGCGAACAGCCAGCTTCTTTAGCAATCACCTTTTGTGTCTTGCCCTCCTTGTGCAAGGTGTCAATGATTGTCTTTTGGACAGCTGTTAAGTCAGAAGTCTTCCCCATGATTGTGGTGCCTTCAAAACAAGACTGAGGGACCTTTTAAAGGCCTTTGCAGGTGTTTTGAGTAAATCAGCTGATTAGAGTGGCAGCAGGTGTCTTCTATATTCAGCCTTTTCAGAATATTCTAATTTTTTGAGATACCAAATTTGGAGTTTTCATTAGTTGTCACTTATGAATATCAAATTTAAATGTAATGAATATTGGAAATACATTGGTCTGTGTGCATTGCATGAATATAATGTACAAGTTTCACGTTTTGAATGGAATTACTGAAATATTTTCAACCTTTTGATGATATTCTAATTTACTGGCCAGCACCTGTATGTCTGGAGTGGACCCGAATAGCTGTGGATGGGTGAGACAGGTGAGAAGTATGTCTGGAGTGGACCCGAATAGCTGTGGATGGGTGAGACAGGTGAGAAGTCTGTCTGGAGTGGGCCAGAATAGCTGTGGATAGGTGAGACAGGTGAGAAGTTTCTCTGGAGTGGGCCAGAATACCTCTGGACAGGTGAGACAGGTGAGAAGTCTGTCTGGAGTGGGCCAGAATAGCTGTGGATGGGTGAGACAGGTGAGAAGTCTGTCTGGAGTGGGCCAGAATAGCTGTGGATGGGTGAGACAGGTGAGAGGTCTGTCTGGAGTGGACCAGAATAGCTGTGGATGGGTGAGACAGGTGAGAAGTATGTCTGGAGTGGACCCGAATAGCTGTGGATGGGTGAGACAGGTGAGAAGTCTGTCTGGAGTGGGCCAGAATAGCTGTGGATGGGTGAGACAGGTCAGAGGTCTCACATTTCGTTTCAGTCCAGATCAGAAATTTAATTTCTTCTGATGAATGAAAATAGAAAAGGGAACTTCTGTTTTCTGAGTTTTAGTTTTTCTGTCGGTAACGGGTCGGTTCCAGCAGTTTTCCTCATGATCCGGTTCTGCTCACATGGTTCTGACTGAAGGTTCCTTAATGGTTCTGCGTTCCAGGCGTCGGTTTTTGAGGGATTGGACGGAGACGGCGGCCTGCTGAGGTTTGCGCTGCTCAGTCAGGAGTTGACCTTTCACCTCCAGCAGCTGCAGAGACGGACCGAGCAGGAGCTCGGCAACATCCAATCACAGTGAGTAGATCCAGACCTAGATGGGAGAAATGCGTTTCCATGGAAACAGAAAACAAACTCTGGGCCACGTTGCCTTTTTTTTCACAATTTAGAGCAAAAACATCAGTTTGGATTCTTATTCCGTTGCTTTTGAGTTGATCTGAAATTAAAACCGGTTTGAGTTTTGTGGAAAGTCGATCATTTGTTTTTCATCTGATTAGAAATGTTTGGTTTTCCCGTTTGGAACAGTTAGACGGAATTTGATTTGATCTGTTTGAACGGATTTTTGATATTTTATGGATTCAATTGGCCGGAATCATGAGTTGATGTTTATGAATGACTTGGGTCAGAATTTAATGTATATTATGATGGTTTAATCTGGATTGTGTTGAGTAGTTCAAACCGGAATATTTGGATTGGGCTGCACGTTGGATTATATTCTGTTCGGTTTTCTGTCAATGGCAGCGGATCGTAGCTGAGCTGAAAGGAAGAGGTGTTTACAAGCGGGTTTAGATCTTCCATCTGGACGTTTTCACCAGAATCCGACTCCTGGGCCGATGCCGATTTCCACAGATTATCTCTGACCTGCTGAAAAAAACTCACATGGACCGATCCTGTAAACGGACACGGAACAGCTTTTGTGTGGGTGGGACGCTATTTAATGTTGCGCCACGTCTGATGTTTTTTAGGGTGTGTCCGAATCCACAGGTAGGATGTTTATGAGTACGGGTCCTCGCCGGTCTAGCAAGGCCGGGTCCTTGAAGAGCGCTAAAACCGGAAGTCAGCGGCTCTGAATTCGGACAGTCTAGCCTTCACCTCTATGGTGGCCCGTAGGTCCCAAGAGCATCTGGCTGCAGACATCAGCT
This sequence comes from Nothobranchius furzeri, assembly GCF_043380555.1. Classification (NCBI taxonomy): domain Eukaryota; kingdom Metazoa; phylum Chordata; class Actinopteri; order Cyprinodontiformes; family Nothobranchiidae; genus Nothobranchius; species Nothobranchius furzeri. The sequence continues at coordinate 72,404,580 of NC_091746.1, read as the reverse complement.
GGCGTCTTTGCCGTGACAGGAAATGACGTATCCGGAAAAACAAGACATCGTGTCATTACCTTCGCTGGAAGTAGTTTGGATTTGTCGAGAAAAACCATACCGTGTCGTTTTTCTCTTCGATATGTACATATTTAAGAGAAAAATTACACGGTGGGTCATTACCTTAACCAGAAGTCATTACTTTCACTGGAAGTAGTTTTTTTTAAAACAAAACTTACCGGAAAAAGCTTTTTATTTGGGATTTTTTTTTCTCTTCAGATCTGGACTGGCAAACTTTTAAATAACGTTGTTACCTACGTTGCATGAAAATTGAATATTAAATCCCTTTGTCCTTCAGACAGGGAATTTTTATGACCGTAGCACATACATATATATATATATATATATATATATATATATATGTGTATATATATATATATATATATATATATGTACACACACACACACACACATATGTATATATACACACAACAACAAAAGGCTGTAAAGGGAATTAAAAAAACATATATGGAAAAAATGAGCACACATTAAAAACTAAGACCTTTCAAAATGTGCAAACAAAATAGTACTTGCTAAATATTCAGTTTTATTGTTAAGCCCAAGATGAACTTTTGACCTACGCCAATTGCTAAAGTACAGGACTCCCAGAAGCAGTGAAAAACATTTCAGCAACACTCCTCTCTCACCAGCAACAAAAATTAGTTCTAAAATATCCGTAACACTGTCCTATTGTGTATCACAGCAGCTCATTGCAACAGAATTTAACTACTACAGCTGGTAACTATTTAGCTAGTTGGTATTTATTTTGAGTGAAAGACAATAAAACCAAAGAAACACTTAATTTCACAACCATTTTATTTTGGGTACAAATGAGTTTGCTGAAGCATGGCTTTCTCAGCTGCATATCGATTCATCCCCTCCCATTTTCCCAACACTTTTATTGTTACCTGAAAAACATGCAAGATTACTTCATCGTCGTCGTCTTCGTCCGCTTATCCGGGTCCGGGTCGCGGGGGCAGCATCCCAACTAGGGAGCTCCAGACCGTCCTCTCCCCAGCCTTCTCCACCAGCTCCTCCGGCAGGACCCCAAGGCGTTCCCGGACCAGATTGGAGATGTAACCTCTCCAACGTGTCCTGGGTCGACCCGGGGGCCTCCTGCCGGCAGGACATTCCCGAAACACCTCCCCAGGGAGGCGTCCAGGAGGCATCCTGACCAGATGCCCAAACCACCTCAACTGGCTCCTTTCGATCCAGAGGAGCAGCGGTTCTACTCCGAGTCCCTCCCGAATGTCCGAGCTCCTCACCCTATCTCTAAGGCTGAGCCCGGCCACCCTACGGAGGAAACTCATTTCGGACACACCCTTAGTTCATCTTTAGATTTTACTGACAGAATCATAACTTCTAAATGTTTTTCAATGATTAAAGTTTCTTTAGGATAAATCTGCACCAGTAGCTGAGGAGTAATCTGTATCGGCCCTCATAACCTGAATCTCTAGGATGTGTGTAACGCTCATTTGTTGAATATCTGGTCTCCTCCATGTTTAGATGAATCTGAGCATTTCCTGTAAGTATTGAATCCTGAGCAGCACTTACTGGAGTAAAACCGAACATAAACGGTGTGATTCTGAAACAGAAACATGAAATCATCCTGGTGAACTTTAGTACCCGAGAACTGTTAACTGGCTGAACTTCCCACGAGTTGAACCAGATCTGATTGGTTGTTGGTGAAGGCAGCATGTTCCGTGTGGCTCCGGCACGCCGCCAGCTGTTGTTGGAACATGTGAGTGGGCGTGCAGCAGCTCCGCGTCGGTTTCTGGGATTTTTCTCTGACTTTTACTAGATCTTCTAACAAGAGCAGGTTCTGCTTGGCTGCAAGGACAGGATCCTACCTGCCGCCCTGAGTGGATCCGTGTCTCTGAGGGGGAGGGACGGGAAAACCAAAGTACCTGATTGCCGGAGTTTTTCCCCGCATGAGACGACATCTAATGTGTGTGTGTGTGTGTGTGTGTGTGTGTGTGTGTGTGTGTGTGTGTGTGTGTGTGTGTGTGTGTGTATGTGCATGCGCGCATGTGTGTGTGTATGCGCGCATGTGTGTGTGTGTGTGTGTGCATGCGCGCATGTGTGTGTGTATGCGCGCGTGTGTGTGTGTGCATGTGTGTGTGTGTGCGTGTGTGTGCATGCATGTGTGTGTGTGTGCATGCATGTGTGTGTGTGCGTGTGTTCGTGTGTGTATGCGCGCATGTGCGTGTGTGTGTGTATGCGCATGTATGTGTGTGTGTGTGTGCGTGTGTGTATGCGTGTGCGTGTGTGTGTGAGTGTGTGCGAGCATGTGTGTGCGTGTGCATGCATGTGCGTGTGTGTGTGTGTGTGTATGTGGTTCTTAACTTGCATGTTTATTTGGAACCAGGTTGTTGGTTGGACTATTTTGATCTGATCTCTTATTTACGTTTTTCTGGTTGGTTTGTTGATTTGTAAAACGAGGAAAGTGTTTAAATACAAAGTCAGACAGATGATGGTTTTCAAACTGGTTTCACACAGAGGAGAGACCTTAAGTCATCTACTGGTTTCACTTATTAATAACAAGTCAAAACACAGCAGAGGTTTAGTGGTGTGGCAACACACACACACACACACACACACACACACACACACACACACACACACACACACACACTTTGATCATATTCCAGGAAGATTCTGTCATTTCTCAGAAAGTCATGTTTCCGTTGCCAACGCTAACGCGCTCCTATCTCAGCTCAGATCGAGACAAACAGCCAATTAATAAAACCACCTAATGTCTGAGGGATGCCCCCCCCACCACCACCACACACACACACACACCACCACACACACACACACACACACACACACACCTGTGTCTAAATCCTTTCAGCTCACTGGACGAAGACGTCAGCCTCGTCTTGTTTCACGGGGATTTTCCCGGCTTTAAAGAAGGATAATGTGGGAATATTAACGCTGACAGAAACGGATAACAAAGATGTTTATCATTGTTCTTAATTCACCTGCGATGACTAACACGAGTTATTACCCGTTAGAGCCAAAGTCACATAAGAAATTCCCCTCACAGGCATGCTGCTCTTTGTTTTACATTAACCCCCCCCCCCCGATGCCTGAGGAGGGGGGGTAAACCTCCTGTGGTGCCATGTGGGTCTCTACTGCCTCCATAAACACATGTGGATAAAAATTATCCAGCTGTTTGCTTCAACAAACCGTTTGAAAATGTCTTTTTTTGTGATGTCATTAATACCCCCCACTGGCTCTACTGCGAGCCCCTCCTGAATATCAGAGAACATCACCTCATAGATGTCAATCAGGCGATAGGTGGGCGGGGCTAGCAACTTATTCTTTTACGGGACAGAGCCCTGAACAACTCATTCTGGAAGGTACTGAAACTGTCAAGAATAAAGCTGCTGAAGTTTTTATGTTCGAGGATTTTAGAGCAATAAGATTGGTTTTAAATCGACCGTAGAGCACGGAGATGTTTAAAAATATATGCTATCTATGTCTCCTTTAAAACCTTTTAGTTTTAGGGTTAACAGGTTAATGCAGGATAAAATGTTCTTTCTTTGTATTTTGATATCGTTCAAGTTCATCGCCACCTAGTGGTGCTTCGTAGACATTTCATTATTTTTGTTAGAAATTCCGTTTCTCCTCTGGATGTAGGCCTTGGTGTTTCCTAAGGCCCTGTCCCCACGTAGCCGGGGATCTGCCAAAACGTAGATATTTTTCTACGTTTTGGCCTGTCATCCACACGAAAACTGAGTTTTTTCACACGAAAACGGATCTTTTTAAAACTCCGGCCAAAGTGAAGATCTGCGTTTTCTCCGTTTTGGGTGTCTGCGTGTGGACAGACAAAACCGGAGTTTTAAGGTCCGCAACGTCACTTTCCGCGACAAAAAAATGCTGACATCACGTGTGCGACCTGTGTTTACACTAGCCGACAGCATGGATGCCCTCAGAGCTGCGCTCGCTTTATCAATTGTCCAAGCGCTTTCTGCTTGTTTGTTTTTGCAAGCGGAATTACTGCTCCTTGCGGAAGACCACAGACGAAGGACGAGGTTAAGAACAGGGGAAGTACTGCCGCCTACAGGTCTGGCATGTCCTTAACAACGTATTTATCCGGGTACGTGTGGACAGAGTTTTTTTTTAAACGAGGTGGTGTGGATGAAAGTTTTTGGAGGGGCGGATATTCGTTTAAAAAAAAAACCGGCTACGTGTGGACTAGGCCTGAGTTCCAGTTTTCCTCCCTAAACAGGATTTCCTCTAACTCTTCATGATGTCCGACTTTCATGTGTCATTTCCTGTTTTGTCTAAATTGTGTTGTATAAACAAACAACATGGTAGGATTTCCTGTCATCACCTCGACTCACTAGCCCAGAAGTCACCTTGGTCCACCTTCTGTTTCTGTTCAGTCTGAAGGAAATGGACTCATTTTCACTTTAGGTTAATTGTTTGAAAAAGTAATCGATTAAATAAATAATTATAGTGCAAAGAGTTTTCCTTTAGCTCGGTAACAACGTTTAATTTCTGAAGAAAGTTTAATAAAAAGTTACTTAAATGGGTTAGTTTAACACCTAATTTAGATTGATCAGAGTTTCCTCTTAAATAAAACTATTTCCTGTAATAAAACATGAAAAAATAAACAAAACCAAGCCTGTTTCCAGTTTAATAAAGAATAAACTGTTTATGTTAGTTACAGTCACTAAGTTTCCATAAACAAACCGGAGGAGGAGCCGAAGCTCGACTGACAGCTTCAGTTTCTCACTGATGCAGTTTCACTGGTTACGTAACCAGTAACTTCTGCTCGGTGCCGACGGGCCGATCGGAAAAACTCCCAAAATAGTTGTGTCAGCATTTTTGTTTTATTTCCTCTAAAACTTGAAATTAGCAGCTGATGGGAAATGAGTGAGTGAATGAATTATTGATCCTCATTTTGACCTTCTCAGTGGCCTATTGGTAGAGCGTCCACCCTGGAACTGGGAGCTTGGGGTTCAAATCCCAGTTGGGTCATACCGATGCCTCCCTGCTTGATTGGATTGAGGGATTACACCACCAAGTGGTTCCCATGCGCAGCCACAGCTGCAGCTCACCACTCCCCACAGGAATGGGTCACCAGTGTGGGATGACTGATGGGACTTTAACTTAAAGCCCCAGTGTGCGATATTTTACCTGTTTACTACCTAATTCTGTGTATCCAGAGCACAAACGTGTCCTTTTTCAGTAATATTTCATTATTATTCCTCTCAGCTTGAAATTTCACAAGCTGGGAGGAATTAACTGTGGTCGACGCTCCATGGTGATCCACCATCTTGAATACGATGGAGGACACACGAGCTTACGCGTTGTGCCCCAGAACACAGGGACCCCAGGGAGACTGCGACCAGAAAAGCCCCCACCCCCCTCGAGAGGCGCAGAGGATTGCCCTGTGGGGTCACAACCAGCAGCCGGCAGAGTCCCGGGAGATATCGGCTGCAAGCCCACAGGCCCGCCCGCAGCCTTCCACCCCCTAGCCGGCCGAGCCTGGAACCCAGCGACCAGGGACCCAGGGGTGACCACCCCCGCGGGGGACCCAGCAGAGCCCAGGGACCCAGACCCCACCAAGCAGCCACCGGGATTGATCAGGCAGATGCCAAAAATCTTAAACTCCCTGACCCGGGAGCCACGACCCAGGCAGACCAAGGCACCGCACTCCACACCAGGTGTGGCAGGGAGAGGGGAGACAAAGATTTATATCATCAAAAGAAGTCCCAGGAGAGGGGAGGAGTCAAAGGCCCCACCAGACATATACAGTCATACACAAACACAGTCACACACTCCCTCCCTCATGCTCACACATGCACATACAACCAAAGACTTACAAAAATGCACGCCGGACACCCACTCATGCTCCCCATACACACCCTATTCACTCTGGTCCCGGTACTGCTGCACATGGGGTACAACCATTACCGGTTCCAAGAGTTTGACCCTTTCTGCTGGGGTGCTGATGAGCAGGCTTCCCCGCCCAACGCTGAGCACAGCAACCCACCACCCCAGACCCCAACCAGACGGCCAGATCTCCCTCCTAGCCTCCAGCCCCAGGATGCCAAGCAACAACAGAGGTGTGCTAAGACCCCTAGTCTCCCTCCACCTGCTCCAATGTGGTGTTAGTGAGTGTTGATGAGGTGTATTCCATGGCTGTGGTGAGCGGGCAGTGCGGGCATCGTCTGGCCTATGCCAGCTGATGTCACCACACCACCCCACTTGCACCCACAGCCCTAGGTGTCTAAGTGCAGTTTAAAATTGGAAGTGGGCACCGGCACTCGGGAGGAGGCTGAGAAACCCCCCTGCCAAATGCCGTTGAATGTGCTCACTCCCAAGGCCCTAAGTGTGTGTTTGCGTGGAATGTCGTTGGTGGAAGTGTTTAAGGTGCAAATAAAATTGGGGGGCAGGTTGCCACAGGAATGCGGTAATGTGGTCCATACCCGCACCCCCTGACTTGCCCACCCCCCAAGGTCCTACCTGCATGTTTGTGTGATGATGTGAGGGAGCAGGAGGAGAGAAATGTGTGTGGATGGGGAGGAATGGCTGGTTGGGCTTAGCCCTCCAGGGATCAGCTCCCCCAATGGCCCCATTAGGCACCTCTGTTGTCAAACTCAGGGCATGGAGACCCCAGCCCATCCTGCCAGGGCCCAAAGCAGCAGCATCACAGAGCCTCACAGAGTCCGAGGGCACCAACCCAGCCCCACCCCAGCAGAATATCTACTCCCATCCCTGCATTTGCACAACTTCCAGATTATATAAGACATAGGACATCCAGGTAAGGTTGGGTCCTCCCCCTCCTGGACTTCCCCCTCCCCTGTGATGAGACAGCAGGGGAGCCAAAGTCTACCTGAGGCCCCTGAACCCGAGTCAGGCACTGCTGCATGTTCCTGCCTTCTCCCCGGCAGCATACATGTCAGGACCGAAACTCTTTTCTTCTGCAGTTTGTTATTTGGGTTACCGTGGTAACACATAAAGGTGAATATTTTACCTCGGTAAATTATCAAAGTAATTATCCTTTGTTGTGTCATCAGGAGAAGTTATTAAACTACATGAAACTGATATTCGGTGAGCTCAGGGTGATGAGTCTTAATATTTTTGAACATGGTCCACTCTGTTGCAGATATTTATTACTAAGTGTTTTTAGTGTGGTCATTGTGCGTTTGACATTTTTGATTATTTACAATGTCTTGTATTCAACCAATAAATACCAATTAGATTGAAAAAATGTGCTTTATTTTAAGGCAAAATGTGTTGTGGTTATGTTTGATTAAAAACGTCATCATGGGCAGTTATGAATTTCACAATCTGGCAGCAACACTCGGCATATTGGGGTAATGTACTTGAAGTGCAATTAACGCCACTAATGAAGGCCCAAAAACTCTATTCAGTTCAGTTTATTGCATAGCGCCGCGTCACAAGAGTCGTCTTCACAGACTAAAACACTCTAGCTGGGTTTCTAGCCCAGTTTGGGCGGCGTTGAAGCACCCCTGAACTTAAACCCAGCTCCCCTTAAAATGCATGAAGTTAGAATGATGACACACGGTTATAGCTGAGCCCTAACCCCTGGGTATACGATTGGACTATTACAGTTTTTCTCGATTGCTAAAACGCGTTTTTCAAAGCTGCACACACAAAACCCCAAACATGACACACAAATTCCTAAACCGTGGCTTCCCCTTTGCAACAAAACCCTGCCACCACATATCGTAACATGTTCCCAAAATGGAACACGTGTTTTCATTTGGTAAACACAGCCACATTTTCACATGACACACACATACCATTCATTGCTTAAACACAAGTAGCCTTTGGGTGAACACTACCAAGCATGGGAAGAACACTGAAGAGCAAAACTGAAAACACAATCGTCTAAATGGAACACAATGAATTACACACTGAATGTATGACAGTGCCCACTTTTCTCTGAGACAAACATTAGACATCACACAAATTTTGAGACAAAACATTTTATTTTTACAGTATTTTATTTTATTTTCACCCTCTCCCATTCAAGCATAATCATGGGGCATCATGCCTCTGGTCTCTGTCTGGCCAGAGGGCCTCATCAACATCACAGGCGATGTCCTCCTGGTCCAAACAGCGCTGGAAGTACCGTCCCGAGTGCCTCATGAAGCCCTGACAGGCCTCAAAGGCCACAACTCTACAAGCCTCCCTCCTCCATGGCTTGAAGCAGTGGGACCTGGCTCTGTGGATTCCTTTCGTACACCTTCCACCTCCAGGCTGAGGAAAACTCCTCAGTGGGATTGAGGAAGGGGGAGGGTCTCATACACCTGGGTAGCCTTGTGGAAACTTACTTTTATGCTGCAGTCCCTGACTGCAAATTGCTCGCCAGACCTGAAAGTTTAGAGATTTGAATATTTGTGTGTTGTTGATTGAGGCTTTGAGAATTTAAGTGAGAAGTGTGTGTAAACCTGAAAATTGTGTGCTTTTTTGACAGCAAGGTCATGTGAAACTGACATCAGAGTGTAAAGGAGTAAAATCAGAGTTCTTGTATGATAAGGAAATCTTAAGTAGTGATAAATTGAATCAAGCGATTGGGAACAGAAGTAGAGGTTGTGAAAATTGTGCCTCATTTTTGCTTTTTGAGTTTAAGCAATTGAAAAAAACCTGTAATCTATGTTGTTTATGTTTATGTTTATCTAATTCTGTTTATCTAATTATTTATGTTTATGTTAATCTAAATTATAAGGAAAATATAAAGTAAGTCATGTAAGATTTTCTGTCCCTTTGTTACGTTGTTTGGGTTCAGTTTGCTGCTCATATTTCTCTCATTAAAGAGCAAGTCACCCCCTACCAGAGTTTTACTTCCTGTTTGAAAAATGCAACAAATGCTGTTGCCTAGCAGACTGAGAGGGTGGAGCCACTAACAAATACACATACACACAGGCTTACAATGACATTGTGACATCATATGGTACCAGCTAACGTTCTAGGGTACCTCTTAGCCAATAGCGATGGCAGATTTTAATTCAAATGCAGTGCAGAGTTTTTACCTGACAACGGCACAACACTGACAGTTTTAGGCAGAAAATTAACATTTTAACCAAAATGCACTAAAGTTCAAAACTATTGACTACACGTGTCTGCAGCACGATTAGACATGCCTTTATATAGTTTATCAGCAAAAATAAAGTTGATTTGGGGGTGACTTGCTCTTTAAGACAGTAATTTATGTAAGGACATGCTTCCTGATGGATGCATTTAAGAGGTTTCTGTGTCGAGTAGCATCGGTTGGATCCTTTTGATTTGGAGAAAAAAAAAAGGAAAACAATTATAAAACTTTGCTCTATGGGGTCTATATGATGGGACCAGGTTAGCGGTTTGGGTCTTAGCTTCTGTGTGCAGCTCCGGTGTTTCGTCTGTGTTGAACCCTGAGTTTTCCCGTTCGTCCACGGTCCTGTCATCTCCTGTAGATCCACACATCTGACACGGGGAAGCCATCTTCTCCCCGGAGACAAATTTAAACACTTTTGGACTCGATCAAAGACGAGCTAACATCAATATTCGTCATCCAGCTTCTCAGCATGACCTTTGACCCCCACAGGAACACTCGGTTCTGTTTATCCTTCATGAACAGACTGAAAGCCAGCGCGGTGTGAGGGGACGAGCCGCATGTTGGGAGATACTTTAATTTAAAAAAGAAGAAGAACACACCTACACGCTTTTCACCTGCAATTATGGAGGGAAATTTGTTTGTCACATACGTTCACGTAATTATGGAGCCGATTCACGCTCTTCTGTACGTAAGCATCTAATCAGAACACGCTGACAGCTGGCAGAGGGTGTGTGTGTGTGTGTGTGTGTGTGAGAGAGAGAGAGAGATGGATGTTTAACCATGTGGGGTCGGATATTTTGTTTACGTGAATACACTCAGGTAATTACCGTCTCTTCTCTGTTATGGATGACAATTCTCTCTTACACACACACACACACATGCACACACGGTTTTAATGGAGCCGTTTGATTGGTTGGACTCAGTTTTGATTGGCGCTTGTCAGAAGCTTGGCTGCATGAATATTTCTGACAGCGTGTTCATTTCTTTGGGTAATCTGGTTTAAACCCAGAAGCTTCTGCCTCCCAGTAGCTCAGAATCAGTTCCTGGTTCTGGAGTCCAGTTAGCACCATGTTCCTGTGGTGGGTTCTTTTAGGTTCTGGTTGACTGAACCAGTGTGGCTGACAAACCGAAACCTGGTGAGAGATGCACCGATTCTGGTTTTGAAGGCCAGTACCGATTTCTGACTGTTGTTCGGCTCTGAGCCGCTGATACGGATTTTCTTAAATGACTGTTGTGAACACAATATCCTCAAATATGATCAACATGGCCTTGTCCCTGAAATATAGAGATTCCTCAAGTTGGCCCAGGCACGGAAACACACCAAACAGAACAAAGTTCTCTTGTGCAACACGTTTTATCTTCAGCTCAATGGTCACGTGGAAACGCGACTCACAACAGTCCAGCAGTCCTGAAATCGAAAGTGATGAAAAGTTCTCCAGACTTATGAACCCGTCTTGTCTCGTTTGAACATTAAACCACAGAGGTGATTTACAAACAAACAAATAAATTAATGTGGACGTTGCAGAAGGGGGAGGTTTAAATCTAACCATCTCTCACTTCCCATTACGGGGTCTGGCGACGGCGAATCGCAGCGACTCGCGTCTCTGACCTCATTAATCTGAGTCTCTACACGTCGATGATGATGGTCTGATTTCATCAAAGGCTCCTCAGACGAGTTTCCTCTTCATCCTCACAAACAACACACTTCTTTCAGCTGCAGCTCTGACAGAGGTCCAGCGCCCCCCAGTGAACACCTGAGGAATTCGGATAAATCCCATTTTAGCTGTTGGTAAAATCCTGAATGCTGTTCCCGTTTCATCCGAGCTGCTTTAGCATCGTCGTCTCTTCTCGTTTGAAACGTGGTCTGAACATCAACCTACAGAGATAATCTTACTTCCTTTTGGAGAATGATGTTAGAGTTTAATCCCATAATGAAATGCTGCAGATTTGATCCTTATTTTGTTTATTTACCGGCTTTTCTAACATATTTATCTGGACTTTAAATTTCTTACTGAGTAGTTTTAGGTTTTAATCTCTAGTCCTGGTTCTTACACTGGAGCAGACCCAGTGTTGTCTTCAAGTATCAGAAGAAGAAGAAAATATCATTTCTATAGGGCCTCTCAAGACAAAAATCACGAGGCGCTTCACAAAAACAAAAAATGTAAAAATATAAAAAAGCATTTAGAAAATGTTTAAAAATATATTTAAAATGAGCAAAAATAGACAATTGTGATTAAAACGTGTTAGAAAGAGAGAGAATGAACAGGAAAGAGGGAAATCAGTGGATCCTGAGGAAGGTGGAATAGGTGGGGAGAGCAGAATAAAGAGAGAGAGGTGAAGAAGGTCACACAAAAGCCAGCTTGAACAAGTGAATCTTCAGCTGCTTTTTAAAGGAGACCACTGAGTCCACTGATCTCAGGCTCAGGGGGAGAGAGTTCCAGAGTCTGGGGGCCACAGCAGCAGATGATCTGTCACCTTTGACCTTTAGCCTGGTGCTGCACAACCAGTAGGCTTTGGTCACTGGACCTCAGGGACCTGCTGGGGGTGTAGGGACTAAGAAGATCAACAATGTAAGATGGTGCTTGTCCATGTAAGGCCCTATAGACCAGAACCAGGATCTTGAAATGAACCCTGAAGTTGACTGGCAGCCAGTGAAGCTGGAGGAGAAGCGGGGTGATGTGGGTGTGTTTGGAGGACTTGGTCAGAAGCCGAGCACAGGCGTTCTGAACCACCTGTAGACGGTTCAGGGAGGTTCTGCTCAGACACGTGAAAAGAGAGTTACAGTAGTCTAAGCGTGAGGAGATGAAGGTGTGGAGAACTGTCTCAAGTTCAGAGCGGGACAGAATGGGACTCAGCTTAGCAACGTTCCTGAGATGGAAGAAGGAAGAGCGAACAAGAGAAGTGCTTATTAGTGATTTGTTAAGAGCTTATTGATGATTATTAAGTTATTAATTAGGCATTTATAAGCACTGTGTAGCGTGATGTTCACACAGTACCATCACCAAGGTCGGACGCTTGGTTCAGTATGTTTACATTCCAGGAGAAGAGACAGAAGAACAGAAGAAGAACGCTTTTCATTGATTAATCAAAGTACTTTATTTGTGATAAGCTAATCAAAGCATTTGTTGATCATTAATAATCAGGTGAATGATCTGTGAAATAAAGATGTCATGAGTTATGTGTTTAAATGAATAAACAGGACTGCACCAGACAGACTGATATACATTACCATGGAAACGCATGACACATTATTCTCAACCAATCAGAACTTTCGTCTGTGGTAGGGCAGAATCTGGTTTGTTTATGAAAGTAGTCCAATCCGGTTTACTAAGATTCATAAACAACTGGGAGATATAAAACAAGGCAACGCCATTTTAAGTTCAGTTCCACGTTGACATCAGCTCTGCTCGATCCGAGCTCCAAAGGAGTGACATCATACTCTCAACATTGTTTTCAACCAGCTCTCAATCCATCACCGCAAAGAGGAGTACAGGCTGGCCAGCTGTATTTCCTGTTTTAAGCTGAGATCTGTCAAGCTGGAGATTTCCGTCGTTTGTACCAACGAGACAACGTTCCTTCAAAATAAGAGTGAACTTGCTGACGCCTGCCGACTACTACCGGAGTTATCCTCAGACAGGCGTTGTGTGCTGAGACCGCTGTTTCAACCAGCTCCAGTACCCATGAAGGTCCGAGGACCTGGCAATTCCTGATCTACACGGGAGACTCCATACGGTACGTGGTCACGGCACAAAATGGCGGCTCATGTCATCAGCTTCTGAAGCCTCATGGTAGCCTAGTCATAACAACCAGATTCGCTACGTCAGCCTAGAGATTCTGAACAAAACACACACACACACACACCAACACGAAACATACAAATCCATATGCATTCATCATTGAGATAGTCCTGGTAGATTGTAAGAATTTATAATTATAGAAATGAAAGATTCTTAAACGATCCCAACTCTCTCTCTTTTCTTGTCTCTCAGTCAATACAAAGTGTTTAAGTAAACTCCCTGATGATAAAAACAACCACTTCTGATTGATTACTTAGATCTAATTACAGTGTATAAATATACAAAATCAGATAATTAAATTATCTAATTACAGTGTATATAAATATACAACTTCAAATCATTACAACTGTCTGATGGTCAGCTGGCACCATTTAGTTTGTTTGTAGCTGTTTGGTTTAAAACAGAGGATTGCTGTAAAGACTCCGACACTAGTCAGTGACTCGATGCAACCTGTGTGTTGGATTGTTTACTGTGTGGAGTGCCTTGTTTGGCGCTTTATAAATAAACTTGGATTTAAAACAATGTTTCTGTCTCTGTTTTTATTTCCTGGTTTGAAACTTAGAGATGCACCAACAATTTGCCACAATCGTCGTAATCCGTGAGCCGCCAAAACTCTACAGTTTATTTCATGAATGCAGCATCAGTTAAAAGTCCTGGTCAGTGAACACACCGTCACTCCAATAGGCAAAATGCTCATCCATGTGGAAGTGCGAACGAACGAATGTCCGAGTTAACCCCGTGTTTCATTCTGTTCAGTTGTGTGAGCTCAGTCAGCATCAGCAGGTCAGAGCTGTGCAGGAAACGGTCAAGCGGAACCTGAATCGGTCCATTTCTGTAGAAGTTCGGCGAGCGCCTTATTGTTGGAGTCCAGCCAATCAGATCACTGGTCCTAGCAAAGAGGAGGAGTTTAGTGCAGATGGAAACCGTCATGAAGGTTTGGGGCTTTTAATTAGAATTTAGGTTTAAATGAAAACGTTTTCTTTTGTACAGAATAAAGACGTCAAAAAAACCGGCCCGGACTCGGTGCTGGACGAGGTCAGCTCTGAGCTGCAGCAGCGTTTCTTAATCACAAACCCGGCTCAGCTTGTACGCCGCTTGTTTAAGGAAGGAGGTTTCTTTTGAGCTGGACCTCCAGGTCCGACAAACAAACGATAACAAGGAAATCTTCAGCATGTTTCCTTATTTATGCGTGTTCATTTTCTTGTTTTAACTGATTTATTTTCACAAAATGACTTAAATGTAATTTTAAAAATGAACATTTCTGCATTTAAACTTGTTTTAAAATATTCCTGTTTATGTACAAGAGCCCAGGTGGGAGGTGGTGTTTATCTTAATAAATCTGTTTCTGTTGTCAGACTCTCTCAGATCAAAGGTCGTCGGCAGCAGCTGACCTCTGACCTGTTGGATCTTCAGCAGAAGAAGACACAGACAGAAGAAGAGCTGAGGAGGAGCTCCTGTCCTCAGGCGTCTGCAGTAAGAGAGACTCATCAGACGTGATGTCCTTCTTCATCAGTCACGATTGAACTTCCTCTCTGTAAAAACGTTCCTTCTGTTCCGTCGGTTTCAGCTCTGCGCTTGTCGGGAGCTTCAGTCGTTCATCGGCGAGCGTTTGGTCCAGTCTGAGAAGTTGGTGTTCCAGGAGCAGGCTCTGAGCACGCTCCGTGACCTACTGACCCAGGACCTGCACACCTACCAGGAAGAGACTCGGAAACTCACCTGCTTCACCCAGAAAATACTCAGAAGGTAAGCAGATGGCTGTGTCTCCATCTGGTGGTTGCTCGGGCCGGGGCCGGAAGACAGAACCTTTATCTGTGATTTATTTTGACAGGTCAGACAGAGAGGAGACCTCCAGAGTGACAGAAGGTGACACAAGCATGCTGGGAAAGAACGAGACTGAGCTCGGAGACAATGTGGTAACCAGCCTCCTCCTCCTGTCCATTTAAAGGGAAATGTCGGCCATTTTCAGGCTTGTTTCTGTGTTAAAGCTCTAAAACAAAGTCTTACCTGCTGATAACTTCCTGGTCGGCCTCTTCTCAGCTAATCTGTGCTTCTCTAACGGCTAGTCTGATTAGCTAACGGCTGGTCTGATTAGCTAACTGCTAGTCTGATTAAATAACGGGTAGGCTGATTAGCTAATGGCTAGTCTGATTAGCTAACTGCTAGTCTGATTAGCTAACTGCTAGTCTGATTAGCTAACGGGTAGGCTGATTAGCTAATGGCTAGACTGATTAGCTAATGGCTAGGCTGATTAGCTAATGGCTAGACTGATTAGCTAATGGCTAGGCTGATTAGCTAACTGCTAGTCTGATTAGCTAAGGGCTAGTCTGATTAGCTCACGGCTAGGCTGATTAGCTAACTGCTAGTCTGATTAGCTAAGGGCTAGTCTGATTAGCTAATGGCTAGGCTGATTAGCTAACTGCTAGGCTAATTAGCTAACTGCTAGTCTGATTAGCTAAGGGCTAGGCTGATTAGCTAACTGCTAGTCTGATTAGCTGAGGGCTAGTCTGATTAGCTAACGGCTAGGCTGATTAGCTAACTGCTAGGCTGATTAGCTAACTGCTAGGCTGATTAGCTAATGGCTAGTCTGATTAGCTAACGGCTAGTCTGATTAGCTAAGGGCTAGGCTGATTAGCTAAGGGCTAGGCTGATTAGCTCAGGGCTAGGCTGATTAGCTAACGGCTAGACTGATTAGCTAACGGCTAGGCTGATTAGCTAACGGCTAGGCTGATTAGCTAACGGCTAGTCTGATTAGCTAAGGGCTAGTCTGATTAGCTAAGGGCTAGGCTGATTAGCTAAGGGCTAGGCTGATTAGCTAACGGCTAGGCTGATTAGCTAATGGCTAGGCTGATTAGCTAACGGCTAGGCTGATTAGCTAAGGGCTAGGCTGATTAGCTAAGGGCTAGGCTGATTAGCTAACGGCTAGTCTGATTAGCTAACGCCTAGGCTGATTAGCTAACGGCTAGGCTGATTAGCTAACGGCTTGGATGATTAAATGGTAAATGGCCTGTTTTTGATACAGCGCCTTCTAGAGTCCTGGATCCCCAAGGCACTTTAGAAAACAAGTAGTCATTCACCCATTCACACGCTGGTGGTGATGAGCTTAGCTACATTGTAGCCACAGCTGCCCTGGGGCGTACTGACAGAGGTGTGGCTGCCGAGCTCAGGCAAGGTGGGTTAAGTGTCTTGCCCAAGGACACAACAGCAGAATTCTCTGTCCAGAGCCAGTATTGAACCTGCAACCTTAATTAAAGGAAAAGTCAAGTGATACAAAAACCAACTCTTATGAAACATGATCTTAGATGTTATTAAGAGTCTATTAGGTGTCTTAGGAAAGATGTGAAGTCTGGGATTACAAGAACTATCTGGCTGAGTTTAGTGATGTTTGATTAGTTATCAGATTAATCTTAACCCATCCAACGCCAGTAAGCTGGTCTACGATACCCTGAAGGAACGGAGGTGAAGAGCATGTGAAGCAGGTCGGAAGTGTCAGGTGCAGGGCTTAATTCTAGCTTAAGATCTCGCCGGAACAAGATCCGGGAACTGTCTTATTTTGAAAGGACCATTCCGGCAACTGTCTGCTAGGTTCAATTCAATTCAAGTTTATTGATAAAGCGCCAAATCACGACAAGCGTCGTCTCAAGGCACTTCACATAATAAACATTCCAATTCAGGTCAGTTCATTAAGCCAATCAGAAAAAATGTTTCCTGTATAAGGAACCCAGCAAATTGCATCAAGTCACTGACTAGTGTCAGTGACTATACAGCAATCCTCATACTAAGCAAGCATGCAGCGACAGTGGAGAGAAAAACTCCCTTTTAACAGGAAGAAACCTCCAGAGGATCCTGGCTCAGTATAAGCAGCCATCCTCCACGACTCACTCACCCTCAGGTTCCGTCAACTCACGCGAGCTACTTGTGCCATACGCAGGGTTCAAATTACGGGTGAGCTGAAGGGAGCCCGGCTCACCTGAAAGGGTAATAGGCTCTCCTGGAAGCCCTCAAATTCCACACCCAGGGGGAGCCCGAAACGATCCTGGTTCTACTTATATTACATTATCTATGTGGACTCTCCGGGGATTTTTTAGAGCTGAGAGGCGCAGAGCTCTGATCGTTGACGCGCTCCAGACATCTGCATCCTGAGCACGGCCACAGTAGCATTATCAAATCAGGTGTCGCCACCTCAAAAACAAATTTAACACGCGATCGTTCATGTCGGCTCGTTTCCTTTTATGTTTTCTGTCTTTTATTCTTTTATTTGTGTCTGATGCGTTTCGCTGCTGCGGAGCGGAGCGCATCACCTGTTTTGTCCTCCAGTGACGCACCTCACCGGTGCGACCGGCGCGCACTCCGCTGTTTTAGCGGTCGGTAGATCTTGTAGAACTGCAGTTCAAAGGTAACTCATGAGGTGAATATATATGAACCCAGGTAGCAGTTTTTCTTTCGGATTGAGAGGAGATGCAGGAAGATAATAAACAGACAGGACAGAAAAATAGTCAAATAAAAACAAGTTAGTTTTTGTACCTGCTGGTTGCAACAAACAGACACCATTGAAGGTAATCAGAAGTGAGGAACAGGAAATGAAATAATTATTTAAATGTTTAGAGCAGCAGGAACTCCGAGAGGCTGCAGGCGCATCAGTGAGTTTGCAGCCGCTGTGCGGGGGGAGGGGGGGGGGACATGGGTAAAAGGGTGCTGATGTTGGAGCCAGCAGGCAGGAGACTGAGAGGAGACGGATGATTGGCTGAGACCTCTGAAGCGTTTCAGCTGAGAAATAAAATTAACTAGTTTCATTTTATCTTTTTATAAAAACATTTAAAGGGAAATGAGAACAAAATGGGGGAGACGCTAATGTTAGCTTAGCTGTGTGTGTGTGTGTGTGTGTGTGTGTGTGTGTGTGTGTGTGTGTTTTCCTGGCTTTGGTCCAGCTGTTGTCAGTCTTTCCCAGACAGTCGGAGTAGAGACTGGGGAAACATCTGCCTGCTCATCTGGCTTTGTCTGTCACACACACACACACACACACACACACACACACACACACACACACACACACACACACACACACACACACACACACACACACACACACCTCCCCATATTAAACGGAGGGAGCTGTGACAGGAAACCTGCTTTAGAGTCTTATTATAACAGGAAGCTGTCAACGTGTCGCTTCAGTTTATCTGCTGAAGCTTACACACGAGCTGCTGAGGCCGGCAGCCAGGACGGCGCTCCTCCTGGCTGCAAACACTGGAACTACTCGCCTTGCTCTTCACTCTGACCTGTTTCTTCTCAGAAATATCTGATTGTTGTGGGTTTTTTAGCAAGGCGGCCCAGATGTCTACAGTTCATTAAACCCAAACGGACCTGATGACTAAGTAGTCTTGACTTAGTTAATGACAGGAAGTAGTCTTTGTCATCAGAGAAAATGCAGGCGTAAACGGACATTTCTGGAGAAGTCTGTTAGCTCGTTAGCGTTGGAGTTTAGATGGAAAAACTTTAGATTAAAGATTAAAGTTGAGTTATTTTTTCTCTGCGGCATCTGAGCAGATTAAAGACCTGGATTTAGTTTTTATTCACTTTAACCTGCTGAGTAAAAGTTTCCCATGTGGTCATTAGTTCCCAGCGTCTCTGGATGCTAATTCACCTGGGATGTGGATTTGTGGAGAACTGGGTCGGCTCGGATCAGATCCGGATTTACAAACCGGCAGATGTCACACGTCCTGGTGTTTTCCTCACCCCGTTTCCCAAAATAATCGTTCACTTCAAATTCAAAGATACTTTATTAATCCCAGAGGGAAATCCATAAATGAAGAGGTGAACAGTTTGCTGTGGCTTCTGTTCTCTCTCTCTCTCTCTCTCGCTCTCTTTCTCTCTCTCGCTCTGTGTGTGTGTGTGTGTGTGTGTGTGTGTGTGTGTGTGTGTGTGTGTGTGTGTGTGTGCGCGCGGGTTGGGGGTGTCAACCCCCCTCCCCAAATATCCTCTGCAGTCAGCTGGGGGGTAACCTATTTCTCACAGGACTTAATCTGAGAATATGTTTAATCTGGCATCATTCTGATTGGATTTTAATCTAATGGGTTTATTTTGAGTTGAATTAAAGGTTTTAGTGGAAACTGAGATCCACCCTGGATCAACGACTGTGGGAAGTCTCTCAGAC
The DNA here is from genome assembly GCF_043380555.1 of Nothobranchius furzeri. Lineage (NCBI taxonomy): Eukaryota > Metazoa > Chordata > Actinopteri > Cyprinodontiformes > Nothobranchiidae > Nothobranchius > Nothobranchius furzeri. Next base: position 72,385,511 of record NC_091746.1, on the reverse strand, counting down.
TTAAACCTGCTAAATGTTTTCTGATTTTAGGTTTTTAACCAAATGAGAAAATAAAACTGGTGTTTTATGATCGTTCTGTCTGTCAGTCCTCAGAACGTTTGCTTCTGATGTCGGTTTCATTTTCTTTTTGATGAAATTACGCAGAATAATTATTAAAAATGCGGAAATTTTCATAAAGTCAAAGGATGTCTAAAATGTCGTATTTTCTTTGTGAGTTGCAGGTCCACGTTGGAATTTTAAAACACAAATTCTAAAACTAAAATTCTCTCAAAGTAGTCCCGGACACGATGTGAGCGTCTGGAACTTGTCCCAGTTTAGTCTCAGGAGAGTTGGAAATGACAGGACTTGTGAGACAACTCTGGGAGAAATCAGAGATGATGTTGCAAATAAAATAAAATGTTTTATGTTTCAACAAGAAATTTTGCATAACTGTTAGTTTGCTTAGTGTGGTACGTTCTGATCCAGCAGTATGTTCTGATCCAGTCTGATCCAGTGTGGTACGTTCTGATCCAGCAGTATGTTCTGATCCAGTCTGATCCAGTGTGGTACGTTCTGAGCCAGTGTGGTACGTTCTGATCCAGTGTGGTACGTTCTGATCCAGTGTGGTACGTTCTGATCCAGTGAGGGCCAGTGTGGTATGTTCTGATCCAGTGTGGTACGTTCTGATCCAGTGTGGTATGTTCTGATCCAGTGAGGGCCAGTGTGGTATGTTCTGATCCAGTCTGATCCAATGTGGTACGTTCTGAGCCAGTGTGGTACGTTCTGATCCAGTGAGGGCCAGTGTGGTATGTTCTGATCCAGTGTGGTACGTTCTGATCCAGTGTGGTATGTTCTGATCCAGTGAGGGCCAGTGTGGTATGTTCTGATCCAGTCTGATCCAATGTGGTACGTTCTGAGCCAGTGTGGTACGTTCTGATCCAGTGAGGGCCAGTGTGGTATGTTCTGATCCAGTGTGGTACGTTCTGATCCAGTGTGGTATGTTCTGATCCAGTGAGGGCCAGTGTGGTACGTTCTGATCCAGTCTGATGGTACGTTCTGATCCAGTGAGGGCCAGTGTGGTATGTTCTGATACAGTGAGGGCCAGTGTGGTACGTTCTGATCCAGTGTGGTACGTTCTGATCCAGTCTGATGGTACGTTCTGATCCAGTGAGGGCCAGTGTGGTATGTTCTGATCCAGTATGATCCAGTGTGGTACGTTCTGATCCAGTGTGGTACGTTCTGATCCAGTGAGGGCCAGTGTGGTATGTTCTGATCCAGTGAGGGCCAGTGTGGTATGTTCTGATCCAGTGTGGTACGTTCTGATCCAGTGTGGTACGTTCTGATCCAGTGAGGGCCAGTGTGGTATGTTCTGATCCAGTATGATCCAGTGTGGTACGTTCTGATCCAGTCTGATGGTACGTTCTGATCCAGTGAGGGCCAGTGTGGTATGTTCTGATCCAGTGTGGTATGTTCTGATCCAGTGTGGTATGTTCTGATCCAGTGAGGGCCAGTGTGGTATGTTCTGATCCAGTGTGGTACGTTCTGATCCAGTGTGGTACGTTCTGATCCAGTGAGGGCCAGTGTGGTATGTTCTGATCCAGTGTGGTACGTTCTGATCCAGTGTGGTACGTTCTGATCCAGTGTGGTACGTTCTGATCCAGTGAGGGCCAGTGTGGTATGTTCTGATCCAGTATGATCCAGTGTAGTATGTTCTGATCCAAGGAGGTTCTGGCAGAGAATTTAATAGATTTTGTTTTTAATCCATGTTTTGTGTTTCTGACACATCAGCAGTCTATACAAGCTTTCTTACCTGATATCTTCTGTGATGAAAGATCTCACAGCTGAGTTTGACACTGTAGACCATGCTGTACTTCTGTCCTGACTAAACCAGGTAGTGGGTATCCAGGGAACTGCCCTGAACCCTTTTCAGATCATATCTAAGCAACAGAAGTTTTTGTGTGAGGCTGGGGGATTTAGCCTCTGAGGCCTCCTCTATGCTCTGTGGTGTTCCCCAAGGCTCTATTTTAGGACCTCTGCTTTTTAATCTTTACATTCTTCCTCTGGCAGCTATTTTTAGGCGACTTGACATTACTTATCATTTGTATGCTGATGACTGCCAATTTTATGTTTCTTTAAAACCTCAAGAGTCTGTGCAACCGGCTGTGGATTGCCTGAATGGCTGGCTTTATAATAACTTTTTACATTTGAACGAGTCTAAGTTGGAGGCTCTTTTATTTGTTCCTCCCTCTCCCACTGCAGTTAGTCCTGTCCTGCCTCCCTGTTTTTGCAGCTTAGTGAAGCCAACAACCACTAAACTGGGGGCGGTTTTGTACCCAGAGCTGCGGATGGACTCCCACATTGGCCAGGTGGTTAGATCCTGCTGTTTCCAGCTTCGCTAGCTATCAAAGATGAAGTCCATCCTGACTAGACGTGACCTGCACACAGTGATCCATGAGTTTGTGATCTCTCACTTGGATTATGCAAATTCCCTTTTTTATGGATCCACATCTTCCTCGGTTGCGCGCGTACAGCTGGTGCAGAATGCGGCGGCCCGCCTTTTGACACACACCAGGAGGGAGCACATTACTCCTGTTCTGGCCCAGCTGCACTGGCTCCCGGTGCGCTACCGCATCCATTTTAAATGTTTTCTTCTTGTTTTTAGGTCACTCTATCTTTATGCGCCTCTCTACTTGACTCAGATGGTTCGGCCTTATGTACCTGGTCGAATTCGTCAGTCAGCAGACCACCGCCTGTTACAGGTCCCAAGTGTTCGGGTGAGGACACGAGGAGAACGAGCGTTCTCAATCTGTGCGCCTCGTCTCTGGAACCAACTCCCTCTAGAAGTGAGAATGCCCCCCCCGCCCCCCCCCCCCCGCTCTCTGATTTTAAATCACGCCTGAAGGCTCATTTTTATTCCTTGGCGTTTACTTCAGCCTAGTTAGCCATGTACTACATCTCAGTTTTATTTTTATTGTCGATTTTATAGTAGTTCATGCTCATGTATGCTCGGTCGTGTAGAAATGCTCTTTATAAATCAAATGGATGGATGGATTTTTACAAGTTTTACGGGCAGAGGTACTACAAAACTCAAGCTAAAACACGATCAGAAGGATGAATCTAGAAACTCGTCTTCATCAGAGCTAAAAGATTAAAAAGCAATGTTTGGAAGTTTGGGACAAACAGGAAGTAGAAACCAAACGCAGCTCACAGGAAGTCAGAAATATACGGAACAAGCTACTAAACATGGAGAAAAAGCAGGTGAAAATCTGGTTAATTATCAGTCGACAAAATCCATTCAAAGCCAAACTGGAGCGACCAGCCGACGGGACGAGTCAACGTTTCAAGAACTCATACATTTATTCAGACCAGCTTTATTCTGAAAGGAAATGAGTCTTGGAAGTTTTTGGTGTTCTGAGATTCTCCTTCATCCTTCAAACATGTCAAACATCAGGAAACATCATTCAGTTTTTAGGATGAAACATTAAACCGTTAAATCATTTCCATCTGAGGTTTTTTGTGTTTTTATTATTTAACGGATTGAAGCTCGTTATTATCACCGATCCGTCTGAATACGCTCGCAGTTTCAGGAGGAAACCATTCCCAACGGGGGGAATGCCTTCGATCTGCTCAGGGAGCACTCACTTCTCCTGATGCACTGTGGGAAATGCAGTCTCGGGGTTGTGGCGCCATAGTGAATATAGAAACGTTCCTCCCAGCTGTCCGGGAGCATCAGTGCCTCATTCACAGTATTTCCCAGAATTAATTGCTGTCATATATGTGGGTCAGATGGTCCTCAGCCCTTCGCCATATGTCTGCTGTTGTGTGTGTGTGTGTGCATACATGTGTGTGTGTGTGTGTGTGTGTGTGTATACATATATATATATATATATATATGTGTGTGTGTGTGTGTGTGTATACATGTATATATGTGTGTGTGTGTGTGTGTGTGAGTGTATGTCCAGGTTTTTGTGAAACTCGGATGTGACCTTTTAAACGTGACATGTAGCCAGTCAGAAAATGAGGTGACAGAACACACTGCACGCTCTTCATCCGCCATGTTTGTTCACTGTAACGTTTGATGCGTCCCGACGTTTTGGCGAGGTTTCCGTCCGAGCGGGGAATGTTTGTGAGTGATGTGTAGTTTTTGCCGCGTTGCTGCACACGACAGACACACTGTTGGACCAAAACGGATACATCCATGATTTTTATTCCCACTGAGGTCTCTCATGCTTTTCGGGGCCTACGAAGCTGGATTTTAATGCTTGGTGTGCAGACACAATGAGGCTGTATCTGTTTTATATTATGTCTGACTTCACGTTGAATGTTTGGCCTGAGCTAACCTTATATAATTGTTTGTGTTTAGACCAGAGCAGGACAACAGCAGGAATCATTTCTGGCTCCTAGTGCTCAGAAAACCGGGACTCGTCTCTCACAGCAAAAATAATAACTTTAAAAATCATCAGCTCAGCGCTAATCCCGCCACAGCCTGGAAACACGTTAATACCGTAGCGATTAGCAACGATCCTAAACTCCAGACAGCCCTCTCAGGCCCGGGCTCCTCTCCCACCCCAGCTTCAGCTCTCCGTTCCTGGGGGAGGTGGTCAGGCGAGTCCCTGGATTAGGGCCACTCGGTGCTTTGGACCCTGGAGTGGGAAACGCTAAACCCCTGGATGTTTGCCACTTCATTTCTCTGAGTGGCATCAGCTCTCTTGTTATGATTGTTAATTAAAGTTGGATTTATTCAAGAGGGTTTTGGCGAACGTTTAAAACAAGCTGACATTTTCTGCTCTTTTCCGTTCTCATTTTTAAAGTGGAACTGAAAATTTCACAGTTGGATTGTGTTGTTTATCTGCCTTTTATTTGTGTGGGAAAGTGGGATGTAGCGCGTTGGAGGAGGATGGGGACTTTCTCATATGAATGAGCAGATGTTGCCATTTCTCAAGAGGGATTTATGTCAGGATGCACACACACACACACACACACACACACACACACACACACACACACACACACACACACGCACGCACGCACGCACGCACGCACGCACGCACACACACACACACACACACACCACAGGGTTTCATGTCATTATGAATGCATCTCATCAGTCGACATCAACATGTTCTGATCTGAAGTTTTAGGTTGTATAAAATTTCTGTTGAACACATTTCTCATAGTTTTATTATTTTTATTTGGCTACACTTTATGTCATGTTTACAACAACTACAGTTCACGGAAGCTAATGTGGGCTAATGCTACCTTCGGGGTCTTTTCTTGGACAATTTTAGAACAAATGACAGTTTTTCTCGTTTGCTTCAACACGTTTCTTGAAACTCTGCGTCGTATTCTGAAAACAGTAAACACAATTCCATGTGATGATGATGATGATGATGATGGAGGTGACAGTGAAGCTGGACTCGTTACCCCGCCTCTCTCATAGTCATACCATGGACAAGGACTTGGTCAACTAAGATGGCTCAAATTTCATCCGAGACACTTGTCTCCTTGCCCTGGCTCTTCTCCTCCTACTCCTCTTCCCTGGTGTCCTAGATCTCCTCCTCTTGCACCTCCTCCCATGTGGTTAAAGTTAAATTGAGACCGTTTGCAGCCGTCTGAGTGAATGTCCACGGCCCTCGGTTGGATTTCTAGAATGGTGGAATTTTGTCTCCAGCAGCCTGTTTATGTTCATCTCAACTGACGTGGGGCCTCTTCTTAAAGGGACTTTACGGACTTTTGAATTTTTATGCTCGTGATTGCCCCTTCAGGCCAAAAGCGTAACGGCAGCTTCAATAGTAGGCTCGTGCACGAGGCGCGCATGCTGTACGTGCACACTCCTTAACGAAAATAACAGCTGAGACAGTCCCTTTGTGTGTGTGTGTGTGTGTGTGTGTGTGTGTGTGTGTGTGTGTGTGTGTGTGTGTGTGTGTGTGTGTGTGTGTGTGTGTGTGTGTGTGTGTGTGTGTGTGTGTGTGTGTGTGTGTGTGTGTGGCCCGGAGGACAGGAGAACGTGCAGCTAATTAATTAAATAATGTGGTTCTGTACCTTTCTCTTCAGCACAGCCGACAAAGGTTTATGATGGGTCAGTCCTCCTGCATGCTCAGATCATTCCCTTCCCTTGCTTGAAAAATTGTTCCAAAATGAAAGTTGAACCCACATCTTTTTTATCTGTGAATTCAATGCCGTTCGACGAGTCTCAAATAAAAATTTGGGCATCTTACTGTAAAAAATATACCATTAATGTAAAAAAGAAACTCTAAATAAACTATGTTCACATCCAGAATCGAACCCAGGTCTTCTGCATGAGAGTGAGACATCTTACTAGACGAGCTAAAGCACCAGTGACATCTTTGGTACCTGTAACATTTAAATCCTTGATGACAGCTGAAACAACGTTCAAAGAACGGTTCGGAGTGAAAATGGCTATTTTGTTGCTAATTTGCAGGAAATATCTAGAAGAAAGTTCTACAGAAAGTAGCTAAGGGTCCTCAGAAATGTAGCTAGCTTTGTCACTAGGCGTTAGGAACAGCGACAAAGTGGCACTGCCTCTCTCTCTGCTGCTAAAGCTACGGATAGCAAATGCTACGGGCGATGCCTGAGCGTGAACGCGCATGAAGCAGCCTGCTCGACCCGAGCATCTCTCTTTTTCTGTGATTTTACAGAAAAACAGGCAATCACAGTAAAAATGCCAGGGCTCATTCTACAGGACCAGGGCATTGCAGGAGAACGTATGAAGAAGACATTTATTATTTCTATACATGTTTTGTCCCTTTAAGCAAACTTTCCTTTTGTCATTTTTTTAAATTAGAATATGAAAAAAATTCAAGGACTTTAAAGCTGATGATTGAGGTTTGGAAACTCCTACATTAGGGAAATTGGGAGGCCAGTCGGGGGGGTTGGCGGTTCATTCCCAGCTTCCTCGCTGCGTGTCCTGTTCCCAGCCTTGATCAGCCGCCTGTTTTCATTTGTCTGCCTGAAGAGTTTCTGTCCACAGACACCAACCTGACCTGTCTGCAGCTCAGACTCTTACCAGTTTTTGGGGATTTGTTGTTTTCTCCTCTTCCTGCACTCTTCCTCCCCATCACCACCTAATCCTCAGGCGAATTCCAGTCAGCAGGCCCGCAGAGGCGACCGCACCAAACCACCTGTAGGCCCGTTCCCCAGCTCAAACCTCCACCGAGCTGGCAGCGTCAAAGACCTGATCAGCAAATTCTCCGGTCCCGATCAGGTCTTGTGCTCCCGTTCCCCACGGAGCCACGTGTCTGAACCCAGACGAGTCACAAAGTCCGTGTCCACGGAGTCTCTAAACTCGGCAAAGTCTACGTCGGGTCAGAGCGTTGCAGGACACGCCGGGGGGCCGGTTCCCAGTATCGCTGTGACTCCATTCGGGGAAACCACACAGAACGGGGTTGAACCTGCTCAGAAAGGCGCCAGAGGCAGAGACACAGCAGCCAGCATCGATTGTCCGGTGGGAGGAGGCGGGACCCAGAAGGCTGATTCCAGACCGCCAGCTTCAGACTCTGGTAGAGACGACTCTGGCATGGGATCGGTAAGAAATAAAGCAACCGTCACCTGCAGATCCGCACCTGCATGAATCAGTGCACCCTTTCTGGCTGATGATGTCACAGCGGCACGGCACGGCACAACGTTTTAAATATTTGTCTGAGTGATTGAAGCATGAAACCATCGCACGCAATCAGCTGATAAATCCACCTGACCGGTGCGTCGTGCTCTTCTCCTCTGATTGGTTTATGGATAACAACTGGAACCTTTCACCGCTTTTCACGTGAAAACCATAATTTTGGGTTTGGTTGACCCAAGTGTTTGTATGAATTAGTCATTTTTAATCCCTGGGATTATCGTGGTTTGACAGCGTGAGGCTGGATCGGTTTTTCTTGGCAGTAAAACAGCAGAACAGGAACCCAAAGTTTCACATCGGTTTTTAGTGAACCTGCATGTTGGGACTGAGCTTCATGCACCAGAACATGAAGCCCAAATGAGTCTTCACGATTTGCTAGAGTCGCAGGGTTCTGGGCCAGACTCACTAAGACGGATGAGGAGAACATCGTGTCTGATGTTCTCAGACCTGTTCTTCATCAGCATTAGGATCACAGAGGAATCTGTAGACCCCGTGTTGAGCTGTAATCAATCCACTTTAGTCCTTTAGTCACGTTTCCTCTCCCAGCAGCCAGGAGTTCCTGTAGTCCTTCAAACTGGTTCTGGACCAGTGGGTCTCCAGACCGAAGCTCACCTTGTTGGGTCTAAAATTCTGTTTAAGTTTAAATCGGTTTTAGCCACGCGAACAGGTTATGCGTCTGACAGGAGTGTAGCGTTGTGGTTTTATGCTCTTTTATGAAAGAGGAACCATGCTACGTATTAATTCGGAATATTAATTTTTAATAAATCAATAACCAAATTTTATATTGTTAAGAAGACTCAAAGGTTGTTTTCATCGATAAACTGACGATAATATCTGTGTGTCTGTGTATGTGTAACTCAAGGGATGAGCCAGACAGAAAATGGGACTTTGGCTCCAACAGGGTGATTCTCAAATCTGTGGGATTATTTTGAATATTACGGAAATTGTAATAAACTCCTGATCTGAAGCGTTTTGGAGGATGGCAGGATTGAAAATAGAAGGAAAAGAGAACTGGATCAGGAGTTCTGGACCGGATCTGGGGTTCTGGTCAGGTTTGGGTTTAACACCAGGCTGATGTGATTTCTGTGATTTTTTTCCACGTCTGTTTTAACTTCTTGGTTCTGATCTTTTTCCTGCATCATCTGTCCTTAATCCAACCTCTGGTCTGATTGTCCTCTCGTCTGCATGTCCACCTGTCCACATCTTTAAAAACAAGCCAGACCCCATTCTTGCTGTTTCACCTCGTTTCCTCCAGGAGGCGGAGTTTGACTCGAACAAGCAGGCCGACAGCCCGTCAGAGGAGCCCCTCACCTCCAGATCCACGCCCGTCAGAGAGAACCAGAAGTACCAGCTGCTGATGAACCAGGAGCTGAAGAGCAACGGGCTGAGCAGCCGGGAGGCTGAGGAGGGCAGCCCCAGACTGTCCAGATGGGAAGCCTCGGTGCTGGGGGCCAGCCGCTACCGCGGGTCCCTGGAGTCCCTGGCCTCACGGGACTGGGAGACCGGTTCTGACAGGGTAGGTGAGAAGCCCGCGTGCGTGCGTGTGTGTGTGTGTGCGTGTGTGTGTGTGTGTGTGTGTGTGCAGGCTCTCTGATAACCAGCTGCTGATAAATGATTGGTTCAGACCAACAGCGCCATCTTCTGGAGACGAGCAGCAGAATTAGTCTCATCATGAGTTTTATCCTCTTTTTATTTTATTGCACCGATGAACGTTTTTTATTCCATTTTTATTGTGACTTGAGAAAATAAATAACTGACATGAACTAAAAACCTCCAGATTTTCTCTTATTTAGGTTCGTCGCTAAAACATTTTAACTGTTTTCAGACGCCCGGGAGGGGGCGTGGCCTTTCCAGAAGCCGCGTTTTCTGGACCAGATTTAAGGTTTCCTGTTTCACTCAAACATCAGTCTGAAGATCTGCAGGTTTCATGTTTTAAAAATCAACACAGACTCTTACGAATGTGTTTCTCAGGTGTGTGTAACACCTGACCACGCCTCCCAGCTAATCAAATAAAAGTCAGTTTGTTGGATTCTTAGAAAAAATTCTACTTACTATCATTGCTGACTTGATTCTATTTAGTTATAATTACGCATCAGTTCCTCGTTACATTAACGAGATTTAAAAATTCTTCACTTGATTAAAAACTCTTTGATTTTGAAATGAGAACATGTGTTTTATGTGTTATTCTTAATAATTAGAGATGCACCGATTCTGGTTTTCAGAGCCAATACCATACACCCCCCTCCCCTTGAATTCTGATCCTCTCCGACCAAAGCCTGGTTCATGCTTCTCCGTCAGCTCCGCAAGGGACAGACACGCACGGATTGACGGAAGCGTTTTGCTCTCATACTTCTCCGTCTCCTGGAGAGTGTTGCAAAGCAATTGCCCGGCAGGACAACAGAGGGCGTAGCGCTGTTCTTTGGTATCCTGTCATGTATCGGTCCAAGATAGTGTGTTTATATTGTGTTTTTGTGTACATAAGAGACTTTTTAACACGGACATATTTGTCTCTCATCCTCCTCCACCGCTTCATGCGCTCCCCACCTCTAAACCCACGTTTCCTGTCATTTCCGTCCACAAATAAAACGCTTGCTGCGCATCTTTTCACTCCTCCAGTCACGGGAGGATTAAGCGTTCATGTTTTTAGAGTTTTTTCACGAGGTATTCTTCTAGCTGCTCCGTGTCTGCCGCTAGTTATCCTCGGCTCTCTTTGCAATGGCGGCGCTGTAAACAACAGCGGCGTCCTGACCAATCACAAGCTTGCGTAATCCGTCTCGTTCGACGGATGTTTTAAAAAGTGGGCTCGACTCCGTACGTACTTGCGTGCCTGCCGGAGCCCTACGCAAGAACGGATAATGGCGTTGCGTGTCTCCGCGCTGACGCAGACGGAGAAGCATAAATCAGGCTTGAGCCGATCATGCTGGATATCGACCAATCCCTACATATTGGGCCGATGTTTTCCATTTTCTTAAATTGGCATTGGCCGATACCTTCTTTGTAAAGCCGATTTAAAGACACCCCCGAGCAGACCGGTGCCGCTGCAGGAATTCATTTAAATGCATATTTACTGAACAACATCTGCATAACAAATGCTCTAAAATTATTTTCTACTGAAATTCCGTTTTCTGTACCAGTTTGAATATTTAATAATTGGTCTGATTTGCCTGATTGACTTAAGTTTTTAACACTGAGCAAAGCAAACATTTAAGATTTAACAGCTGGCTGAACTCAGTGTTAAAGGCTGATTCAGCTTCAGAAATGTTGTGCACCAACTGATGCTTGTCATGACATTTTAACATGAAAGTAGGTTGGATGCGTCAAAACTAGGGTGAGCAGATCCCAACTGGCCAAATGTGGGACAACGTGAAGTTCCCATGTAATGAGAAAACAACAAACAAACAAAACATGCATTCTGCCTTTCAGCCCTAACATCACTGTTACATATACATACATTTATATTATTATTATTATCATATATTTCTTGGTACATATTTTATAACAGGAACAAGCAAACAGCAAAAGCTTTACGGTTCCACAGTTCCTCTCACGTTACCACACGACTCTGTAATGGCTCTGATCATTTTAATAACAAAGATCGGCCCACAATAATAAAACATGCAGGTTTAAGCAGCTTTTCAGAGTTTTCATTCAATGTTTTCCACAACAGAATGACAGTAAAAGTACCAGTAATAGTTTTTAGATCTATTTATGTTTGTTTCTCATTCATTTTCCACTAAAATCAGCATCTCGCTGAAAAAATATCCACTTTTTTGCTATTTTTTTCATAATTCAGAAACAAAACGTTTTTTTAAACGTGACAACAAATCTCTTCTAATTTTAGGTGAGAGAATAAATAAACATCAGATTATAATCTCTAAAAAAATCTGATGTAATCTAATAAAAGTTTCTTAGAGTTACTTTTTGCCTCAAAATTCTGAGAATAAGTGGTGAAAGCTTCATTTTCTCATTATTTCTTCACTGTGCTTCAAGGGGCTCAGCACACAAATACCCCTGATGGCAGCAGATCGGGGCGGGGCACATTTGACTCCGCCCACCGCGCCCCACCCAGATCTGCGTACTGCAGTCAGGGGCTACTCACTCAGCATGTAGCAGGTATCTGAAACCGCAGCACCGTGCCTGTGTTAGAGCCTCCATTGTGTTTATCATGGACCTGTCTAATTCCTGGAGAACCTGCTTTTGACCTCTTCATATCCGACTCCGCGCCGAGACATGAAGAATGACTCAGAAACAACAAAGACTGTCGAGTATCTCTGAACACGTTTAATTCACGAGTTTACAGCATCTTCTCCTCCGTGCTCACTCACGCGTGTTTTGGTGGTTCGGGCGCGCTCCACGCACGCTCCGGATCTGCCATAAAGTCCCGCCTCCGTTTGATTGACAGCAACAGGCAGATTTCTCCTCAGTTTCTTCTATAAGGTTGAAACTCGAAACGGGAAACTGTCAATAATGCGGGACTGTGCGGGACATCTGGTCACCGTAGTCTAGACCTCAGCCATGAAAATAGCTCTAAAACATCTGCAGCACATACCGGCCATCGGCTGCTCTACACATCGGCGTCAGTATTGGCAATAAAAAAAAAACAACATCAGTCGACCTCGAATTCCAATCACCAGCTGATTTTTTATGAATCATCTCTGACGAGAACGAGCACACCTCAACCCAAAGGATTGGAAACTTTTGTAATTGTCTACTTTCTTCTTTTCTTTTGTTGACTGGATGCTTCGTTTATTTTGTTTGTTTGCAGGCGGGCCTCATTGACAGCCCCCCCAGGGTGTTTAACAGCCCCTACACCACGACCACATCTATGGATTATAATCCCACCTACAGGATGTCTGAGTATAAGGTTTGTTGTAATGAAAGGTTTAATCTGTAATGGTCAGCTAAAGCATTGGCAGATTCAATGAGAAACCATTTTTTACTTTTCAAAAATGATCATCACTCTGAGTTTTATGCAGGCTGAACATGAAAATAGTCTCCTACATTAGCTTCTGATAGAAAACAGACGGTGAAACTCTAGGATTAGAAAATCCTGACAGATCTACGTCACCCTGTCACTAACATTCATGGACTCACCCATCTGGACTCACGACGGGGAAGGCTGTTGTTGGTTTAGCGTCCAGGAAACAGCAGCGAACGTCTTCGCTAGTAGAAGCTAACTGTTAGCATTAGCACCTCCACCACACAGCAGAACTCCTCCAGGCTTGTGTTATTTGTGCAAATAACACATCAGCGCTGCAGAGGCGACGAAGTCGGTGGTTGCGTTGTGCTTCTGTTAGCCAATCAGAGGAGATGTCCAGATAACAGGAAATAAGAATTTAACTCCTGTCGTCTGAATCTACGTTCTCCTCTGGCTGAATTCTGCGTGCTGAAACAGGCGCACCGGAGCTTTTTTTCCAGTCCTACTAGATACCACTGTTGAAAATATGAGGAAAGTTGACCTTTAATAAGCTAAAATGGCCCACACTCGTATAGCGGCTTTCAGAGGACTCCGAAGCGCTTTACACTGCAGTATCATTCATCCATTCACACACACACATTCACACACTGGTGGTGATGAGCTACGATGTAGCCACAGCTGCCCCTGGGCGCACTGACTGAGGAGCAGCTGCAATCTCAGGCGCCACCGGTCCGTCCGACCACCACCAGCAGGCGAGGTGGGGTTAGGTGTCTTGCCCAAGGACACTACAGCAGAATTCTCTGTCCGGAGCCGGGATTGAACCTGCAACCTTCTGATTACTGGACAACCCGCTCAACCTCCTGAGCTACTGCTGCCCAAAATGGGAACTAAAATGTTCTCTAAACATCAAGTAATAATAAAGAAATCTATTAGTTAAAATGGAACAATTTTCTGTTGTATATTAATATAGCAGCTAAATAATAATCGTTTGTTTTTATTACAGTTAAACAGCAATAAAGATGTAAAACTGTCCCTCCCCAGCTGTAGATCCTCCCCTGGGGGCACACTGGGTATGGCAGGGTAGGGTTCGGTGCCTGTAGGACAGAAAGGGTTAAAGGAAACAGCTGTTTGTGTTATTAAGAGTTGATTAAGGGAATCTTTAGAAACAGCCGTCTGATGAACTCTGGTTCTTGTCCAGGCTCCTGGCGGACTCTCTCCCTCCACCTCAGAACTGAACCTGTACAGCTTCAACAGTCGCAGTACCAGTCCAGTGGGGGTCTCCTCCACTCTGGTGCCTTCCCGCACCCGCTTCTCCACCTACGACAGCCTGATGAGGAGGAGGAACGACGTCAACAACACCGTATGTACACCAGCACGCGTGCGATCACCCAAACCCTTCACACGGTGCATAACGTGTCGTGGTTCTACGTTCAGGTGGTGGCGCCGGCCCACTACAGCATGAGGTCCACCACTCTGGGAGCGCCAAACAAAAAGAATTATATAGAAGAACTGACCAAGCAGCTGGACACCTGTCAGAAGGTAGAGCTTTTCTCTGATGTACCCGGTCTAGGTTGGTGTTCCACAGGGCTCTGTCTCCAGCCCTCTGGTGTTCAGGCTGCCTTTAGTCCACACTCGTCTACGCTGACAACACTCAGGTTCATGGAGACAAATTCACTGCTACCAGTGTGTAGCAGAGAGGCCCAACAAACCCTGAGTGATGAGATCTTTGCTAAAATCAAACATAATTCGATCATTCCTCTCCCTAATCTGATGTTTTGGATGTGGTTTTTAAAATCTTGTAGCGTAACCAGTTCCTGGAGGCAGAGAGCGTCGAGATGGAGAAGGAGAGGAACCAGATCAGGTCAGAACCCGCCTCCTGTTGCTGCAGGAGCTGCACGATTCCACAATCTTTCATTGCCAAGTTCTGCAAGTTCCTAATGAGCTGCACCTCCTCCCTCCCTCCCTTCACTCCTCTCCTCCTGTTGTCTCTAAACCACTGCCCCGGTCCCGGTCTGGCGGTTGATCTTCTGCAGGTTCGAGATGCGGGCCCTGTTGGTGAACAACGAGGACCTCCTGAGGACCAACGCTCAGCTGAACAACGAGCTGAAGAGGATGAGAGAGCAGATGGTAGAGATGGAGAAGGACAATCAGTCACTGAGAGACAGTTTCAGAGACATGGAGGTGAGGCATTTGGACCGACTGGGACCCAGATGTTGTTGTTTTTACTGACTGCTGTTCTGCTGCTCAGGTGGAGGTGAAGGAAGCCAGAGAGATAATGGTGGAGGCCAACACTCAGGAGTACGCCTTCAACTTCCTGGAGCAGTCTCTGAAAACCCGGATTCAGGACGCTGAGGTAAGCTGTTGCCTGGTTCAGGGTCAAAGGTCACATTAAAATGATAAATCAGAGGGAGGTTCATGTTTTTGAACGACTTTAAACACCGGGACACCAGCATGGGGCTGTGAGAAGTTTCTGTTTGGTGCTTCCTCTCAGGAAAACCTGGAGAAGCAGACGCAGCACGCTCAGACTCTGGCTGAGAAGTTGTGGCTGGCTGAGAGACAGCTGGAGGAGCTGGAGGTGGACAGAGGAAGCCGAGACAAGAAGACATCTGAACTCAACACCATCATCATCAGGATGGAGGAGGAGGTAGAGCCATAGGTCCTCATGCTGAATCCCCCGATGCTTCCTCTGGTCTGACGTGAGACTGTGGATGTGTTTATAGCTGAGTGAAGCCCTGCAGAAGTCCACACAAGCTCAAGCAGAGTCTAACCTGCAGCAGAAGCTACGAGAGGACGCCCAGATGAGGGTGGATGAGCTGGAGGAGGCGCTCCTGGAAAAGGACCAGGAGATCCAGAGGCTGCAGATCCTTGTTGGCAAACTGCAAGGAGAGGTAAGTCCTAACCTGGACAACGAGGAGCAGCACCTGTGAGAGCAGCTTCAGCACTCGTGTGTGTGTGTGTGTGTGGGTGTGTGTGTGTCTGCATGCAGGTTTCTGGGAAGCTGATCGATAAGGAGCGGACTCTGGAGGAGGAGATCCAGCTCAGGGAGCGGCTGCAGCTCCAGTGCAGGCAGGCAGAGAGGACGGTGGACGATCTCACCATGGAGCTGCAGAGCACCAACCAGACCAAGGATGACCTCGCCAAACAGGTCAAAGTGGCTCAGGTAAAAGGCTTCGACTGGAATCGGACATGAAACGCTTTCGTTATGAAGAAACGTGTCACTGTTGACTAAATCTGCATCATCAAATAAGTTGAGTCGGTGTGCTGTAAGAGTAACGGCGCAGACGTGGAACTGTTGGTTACTTCTAACCTCTGGTTACAGACAGACTTAACCAACCCGAGTGAAACCAATAACTCGGATATAGCCGTCTCATCAGGGCTCCATCTCCGTCGTTTTCCTCGTGAAGCGTAGACCGAGAGATGGTCTCAGAAGTTTTCGGTGAACAGATCTGAAACCGATCGGAGGTCTGGTCTCTCTGGAGGATGAAACACCTCCGGTTCTTCTCACATCCGATGGAAAATCAAAAGTTAAGATAAAGGTTGAATATGGAGCACGGACACTCTGGCGACATCTAGTGTTTGGAGGTGCTAGTTGCAACAACATGAATCGTTTTCCAGCCGTTGGGGTGTTGGTCCTCTGCTGCCGCGTTATTGGCCAGCCAGCACCGTGCTCAGAGACCAGGGTAGCGACACTTCTCTACTAATACATTTATCTTACAACAGTATTTACTGTTAGAACATCCTCCGGGCTCAGAATCAACTGCTTGACTCGTCAAGTCCGCCATTTTACACAGTCCCAACCTCGCCCTGCCGAGTGGACTTTCTAGCACAACGGTGCCCTCTAGTGGCTGGTAGATGTAAACGTGAACCCAGCGTCGTGCCCGACAAAATAAAAATATGAATATTCATTTTTTTGAAATATAGCCTTTAAAGGAAAACCTGCACATTCATTCTGCACGCCTCCAAACGCTCCGTGGAGGCGTTATTTGTTCAAAAATATAGCTTTTTATGTTGATGTTGTTTATGTTTATGTTTATTTATTTAGCAGACGCCTTTATCCAAAGCGACTTACAGTTTATAACCTATAGGGCATGTTGTGATCTGTGGAGGAAACCCACCCATGCACGGGGAGAACTCCACGCAGAAAGGCCGCAGCCGAGTTTCGAACCTGCAACCTTCGTGCTGAGAGGCTACAGTGCTAACCACTGCGCCACCATGCGGCTTTTTATTTCAAATGTTCCATATTGCACCTTTAACAACAACTGACTGTGAGGGTTGGGTGATAGTTATGTCATGGTGAATGACTCGTTAGTGCCAGTGAAAGGGTTAGTTACATACCTGTGGTCATAGTAACACGAGGCCACTGCATAGCAACAAACATGGCATTAGCAAGTGATGCTACCTGGTGCTAGTGATGCTAACGTGTCACCAGAACTAGGTTTAAATCACCAGGTGATAAAAAACCATCATGGGTCGTATCATCAGAAGGATTCTTTAAATAATCCCTGTAACCAAAGCGGGTTGGTTAGTGGTCCGGCTGACCCGGGAACCAAAAACAACAAAACACCGTCCGTCGTCTCTTTTCTGGGTTCATTTCCAGTCAATTGTGAATCTTGTGAAGTCTGAGGAGAACGTCCACCCTGACTTCATCTGTTCGTGATTCAAACGTCCACATGTATTAATCAGTCATGTAAGCCATCAGAGTTTGAGGTTAATGAGGTTTTAATTATGTAAATCCCGTTAAAAAGTCAGCGTGGATAATTCCATAATCCTAAATATACATCAGGCTTTCATCTGTCGCCTTTCCGAGTAACCCGAGTGACCTCAGAGCTGTTGCTGAAGCCGGCGTTTCTGCTCCTCCCGAACAGGAGAAGCTGATCGACCTGGAGAGCGAGCTGGAGGAGCTGCAGGACAGCGAGCACAGATGGGCCGCCAAACACAAGAGAGCCATCGAGCAGGTGAACGCTCCGGAAACGGGAACGCCTTCTGATTCACGCTCCCATCTGGACAAATGATTCACTCATCCATGTTTGTTAACAGACCGAACAGTTGCAGCTGAAGCTGATTCAGGAGAAAGATCTGAACGATCAGCTGGAAACGGAGCGCGTGGTCATGGAGAGACAGGTAAACTTCCTCGTGTCTGCTCACGAGGCTCCAGGCAGCTGGGAATATTCCAACTCTCCCAATTTTACATTTTTGTAGTATTTCGGATGGAAACAGGAAGTCGGTTCCTCCAGAGAGGAGCCACATACCTGAACGTTCTACTTCCTGCTTCCCTGTTAGAACCTCTAGGAACCAAAGCAGCAGTGTGAGAACTGGACGTTCTGCTGGGAACATCTGGAACAAGAAGCGCTCCAATAGGAGACGGCGCTTGATCCTTCAGAGCTTTAGAAGTTAGAAGTAAAATGTTAAATTTAGTGATAGAAGTGGTGAATACATGAACTAGTTCATCTGCACCGCTTTGGGTCAGGATGTAGGTCCTAGTCTAGAAGAACACTGAGGTGTCCTGCGGGACACGGACCACTCGGCTGACTCGGCTCGTGGCATTTCCACCAGTAACAGCTCCACGGTGTCCGCACATTTCCCAGTACCCGCTTTCGTGCGGTCCCAGGCATATCCAGTCTGGGGCAAATGCTAATGCAGAAGACTGATGGTCATTGATTGGCTAGGGGGCGGAGTCACAGAGATTACTGTCTACTGCCTGGTCCGTGTTCAAATTGTGACAAAAGCCCGGTGACTCAGAAGAACGTCCACCATGTCTTGCGCCGGTGTGTTGTTTTCTCATGGTGTGTCCCGCACAGATCGAGTCAACTTTATTTAAAAAGAGCTTTGTAACATCACAGAAGCTGACCGACGTGCTTAGCGACACAAACGCAGTAAAAGCAAGCTGTGATGAAGGCTCCCGACATGTACAACTAAAGATAAAGATCCAAACCGTTCCCACGCTGAACTAAAAACCACGTGAAACCGACGCTGAAGGAGCCAGCGGCAGCACATCCCGCTACGGAGCTTCTGCTCGGTTCTCCACACCTCCAGGAGAAGCCGGTCAGATTAATGTGACCTCACAAACATAACACTGAGTTTAATAGTTTATTAATTAAACCAACGGCAAAAAATGCTCCTAAAATCAATGTTGACAAATATAAATCTTTTTCAACTTCATTTTCATCTCAGAACCGCTAAATATTTAGAAAACTAACCTGGAAAAGCTGTAAAAACCTAGTAAAGCCAGCGTGGTTCAGAAGATTCACACCACCATCTTCACCAAACGGCATCAGTGATGTCATCGTAACTAGAAAATAATCCTCTTTCTGAACCGTAAAACTTTATTTGTGTCCAAGTCGTGTTAAAGCCGTCCCAAACTCCAGCTGATGCGTCGTTTATCCCAAACAGCGTGAAATGCCGTGAATCTGTTTCTGTGTTCAGCTGCGAGAACTTCGTCTGGAGGTGGAGGAGCTTCGGAGCTCCAGAGTCCAGGAGGACGTCGTCTCCAGAGCGGAGAGTCGAGTCAAGGAGCTGGAGAGCACTCTGAGGACCGAGGAGAGGTGGATCCGCTGTCATCTAGGAATTTTAGGAATAATAAACTAAAATTTGAAAGAAAAGAGAATTTAAATAATTCTTTCTTTTTCCTGATCAGGAACAAATCTAGTCTGACAAACACCATCGGTAAACTGGAGAGGAGGATCAACGAGATGAACGATCAGATGGAGGAGGAGCACCGGATCGCCACGGAGCAGAAGGAGCTGGTAACACACACACACACACACACACACACACACACACACACACACACACACACACACACACACACACACATGCTTGTATTTATGTGCTTGGGTGGACCCTCCATTGGCTTCCATCTATTTCAGGGACTCCACTATGCCTAACCCATACCCTAACCAGCGTATTCCTAAAGTTATCTGCACTCAATTCACATCTTATCTGTAAACCTCACCCCTAGGGAGTACTCCGTATTAGGACCGGGTTTTGGTCCTAACAAGGACCTTCGGTCGTAAGAAGGTTACTAAATATCCCAAATCCGGTCTTCACAAGGATACAAGCCCACACACACACCACCTCTCGGAACCTTAGATCCACATCTGAAAACCTCCTGACTGTTCCTCGAACCAGACTGAAAACCAAAGGGGACAGGGCCTTTCAGACTATTGCAGCCAGACTTTGGAACAGTCTACCTTCAAATCTCCGTCTCTCTAACACTGTAGAGGTCTTTAAAAATCATCTAAAAACTCACCTTTTCATCCAGGCGTTCCCTCCCTAAATGTTTCAGAAAGATGGCTTTGTTCAGGTTCACACCTTCACTTTTTTTATACTCATGATTTTATTTTCTATTTCATCACTGCTATTGTTTTTCTGATGTTTTTATTGGTTAGAGGTATTTGCCCTGATCTTTATCATGTTGTACAGCGCTTTGTGATTTATATCTGAGAAAGGCGCTCCAGAAATAAACTTTTACTTACTTACTTACACCCCCCCCCCCCCCACACACACACACACACACACAGTTCATCCACCAGGGGGCAACAGAGAATTAAATTTAAACCATTTGAGTTCCTTCACTTCTTTTTTAGTTTTTATTAATTTTACATAAAACTCAGAATTAAACAAAGTCTTTAATGATGAAAGAAGCAGATTGATTTTTACTGAATTTCTGGTTATTTTGTTTAAATGTTTGTTTCAGACTTTAATCCATATTTTCCAGACTATTAATCTCTTTACTGCTTTAGTTAAAAACATTTAAACGCCACAAACGTACTTTAGATGGACTCGTCGTATCGTTGGGACATTTAATAATGTTCTGGTTTGGTCCCGAACTCAACAGAATTTCTGTTATTACCACAAACTATGATGACTTCAGATAGAAGGACAGGAACTTCAGTCACATGAAGGAGAACGGGACGAGTTGTGTCCCACACTGAGCCCCGACCTCTGACCCGTTCTGCAGATGACCCAGAGGATTCGCTCACTGAAGCGGCAGCTGAATGAGGCTGAAGAGGAGGCGAGCAGAAAGGAGGCGCAGTTCCGCCACACCCAGAGGGAGCTGACAGAGGAGAGGGAGACCACCAGCCGGCTGCAGAGGCAGCTGCTGGACCAGCACCTTCAGAGCAAGTATGAATCACACACACACACACACACACACACACACACACACACACACACACACACACACACACACACACACACACGCACACACACACGCACACAGAGCGTAAAGTGTAGAGAGACTGTTCATCTACCCAGTCCACCGAGGTATTCCTGCAAACAAATATCACCAGTGTGTCTCATAAACTCGGGTGTAAACAGCTTGTGAAAGTTATTATCGATCTCTGGTCCGAGTGTTAAAGGCACCAGAATCCAGTAACACAACAGATGGGTTGAAGACGTTCAAAAACTGCTTTACAAGTTCCTCAGTAGGGTCGAAGGGAGCTGCCGTCTTTCTGTGGTGGTTATTATGGGCTCGACACACGGGAGGCGACAAACGACCGCGATCAGCAAAATTTGTAGCCGTCGCTTTTATTACCTGACACACGGGAGGCGATCAGCAGCAGCGGCCAGCGGCAAAGCCGTCTACACGTTCTGTTCCATGGCGAAATTGAAATTTCCGTTGTTCTGCTTGGCTGTGTCAGGTTGGAGGGAATTAAGGTTATTTAAGCGGTTCAGAGTTAATAAAGTGGTAGATATTATATTTCACAAGGTGCTGCTAGAGTTATGTGAAATCTTACTTCTGATTTTACTATAAAACATAATAATAACCAACTTCTCCTCCATGTTTGCTCGGAGATGTACGGAGCATCCTGTCCGCTCATTGGTCAGTTAATGAAACCTCCGTTGATTGGTCCTCGTCCGAGCGACAGCGATAAAAAGTTGAAAATGTTTCAACTTTCTGGGATCGCGTCGCTGGGTCGCCTGTGCACGACACGTGCACGAGCGCAAACTTTCACACGCACATTTTTCGTGTTTCGCTTAGTAGGAGAGAGACCCGCGATTATCGCTTTGTCGCGCATGTCTCAATGAAAATGAATGGAGGAGAGGCGATGTGGCCTCCCGTGTGTCGAGCCCATTAGGCAATAGGTTGGGGCACTATGGACAGGTGTGCAGCCAATCACAGGACACACACAACCCATCACACACCTGAGGAGCCTTCAGTCACCTATTATGCATGTTTTTCGTGTGAGGAGTGAGGAGAACACGCTAACTCCACACACGCGTGAGGAGAACACGCTAGCTGCACACACACGTGAGGAGAACACGCTAGCTGCACACACGCGTGAGGAGAACACGCTAGCACCACACACGCGTGAGGAGAACATGCTAACCCCACACACGCGTGAGGAGAACACGCTAACCCCACACACGCGTGAGGAGAACATGCTAACCCCACACACGCGTGAGGAGAACACGCTAACCCCACACACGCGTGAGGAAAACACGCTAGCACCACACACGCGTGAGGAGAACATGCTAACCCCACACACGCGTGAGGAGAACACACCAACTCTACACACGCGTGAGGAGAACACACTAACTCCACACACGCGTGAGGAGAACATGCTAACCCCACACACGCGTGAGGAGAACACGCTAACCCCACACACGCGTGAGGAGAACACGCTAACCCCACACACGCGTGAGGAGAACACGCTAGCACCACACACGCGTGAGGAGAACATGCTAACCCCACACACGCGTGAGGAGAACACACCAACTCTACACACGCGTGAGGAGAACACGCTAACTCCACACACGCGTGAGGAGAACACTCTAACTCCACACACGCGTGAGGAGAACACTCTAACTCCACACACGCGTGAGGAGAACACGCTAGCTGCACACACGCATGAGGAGAACACGCTAGCACCACACACGCGTGAGGAGAACATGCTAACCCCACACACGCGTGAGGAGAACACGCTAACCCCACACACGCGTGAGGAGAACATGCTAACCCCACACACGTGTGAGGAGAACACGCTAGCGTCACACATGCATCAGCTCATAATAAATGTTACACGTTTTGTACCCTGATGAATACATGAAGCATTGTTTGTGTCTGACAGGCGTAAGGAGAACCTGACGATCCGTCAGACCCTGGACAACCTCCGGTTGGACCTGAGTGTGGATGATGAAGACGAAGATCAGCTACACACAGCAAACAAACAGGAAGAAACAAACAGCATCACCAAGGTTTAAAATGCGTACAAGTCAGTAGCAGTGGTTTTCATCTCCTACGCAGCGGGAAGCTTTTCAGTTTGGGGTCTGAGAAATGATTCTTAACACTTTTGAAATTTTTCAAGAAAGATGTTTAGGTGCTAGGTCGTAGTACAAACAGCCTTCAGGTTCCTCCGTCTGTGTGGCCCAACCAAGACTTCAGTGTTGTGTTCCCTCTTAGCTGGACTGTTTATTTACTCCCTCTAGTGGAGGACAGGGAGAACTGCAACCGCTCCACAAAGAAACTTCGTTTCCTTTTGTTTTTATCAGAATTGATCTGATTTTCGCCTGCAGATGCAATGATGACGTCTTTAAATAACTTTTCCTGCAGTTTATCCTGATTTATTAGTTTATTTGTCTGCACTGTTTCCCGTCAGACTGCAGGTTGAGATAAATGTGGGTTATTAAGCGTTCTGATTCACAAACATCACCTTGAGATTATTTATTCTTCAGTTTGTTTTTGTGATTAAAATTTTATTTTTGATTCCTTCTGGGATGCATTTGAAAGTTTAGATTTAGTTTCTAGGATTAAAAGTTAAATAACTTTAATGTATTTAAGGTGGTTTGCTGCTGTTAGGAGGTGAACATGATGCACCTTCTGTGTAAATGAGATTTTTGTTGCAGCAAAACAAAAAAGAAAAGTTTAAAAAGAGGAAATGTGGTCACTAATTAGCGTCAAACCTAGACACGTCCAGGTTTTCTCAGCTGCTTCTCTCTTGTGGTTTTGAGGATTAGAAAAAGGTCATTTAAACTGAGAAATAGCAGTAGGACATGTTTTAATTTATTGTAACTATCATTGATTTATTGTCTAATCTGAATGAAAGCTGTTTGTATTTTAACAGAAACAAATCAGTTCCTGCTCCAGAGTTTCACTCCATGTTCAGAAGTTTCTGCATGTTGGAAACTTAAAGCTGCATCTGTTAGATTCCCCAAATGTTTACATTTTCTACCTTTGTTTTTGGAAGCAAGGATGCTGTACCTCAATGCCTATACTGTAAGATCTACTTTATGGTTCATGGGTTTCTTTCTGCTCCTGCTATGAAAATGTAAAACTAGTTAACTGATTTGTTTTGTAACCACGCTACAGCTTCACTGTCTTGGGGTATTTATATTTCATATTCACACTGTTAGACTTTAAGTAAAAACTACAAATAAACTGTTAATCCTAAACTCCTATGTTGCGTTTAGTTATTGACTCAATGATGCCTTAAAAAGACGATCAGTAGTTTTTACCTTTAATCTCTGGAAATATCCATCAAAACATTGTTGAAAATTAATAAAATGTCCATTTGCTGAAAAACTATTGGCCGCTTCGTACCATATAACCTTACAAATAGGGTCTAAAGTACTTTTGGGGGATGACATGGGTGTTTCTCAGTGTCAAGGTGCCTGGCCTTGCGAGGCGATGTCTTGTGAGGCCAGGCGTCTTACTTATGAGGACACCGTCCTTCCTTGGTCAAAGAAAACGGTTAAATGGAACAGACTTGCATCACGTGACCGCGGCTTTCACGGCGGTCACCTAACGTCACGTGACACGGGAGCTAACGTCATATTTTATACGTATTATTAGTTTCAATATAAATATATAACGAGCCTTTTACTTTTTAAATTGTGTATATGTTTATTAAATTAAAAATATAAGTGCGTTACTACCCGCTAGACACCAATGCTGCAACTACTAAGCAACTAACCAACCATAGATAACTTCTTTGGATCCAAAAAAAACATTTTAAATTAGTTGACTTACTTTTAATCTTGAAAATTTTCCCCGAAGTAGCTGCCGGCTTCTGATCCACACCGCAGTGTATTGTGGGTAATTTTTGACCAAGGCTAGGCTACAAGACACCTCTCGTGTATCCTTGCTCAGCTAGCTAAACGGCTAACAAACGGAGAACGTACGCCTCGGTAGAGCATGGGTGTTTTTCAATGCCAAGTAATCTCACCTTGATGTATTGGCCTCGCCCCAGTTGCCTAGGAGATACGTCATCAAGAGCCGCCAAGACGTGTTCCAATGTTCATGTTCTACCGAGGCGTGTGTTCTCCGTTTGTTAGCCGTTTAGCTAGCTGAGCAAGGATACACAGGAGGTGTCTTGTAGCCTAGCCTTGGTCAAAAATTACCCAGAATACACTGCGGTGTGGATCAGAAGCCGGCAGCTACTTCGGGGACAATTTTCAAATTTCAAAGTAAGTCAGCTAATATAAAATTGTATTTTGGATCCAAAGAAGTTATCTATTGTTACAACCCAATTTACCAGGCTAGCTCCACTCTTCTAGATTTTACTAATATCTCAGGGTTTTGCTTGTAATCTGTGTAGTGGGCGTGGCATGCTAGTTTACCAACAAACACTCTTACTCTGTAGAGTTGATAAGCAATCACCACATTACCCAGAGCTTCTAATTCTGACCAAAATTAGTTCAAGCAGACAAAGAGGAGGCGCAAATACACCAACACACCCTTCCAGTCCGTGAAGCTTATGTACACTTCAGGTTAAGACCCTTGCCAGCTGTTCCTTTTATGCTGAGGAGACAACTGACTTTACCTGTTGCCTAGGATGGAGGAAACGACTTATATCAATAACACCTAGGGATGGCATTTACAACCAGCATCTCACCTTTGCTCGGTTACCGACAGGAGGAGACCCCATTCGTAAATCCTTTTTTCGTTCCACGAATCCGAGGAACTAGGTTTTATTTCACACAGATGAAAAATGAATAATAATCCAAACGAAACCCCGACACAGTGGGTTCAAAAGTGAAACAACTCTTTGCCAATAAACCGAGTTATAGCAAAGTTGAGCTGAGTAAGCGCTCCAAAAATGACACTAGGTCAGATTATCACAGACAAAAAGCTCAAAGCAAAAGCTTCCTTCTTTCCATCTCTCTACCTCACACACTCTTCCCATCAAAGGCCCTTCCTCCTAAAAACTCTCAAAGCCTTTCTCCAAAAAGCTCAGTCCATGACTGACTGACTCTCACTCATCCCATCAAGCTCATCTCTTGAACAGACCCAATATCTTCCTTTCATTTACTGTCCTCCCTCACAGTCATTTCTTTGTTTGCTGCTTCAGACTTCAGACTTCCTGGTCACGTGTTCCTCTTCTTGTTACTTCTCCAACGGCCCCGAAGAGACCATAAATCTTGGATGTCATGATGTCACCTTTTCTTCTCCCAGTCTTCATCCGTTCGCTTGTTTCGTCTTCTCAGCGCCTCCTGCAGGCTTTCCTCTCTTCTCCTTTGGGATTACATCACCTCCTCTCATAGCATTGGTCAGTAGAGGGAGACATGGCATGATTACCCCTTCCTTTTCTTCTGGCCAGGATCAAATGGTCATCTCCAACATTAGCTGGACAAGATGTCTTATTTATATGTTTATAGTATCTTGACCAACTCCACAGAGGATAAAAGATAACATACATGCTTACTCCCAACATCTGTTCAGGTGAAAACAGGTTATATCCAGTCATCCACAACATGAATTGTTAGACCATATCAGCAGAGTGAAGGCACATCACTACTTTACGACATCACAGTTCAGGGGGCTAGAAGTCTGACTGGACACACACACACACACAAACATGATAAGAGAAGGTAACAGGCCTTTAGCTTGGTTTCACACACACACACGGATACACCTTGTAGAGCCTAGAATTGATTTCACATAATGAGAGACATAATCCAGACTTAATTCCATACATTAACAAGTCTGATTATACTCCATACAACATCTATGGTTGATTAGTTTCTTAGAAATTGCAGCTTCGGTGGCAATATTTTAGTTAACAAACATATACACAATTAAAAAAGTAAAAGGCTCGTTATATATTTATATTGAAACACATACGTGTAAAATATAACGTTATCTCCCGTGATGCAAGCCTGTTCCATTTAACCATTTTCTTTGACCAAGGAAGGACAGTGTCCTCGTAAGCAAGGCGCCTTGACACTGAGAAACACCCCATGTTTCCTTCTGGCCAAGTCCTGCGCCTGTTGATGACGTCACACTAGACAACTGATTTCTTATTATATATAGCAAAATTTTAATGTATACTAATTGTATTCTTATTAGTCAAAATTGCAAACCAACAGCTATGTTGTAGGAATTATAATTTCCATTACTAGTGCAGTTGTTATGCATATCCTTAATTAAGTTTGAGATATCTGAATCCCTACAAACCTGAGGTGGCCTTTTTACCATTTATTAGGCAGACTGGATCTGTATTCCTGATATCTATAATCTTTTTTTCCTGGTAGAAATTAACATTCCAGAAATCCAGGAGAACATTCTTATTGAATGGACATTGCAGGTCTCTGAAATGTTCATTTTAGCCTTTATATAAAACTTAACTAGGCAATAGAACATAAAACTGATGTCACCATTACTTTACTTTTCTAGGCAAGTAATAACTTTTACAATGTGGTAACTGAGTTACTCAATTACTTTTTGGAAAAAGTAAATTGTAACTATAACAAATTACTTTATTACAGTTTGTCTCGATTGCTTCAACACTTTAACCAACCTTTTGAACTCAATTTCCAAAACCACAACATCATTTTTAAAAGCACGTCCATGCGCTGACACCATGTGGTCATTTAGAAAGCACTAGCAGTCAATAATGGTAACTGAAGTCAGCACAGCCGGAGCTCAGAACACAATTAACCAACAGGAAACACTAAACGTCACAATTTAACACACCAATCAGAAACTCCCATGGATAGATCAAAGGGCCAAAGTCAGCTCATTCAGGTCTGAAACAATGGATCCAAAGAGATGCAAAGGAAGAGGAGGAGGAGGAGGAGTAAGTCTAAGACACCAGGGTGGAGGAGGAGGTGGTCTAGGATGCCACAGTGCGGGAGGTGCAAGAGGAGGTGAAAGAGAAGGAAATCTAGGACACCAGGGAGGATGAGGAGGGTGAAGAGTAGTAAGAATAGGAAAAGGAGGTCTAGGCAGGAGGTGGAGGAACTACAGTGGAGTAGAAAGTGGAAGAAGAGGAGGATGAGAAGGAGATCTAGAACACCAGGAAGGAAGAGGAGTAGGTCTAAGACACCAGGGTGGAGGAGGAGGAAGAAGAGGAGGAGGAGGTCTAGTACACCGGGGGGGGGGGGGGGGGGGGGGGGGGGGTTGAGGACGACAGCAACACGGAAGGGTAAGAACCAGGGCTAGGACACAAGTGATCTCGGATGAAATTCGAGCCACTTTAGTTGACCAAGTCCTTGTCTATGGTATGACTATGAGGGAGGCGGGGCAACGAGTGCAGTCAAATGTGAGTCGCTTCACTCTGGTTCAAGATACCAGTAGCCCAAGATTTTCTAACATCTTTCTGCCTGCATAATCTCCCTTTCTAATAAACCCGATGGAAGAGTGTTTTTCAGCACGGCAGACGAAAGTGTCCGTGTTCACCTCCTCGAGGCCACGGAGGAAGCCTGCCTCGACATCTCAGCAGATGAACGCCAGGGGTTTCTCCTGATCTTGTGATTACCTTTTTCTTATTCCCTTTTCTCTTCCTTCACAATTAGTATTTTTTCCAATTTTAGATTACGGGGGAAAAATTGTTATTCTCGTGACGCGCCTCTTGATTTTTATCATGAGAGGCGCTTTCTTCCTCTAACACAAACACAATCTTCTTATTGCGACCAGGGTTCTGAAAGACTGAATAAATCAGTATGATTAGTCATTAAATCACGGAGGCTAAGATAGGAGATCTTAACACGTATAAACCAACCACACCTTAACCTGGTTTAATTGTTTCAGTTTTGTGAGATTATTGGGATTCATTTTCTTCAGGATGACCTCATAGAAATGAGCCTGAGACTTAAGCTTGGTTTATGCTTGACACATTTACTTTCCGCTTGGTGATGCGACTCGCGGATGGAACGCGCTTCACAACTCGCAGCGTTTATGGTTCATGCGGCTTGTCTCTGCGGTGAGCCAATATTCTCCCAAACTGTAGGGGGAAGCATGGAGATCTACGGCATGCATCCAACACTACACCATAGTAGAAGTAAAAATTACTGTTTACAACATGGCATTCCAGCATTTTTTAACAGCGTCCTCGTCTTTTCCGACAGTGCGAGCTATTTCTCTCCAAGAATTATTAACAACATGTTGATCACGGTGATCTCTGAGAGCTGAATCATACAAATGTCTGTATTTACGAACCTCTGCCATACTAGTTCTTGCCGGTCCGCCATGTTTTTCCGCGTCCGACCGTCCGCGTGGTTAGAAAATTTCCTAGGTGCGCGGTGCGGAAAGTTTGGGCCGTGCGGAGGCACGGTGGAGGGGGGTGGTTGTTAAAATGACGCAATTTTGCCACGCGGAGCCGTGCGGACCTCACGGACGCGTAAAGCCTAAACCAAGCTTCATGTGTGTCCATGTGAATTGATGCACTCCCAGGATAAGAAACCATCAGCATAAAACAAACAAAGATTTATTTGCAGCTCTGGCATCAGATACAATAAACTCATCACAGATCATTCCACTCTCATCGAGTCAAACATGCTCTTACTGCGCAGCAAGCACGTACAGGCATCAACACAAACCGAGAAAACTCAAACAGGAACAAACTGCAGGCATCAGAACAAATTCACGCAGATTCTCAAAAATAAAAGCTCTCGGAGGTACTTTGATTACACCGACATTTCTGGCACAAAAACAGCTGGGCTTCTGCTCACTCTGCATCTGTTTGGTATTAATCATCAGTTTTACATGAAAACATCCAGCAGCTCACAAGTTTTATGTTGGATCAGACAAAAGGGTTTCACCAAACACAAGACTGAACACCTAAATCACGAGAAAAATGAAAGCCTCAGATGAATGAAACCAAAGAATAAATTACAGAGCTGAAGCAAAAATGCACCTAAAGGCGTTACGTGTAGCCGAATAAAGAACAAAACAAAACCCACAAGATTTTTCTGAATTAAAATGCTTACATGAAACAGTGTTTTTCAAACAAAGACGTAAAAGATATGAACTGACTTTTAGAGCTCTGTTTTGGCAAAATACCATGGCACGGTGGCGGCAGAATCATGTATGGTTTCGTTTAGAAATGGGGTCAAATACGTTGAAGTGGCTGAGAGCCCAGAAACCATAAACGAGTACAAAAAAGTAAAAGCTGTAATGACCCAAGTCAGGACTAACATTAACCAAGGCCTCCAGACCTTTTGGGTTTCTGTAAAGGATGCAGACCTAAGACCTCCAGATGTTAGACCTGCTCACACAGCTTTAACAACGCATCATAAAACTGAAAGAAAAAAATGATTTCAGGTATCTTTTGCCACGTAGTTTGTTACCTTAAAGGATTATTTTGTCTGATTTTTTAAAGGAAACATCATCAAAAATCTGTTGAGTCTTTTTTTTCCTCACCGTCTTTTTATCAAGACTGAAGAAAACAAAAACATCTTAATGACCAAGAATTACAGAAATCCCCCAGAAGTGTGACCAGCGCATATTTGTTCCCACTTCCGGCTTCTACTCTTGGGTCTCAGTTTATTAAGGTTGATCATTTAATTTATTCTACTGAGAAGAAAATAAATTGAACGTATGCTTCATGTTGGCGTGTTTTTCTGTTAAACGTTGTAAAGATCCAGTGACGGCACGCCACTAGAACAACAAGCCAGCTCACTTAACCTAACCGTTTTCTGTGGAAGCAGCAGAAGTTTAGATGAGCTAACATCTGTCACTCGCTGCGATGCTCCAAAGCAAACTTACATATTTCAGCATCTAAAGCACACCTGGTCAGCGAAAACAACACATTTATGTATAAAATACATGGCCATTTTACATATGTTGTATTAAAGTATGCAAAGTACCAAACAATGCCAAATTACACTTTTTTTAAATTAACCAACTAAATAATGGGAACAGGCTAGGTTAGCTTGACTCTTAGCATGCTAATGCTATGGGATAAAAAGCCAGCGCTTCAAAGGATTTAGAACTGAACGTAAAGCGGGACGATTTCCTCTGACTGAAACGTTACAGGAACACGGCCACCTTTTACTCACACGTTTGAGCTGTTTATATTAGGTTAGCATCCTGCTAGCACGGCCGATTACTGATGCTACGTTAGCTAGTCGGTCAGTTTGTCTGTTGGTTAGATAAACTCCGTGAAGACCAAGTTAACCTTTAAACTGTTCACTTGTGCTTGAATGGCGACGATCTGCTAAACGCTAGTGTTCGATATCCGCACCGTCGGGCTAAAACCACCCATCTCCAGTCATAGCTTACATGAATCAGCTGTATTCGTCTTCTGAAACATCTATCGATGGTTTCATAGATGACTTATGAATAAAGGGGTATCAGAGTAAGGATCTCCATTTTTGGAGATACAGGGTCTTTGCCCGACTGTGACCATGTGCTCAGTTAGCTCGTTCAGAAAGGACTGCTGCATTTCTCCACACTTTTATTTCATTAATAGTTGAAAATGTAATGCAGCTTAAAGTGGCTCGAGCTGAAATGAAAAACCTTCAGTAGTCCCAAATTAGCTCATGTGGCTAACAAAATAGCTACCACCCCAAAGAGTACCGCAAATCAAACCGCGAGAGACGAGAAAAACCGAAAACAGGTGTAATGCTGAGAAACACAGCAGGAGTGCTTCACACCACAGACGTGTACAAAACACCTTCAGCACAAATTTATCAACTAAATTTCACTGATAACTGAAAATCATACATGAGGCTGACGACACCAGAAATAAAATAAATAAAACATTGGTCCCACTAATCCTCAGCGTGAAGCTTCAGGAGAATAAGACTAGTTTCACACAGACATCCAGCCTGATATTAAACTCACCGTAGGGCCGATTAAACCCATTGTTTAACCTTCTCCCTGCTGTGAGGCGATAAACAGTTAAAGCGCTCCAACTGAAGCTCTGATTCAACATCTCTAAAATCATTCAAATGACAAGAAGACCGAGAAAAAGAGTTTAATTTCCAGGCTGCATGTCTTTAAAGAGGCACATTATGTGTCTGACGCCATCTCCTCCTGGTTTTAGTTACTCCTGGAGGCCGACTGGCTGTCGTGGTGGTCCCACCGGCCTCCACTAGAGGGAGCCAGAGCTGTTTCACCGTCAGGGAGGCAGACAGGAAGAAAGCTGAGCCGAAACAAAAATAAGGCGGCTCGTGTTTGTTTTTCAGGGAGAGAAGAAGAGAAACATGCTATCAAACAGACAGGAAGTAAAGTAAAAGGAGAACAAAGGAGACGCGCCTCGTCGTTCCTGCTTTAACATGCACATTTCTTCTCACTGGGCTGAGAAGCTTCCAGCTTCGTAGCTCCGTTCCCATTGGCTGAATCAGCAGGTGGTTTGTCCACACACTGCTCCATCCTCTTCATGACCAGGTCCAGCAGCGTTATCACCGCTTTGTCCACCTCCGCTCCAGTAGCTGCACTGGTCTCAAAGTATGGGATCCTGTGAGGAACAATAAAACACTTGCAGCTTTATTTCACATATAAACAGCTTCATTCAAATGTTCTGAAAGGGATTAGCAATTATGGATTATTGAAGGTGATTTGATAACTGCATTAAGAAGTTGAACAGGTGTTCCTAATAATCCTTTACAGGGTATCTGCAGGTTTAAGGGAGCCAAATTTAAGACTTTTTAAGACCTTTTTTAAGGCCACTTAGACCAAATTTAAGCTATTTATATAATTTAATTTAAGCTTTATTTTCCCGCTATTGCCTGGAACCAGCACTAACCACGTCGCAAACGTGGGATTAGCCATCCAGTTACCATCAAACTTGCACATCCCCACGGCGCAAGCTCCCACTAGTTTAACCAGCTAATGTGCTCATCTAAAAATAGCCCCCTTTCACAAGCAACTGAATGTGTTCGGTTCCGCTTATGCCAACATCATACATAAAAACGCTGAACACTAACTAGAAATCATGAAAATTTCATAGAAATAAAATAATCGTGTTTATTGGGTCTTTGAAAATTTAAGACCTTTGGAAACTGTATTTAAGGATTATTTGTAATTTTTAAGGATTTTTAAGGCCTTAAATTTGGAAAAGCTAATTTAAGACTTTATAAGACTTTTTAAGGATCCGCGGATACCCTGCTTTAGCTGAGTGTATATAACTAGTGTTAGCTCTTCTGTTTGATCAGAACTAATCTATGTTTATCTAAACTGAGGTTGTTCAAAAAATTTGACTACAACAGGTGAGATATTACCAATTCCTAAATTCCACACAGAAACAATCACCCTGAACAGTTACTTTTTAACCCACTCTGGTCAAAATAAGTTTTATAAAAGGACGAACAACTAAAGCTTGGTTTATGTTTGACGCGTCCGCGAGGTCCGCACGGCTCCGCGCGGCAAAATTGCGTCATTTTAACAACCGCGCCCCTCCACCGCGCCTCCACACGGCCCAAATTTTCTGCACCGCACACCGCGGACGGTCGGACGCGGAAAAACATGGCGGACCGGCAAGAACTAGTATGGCAGAGGTTCGTAAATACAGACATTTGTATGATTCAGCTCTCAGAGATCACCGTGATCAACATGTTGTTAATAATTCTTGGAGAGAAATAACTCGCACTGTCGGAAAAGACGAGAACGCTGTTAAAAATGCTGGAATGCCATGTTGTAAACAACAGTAATTTTTACTTCTACTATGTAGGTGTAGTGTTGGATGCATGCCATAGAGCTCCATGCTGCCCCCTACAGTTTGGGAGAATATTGGCTCACCACAGAGATAAGCCGCATGAACCATAAACGCTGCGAGTTGTGAAGCTCGTTCCATCCGCGAGCCGCATCACCAAGCGGAAAGTGAACACGTCAAACATAAACCTAGCTTAAGTCCTTCAGGGGAACTTCTGAGTTTAAAAATGCTCATGAAATACGTGTGCAGCAACCAGGTAGGAAGGTTTTAACGTTGAAAACCTGTGACGCCTGCCTCCAGAGGGTTAATGCTACAAGTCCGAACTTTGTTCTGTAACACTTTTTAGACTGAAACCCTAAACAGGTAACAACCATCATTTATCAGCTAGCAGCTAGCTATCAGATAAGTGCTAACAGCTACCAATTACTTATTAGATAAGTTCTAAGGGCTGACTTGCTCTTTAATCAGCTAACCCCTATTGACTATTAGATCATCGCTAACTGCCAACAGCTATTAGCTCAAAAACATCTATTCATACTGTTTTTCTATCGTTTTTATGTCTATTTTGGATTTTGATTTTTATCTAGAAAGAGCCATCTTTAGCAGCTATCTTTTTCTAACAGCTATCAGTGGTAAAGGTTTAATATTTAATCAAAAGTTTTTGGTGTCTAAACGTTCAACCAGTGAACCCGCGTTAGAATAAAGTTATAAAACCAGTTTGAGGATCTAACTGGGACGAGTAGATTTGTGTGATGGAATGAGAGACTGTCAACTCATGACATCATCAGGATTATAATCACATTTGTCAGCATAACAACAACAACTCAGCTGGAGATGGAGGAATTTATAAAGGGGTGGAACAGTGGAAATCAATTTTTTATTGATTATTTCTGATTCTAACGGGTCACTCTGGGTTGTTTCATGCAGGCTGAACATGAAAATAGTCTCCTACACCTATCTGCTGCATTAGCTCCTGATAGAAAACAGACAGGATTAGATGAGCGGATCACACTGTCACCAACATTCATGGACTCACCCATGAATTAAATGACTGTTCCACATCTTTAAGCTGGAAATAAAACAAAAGGATTTTAAAGTCACCCATATTTATCAGCCAGCTCCTTGGCCTGTTTCTCCTGAACCTCCCGCTGATCAGCCAGGTCCGCCTTGTTCCCCACCAGAACAATATCCGGGTTCTCACAGTAGGCGTTGGCCTGAAGCTGACCTGAACATTAAGAAATGGTTCGTAAATAAACAAAACAGAGATATAATGAAACACTTAAATATGCATAGGATTAAAACCCACCACGCTTCATGTAAATGATCCTTTAAACAATCGTAGTTTTGTTTTTATGTAAATTGATGATAAATACTGAAAGACTTTGAGAAATGAAACAACTTTTCTGATGGAAACAGAGCAGGAGGACATACTCAT
This sequence comes from Nothobranchius furzeri, assembly GCF_043380555.1. Lineage (NCBI taxonomy): Eukaryota > Metazoa > Chordata > Actinopteri > Cyprinodontiformes > Nothobranchiidae > Nothobranchius > Nothobranchius furzeri. Next base: position 72,350,724 of record NC_091746.1, on the reverse strand, counting down.
CCAGTTTCTGACATTTAGAAAACTCTGCTGGCTGGTGAGATCGAACATCAGGAGGAAACCCATGGCATCCCTGAAGAACGCCGTAGTCAGGCTGCGAAACCTGACAGAAAAAAACAATTTAAGAACATGTGAGGGTTCATTTAAATCCTTTCTTATAAACCATAAAAGGCACCATTTTGACAGCAAGTCAGATCTGAGGACGTAAACAGCTGCTGCTAGATGTTACTTCCCGTAGAAAAATGAAACTTAAGATTCTTCTGTATTTTTTAAGAAACTCCTGAAGACCTGCTCTTCGGAGAGCATCTTCTAAACCAGGACCCTCCCTGCACCCGTCCCCCCTCTCTACTGTCCACTCCTTGTTCCCCTCCCTTTAGGATGGATTATGCTGCCTCACCTAGGACTGACTAGTGTTTGTTGTTAGCCTCAAGGACAACCTGCTGGCTTCATTATCACCTGTAAGTTGCTTTGGACAAACGCATCTGCTAAATACATAAACATAATTCTATAGAATTCATTCCTCTATAATTATAACCCTAACCCTAACCCTAGAAAACACTTTAAAACATGTCCATCTTACTCATGTGCCTCTCGTCCAAAACTGGTGTCAATCTTCAAAAAGAGGATTGGTGCTCATCAAATTTCTGTTATTAAATAACTAAATAATTCCTCTTAAAGAGCAAGTCACCCCCAAACCAACTTTTTTGCTGATAAACTATATAAATGTGTGTCTAATTGTGCTGCAGACACGTGAAGTCAATAGTTTGGCACTTCGATGCATCGTAGTTAAAATTTAAATATTCTGCCTAAAACTGCCAGTGTTGTGCCGTTGTCAGGTAAAAACTTTGCACTGTATTTGAATTTAAATCTGCCATCGCTATTGGCTAAGAGGTACCCTAGAACATTAGCTGGTACCATATGATGTCACAATGTTGTTGTGAGACTGTGTGTGTATGTATTTGTTAGCGGCTCCGCCCTCTCGGTCTGCTAGGCAACAGCATTTGTTGCATTTTTCAAACAGGAAGTGGGAGTGGAGAAAGATTCTGGTAGGGGGTGACTTGCTCTTTAAATAACCAAAGAATTCCATATAAATTAATAAAAATGCATCATAGTGAATAACCTGTAGCATTAAACTGACAGTTGTGTGTAAAATAACATCACAAAAACTTCTGGGAACTTGAGTAAATTGGAGTTAATTCAGGACGGCATAAACACCCAATGGTCTTCACCAAAACTAGCCGTTAGCTCATCACTCCTGATGAACATAAAGAGGAAACAGAGGCTGCTCAGGAAGATACTTAAATGTGACAAATAAACAAAACAATTGTGAATAATGTTGTTTCTGATCAAAACTAAGATAGGTAGGGGGTGACTTGCTCTTTAATTATTCGATAAACCTGCCGGAGTCTGCAAAATTGGTGGATGAGTGACGATAAACCAGTTATTTACATGAAACTCTGTTTACGAGCAAATGAATGAAACATGGCAGAATAAAAGTTTCTTAAAGAATGTCATTTAAACTCTTGAGAAGCAGACTGAAGCTGATTTAAGATGACTAGCTGTTAGCACGTCATTCCTGTAAACCCTACTTCTCCAAACAGAGGCTGTTCGGGAAGCTATCCGAGAAGGGCTCACCGTTCCTGTCCAGCCGTATCCCAGAGCTGGAGGTGAACCTTGAAGGTTTTTCCTGTTGCCGTTCCGTTTGGATTCGATGCCGTGTAAACCTAAAGAGGAGCAAATAAAAATATTAGAGCCGATCCCCGAGATTGACGGTGAACTGAAGCTCTTCCACCATCTCTGGTTCGTCTCCGCGGTGAAAAAAACATAAAGAGTGTCTCTTAATCCTCAGAAAGCCGCCAGCACAACCGAAAACTCGACGAAGATTGATGCGAGACAGAAATGGAAGTTCTCTGCGTTGGATCGCGTTACTGTCAGAGAAGGTTGTGTCTCCTGCTCAGACAGGAAAGGTCAGATCGCTGCTAAACCTATTTCCTTCACAAATACGTCAGATGTGGCATTCTCATTCCGTGACGTTGGAAATCCTTTTGTTTACTTTAGCGCTCTGTCTCTTTTTCCTGGATGCAAAGACATTTTATGTAGTTAGGCTTAACGACGTCTCAGAAACCGTCAAAGGCTCGATGTTTAGCTGCATTAATAAAACCGACCCTCCGGTCAGACGGTGGGATCAGATCCTGGAATCTAACCCGGAGAAGGAATCAGGAGGTAGATCTCCGTCTGAGGTCTATGAAGAAGCTTCGGGCGGCTTTCACACCTCTGACTCTTCATCACACTTCATCATCTGGTTTGGTTCCTCAGTGCATCCATCCATCATCCATCAGCCCACCCATCCACCCACCTGCCTACAGTTTTAGGTCTAGGTAATTGGTTCTCAATCCTGATCCTGGACGGCTGGTCTCCAGCACGTTTTAGTGGTTTCTCTGCTCCAGCACACAAGATTCAGTGGTTGAATCACCTGCAGAAGCTCACCAGGCTCTGCAGAAGCTTGTTAATCACCTGCTGATTGAAATCAGGTGTGTTGAAGCAGAGTTAAAACTAAAACATGCTGGACACCGGCCCTCTAGGACCAGGATTAAGAACCACGGGTCTAGGAGGTCGTGGAGGATCCCAAGGTGTTCCCTCATCTCTGATGTCACGTGGCCCTTGGGAGGCCGAGGCTGAGCAGGCTGCTAGGGTGAAGGATCGTTCAACAGCTTGGATCCAGGATCTGGTTCTGTGGGTTCTGATCAAGACGTCACTGCAGATGAAGCCCGGACCTGCGTCTCACCTTCATCTCCATCTCACCATCAACCAGGAAAAAAACACCAAGATTTCAGAGCTCGTCCCCGTAGGACAGCGGGTCTGTCAGCTTGTCAGGATGCATCTCCATCAGCTCTCTTCCAGAATCCAGCCTCAGGAGGAGGAGCCATTTTTATACCAAGTTCTGTCGGATGGAGCAACCCGTCTGATCCCAACAGGGAATAATAAAAGCACTTCCTCGTCAGATCCAGTTCCAGGAACCAAATGTCACACTGAGAATAAAAGAGTCAAATCTGCAGCTTTTACATCAACCTGCTAGCTTGGTAAATGGCCAGTTTTTGATAACTATCACCCTCTAGGGTTCTACAACCCCCCAAGGTGCTAGAGGGCCGGTGTCCAGCATGTTTGGGGCGACGGTGGCACAGGAGTTAAGAGCTCGCCCCGTAATCGGAAGGTTGCAGGTTCGAGCCCCGCTCAGTCTGTCGCTGTCGTTGTGTCCTTGGGCAAGACATTTAACCCACGTTACCTGCTGGTGGTGGTCGGAGGGACCGGTGGCGCCAGTGCTCGGCAGCCTCACCTCTGTCAGTGCGTCCCAGGGCAGCTGTGGCTACATCGTAGCTCATCCCCACCAGTGTGTGAATGGGTGAATGACTGATTGTGTTGTAAAGTGCCTTGGGGGGTTCCAGGACTCTAGAAGGCGCTATATCAAATACAGGCCTTTTACCATTTACGACAGTCATCCACCCACCAGTGCTGTTTTTGGCGGGTATCTTAGTTCAAGTCGGTGAGACGCAGGTCCGGGCTTCATCCGCAGTGACATCTTGACCAGAACCCACAAACAGAGTTTAATTCTCTAACAAATGGTTTCATACGTCAGAAAAAACAGGCCTGTGACTCAACAGCTGCAGAGGGAGAACGCTGGTAGAAGATCCGACCCACTGTTTGTTCCGAGATAGCTAGCAAATGCCACAGTAACCATGGTAACCAGGTCTCCTTCACCCAGACCCGAGGAGGTTTCGTCAGCGCGGACAGGTCGGGAACTCACCACCCTCTTTTCCCTGAAGTCGATGCCGACTGTGGTGATGAACTTGGGGTTGAACTTGTTGTCCGTGTACCGGTACAGGAACGTGGTCTTCCCCACGCCGGAGTCCCCCAGGGCCAGGAGCTTTATCAGGTAGTCGTAATCCCCATCAGTCATCGTGATGACTGCTGTAAACCTGTGGACACACACAGACGTTCAACGTCACACTCGGACACGGAGACGGGGGGTCCAGCTAATGGGACTAAAAGGTCTTAGAGCCCGTGGTGAGGGGCTGTAAAACTGGACCGGAACGTGGTGTAGAGGGAACGTTGGAGAAATGATAAGGAACAGACGACTGGAAATGAAAAAGGTCCCCATTTAGATTCATTATTTAAGCATGGTGGCGCAGTTGGTAGCACTTTAACCTCGCAGCAAGAAGGTTGCAGGTTTGAAACCCGGCTGTGGCCTTTCTGTGTGGAGCTGCATGTTCTCCGCATGCATGCGTGGGTTTCCTCCGGGTACTCCGGTTTTCTCCACAGATCACGACACGCCCTACAGGTTCCTGTACGCCGCTTTGGATAAGGGCTGCAGCTATCCAGTATTTTAGTACTCGAGTATTCTATCGAATCTTCCATCGATTAATCGAGTATTCTGTTTGACGACGTTTCAAGTGAAGCGAGATTATGGTCTGCTGCTAAAAATATGAAAATAAAAAAGCTAAAATATAAAAGGCTCAATAATATACTTTAAAATTGGTGTTGTCTAGTTCCCTCTTTCCCAGCTGATATTTATAGTTAATAAATATTTTATGGCACAACATTTGACTTATATTTCATTCACAATTTAGGTTTGTATGACCTCATCCTAGTCAAAGTAACATATCTAAAAATATTCACATATAATCAGTAGAATTTAATTATTTCATTAACGTGTTCAGTAGTAATCTACTAGAAATGCTAACATTTCATTTCTACTTGTAACAATGTACTTGTGGTCATATTTATTATTATTATTGGCAGCATAAAAGTGTTAGTGAATTATATGCTACAACGGCTTGCCACAGATCCTAGGGTGGATGGAGCAGACTCGTAGCAACAACCACACGGCAGCGGCAGCGCTCCACACCGCTGCAGAGACCCACAAGTAAACGGGCTGGTGAGATTTTCCTTTCAGCTCGTGGAGTTTAGTCGTTCACAACCGTCGCGTTTTTTTTCTCAAACACGCTTGCTTGTGAGAGCAAGCGTGTCAAGTTTCAGCTCCTAGACACCATGAACTCTGTCGGGGACTAGCTCGGAGATGAAGCCTATCCATTTTCCCAGAATGCACTGCAGCATTAATGTCATCCAGGGCCACAGCAACATGAGTGACCAGCTGGATAAACACTGGTGACGCTCTGAAGAAGGCTGCAGATGTAGCCGAATCTTGTCAGCAAGAAGGAAAATAACAAATCTTTATTAATTACTCGGTGTTAGGAAAGAACTGAATAATGGGCGTGGGTAACCAACGCAGAACAAAGTTAAGAAAGAATATCATCAATCAATCAATCAATCAATCAGATTTATTTATAAAGCGCTTTTCAAACAGAGTGCTACTCAAAGTGCTTTACAAAATGACCCCAGATTCCCACAACAGGTTAAAAACATTAACAGACATATGCAAGCACACGCACGCACACACAAACAAGTAAAAATTATATTTGGCTGAGTCCAGATGAGCCAAGTAAGGTAAGGCAAGGAAATGCCATCAGAGGAGCCATCTGCCCCGGCAGCATCAGGTCTTCCACACTAACCCCACACCTTTCTCAGTGGCCTAGTGGTAGAGTGTCCGCCCTGAGACTGGGAGATCAGGGGTTCGACTCCTGGTCGGGTCATACCAAAGACTTTGAAAAAATGGGACCCAATGCCTCCCTGCTTGACACTCAGCATTAAGGGGTTGGATTGGGGGGTTAAACCACCAAATAGTTCCCGAGCGCGCCTGTGTCTGCAGCTCACCGCTCCCCCAGGGGATGGGTCAAATGCGGAGAACAAATTTCGCACACACCTGTGTGTGTGACAACTAATGGGACTTTAACTTTAACTGTCAGGGCACTCAGTGGAGGGGGAGCATAGACCCCCACCTATAGAGCGCCCAGGAAGCTACAGTCGACCACCGCTCCCGGGGCAGAGGGCCCCTACAGAGGAAACACTGGATTAAAATGAGTAAAAATATAATAAAAGAGCTAATATAAGGGACAAAAATTAGAAAATAAGTAATACATAAAATCATATAGACAGTAAAATAATAATATCAAATAATAAAACTGCGCTAAAATATAATCATATAAAACATGCAATGCAAGCAATAAAATATAATCATGTAAAACGAGAAATAAAACTGTAGTAAATATTTAGATAAAATATGGAGGTATTTTGGCAGCTGCAGGCTCCCGTACCCAAAGTTTACAGCAAATCAAAACTGAGCATTTTTTATGAATCTAGAGAAAACTCTTTGAGTTTGTCATTAGTCGTAGTTAAACAACCGCCAATAAATAACTGCCGTTAACTCATTCACTGCCAATGTGTGGGCGTCGGACGAGTCCCCGCACCGAGAGAACAAACATCTCAGCTCTAAAGCCGATCTTCCTCCGCATACATCATGCATCACGTGATCAGAAAGCAGAACATCCATGTGTTAGGAGATCGTTTTGGGCCGCTGCTGTAAAAAAAAGTGAGGCGCGAACCGGAAAAGCGTCTGCCGATCACAATTCAACAACGGATTATGAAAGAACGGATAACGCTCAAAACGCGTGGATTCTTCCTGATGTAAGAGGTGAGTCTCCGCTTTGGTTTGGTTGTTGACATCATCCTAGCGCAACGTTCTGTCACTCTTCAAAAAACAGTAAAAACTGTGAGAAAGGCTGGCAGCAAATGAGTTAAATAAACGCCGTTAAATTCCCGTACTCAGAAAAACAAGAAAAAACTGAATTGGGGTAAAACTACAATGAACATCATAAGACCCTGCTGTTACTGCTGAAGAATAAAAAAAAATCAATAACAAACGTTTACTTTTGTTTATCATCTGCTCTTCAAAAACAAACAAACAAAATGAGACTACATGTTGAACCTGAACAAACTTCTTAACCACAAAACTGTTCTTCAGCTTCCTGCTGCCTGAGTGGGGAAAATAAATAGGATAATTAAATAAAATATTTACACAAATATGACCACAAGAGTGCTTTTACAGACATCATTTATTAATTTGCACATAAGTGAGCCACTTTCATTTATGTTTTATTCATCTGAGGGTGAATCCTGTTTTAGGAGCACGAATATCGGCTTACGGAGACCCAAGGAGCTTTGATCCAATATTTCTAATAAACCCAACACGTCCGCTATGCTTTCTCAACCATTTTCAACCAGTTAGAGTAACTAAGCCACCTAATGTACGAATTTCTTATGATGGTAGGAAGGTTAGAGGTGAGGCTGAATCTTTAATCACTTGCAGTTTCATGAGGGACGTTAAATATCCACTCTGTTTAATTAGATCAACGAGATTAAATGAAACCAAGCAGCAAAACGAGAAACAGAAACATACTTATCTAGGTGAGAACAACAGGTGTTTGGGAATGGAGGACGCCCCCTTCCCCACGGAGATGAAGACATCTTCATCTTCACCACCACAACATCGACATCAATCAGGAAGTTGTGCTCTTCCTCTTATTAATAAGGGCAAGCTGCTGTGCTGTCAGTCAGACATCCTGAAGAACCATACATTAGTAGGAGTAAATTTATCATCGCAGCCTAAATCCCCTGAAAAATGCATGATCCTCAGATCCAATTTCCTGGAATATGAGAGCCTGGTGTGAAGAACAACCCCCAAATCAGATGTCTGATAAAAAACAGCCTGCTGCTTCATTTCTTCATCTTCATGATGCTGCTGAGAAACCTCAGAGCTTCTGACTCAGAACAAACCAGAAGACACTTCCTGCCTTACAGCACAAGTCATCGAGTCATCCAGATGACTCTGATAAAATCCTGACGCTCCAAAACTAAACAGGTTGACCTTCTAAGGAAGGTGAACAGTAGGGTCAAAATCTCTACCGATGGCTAAACTTTTATCAAATGACCCGGTTATACCATGCATTACCACCACACAGCAGAACTCCTCCAGGCTTGTGTTATTAGTGGAGATTAAAGATCAGCGTTGCAGAGCAGAGTCACTGGTAGAGTCGTGTTACTGTTAGCCAATTAGAGGACAGATGTCGAAATTTAAGGAAGTAAGACTCCAAATCCTGTCGTCTGAAGCCACTTTCTCCTCTGGCTGAATTTTCTATCCTCCAACAGGAGCACCGGATTTTTCCCCCCAGAGGACAACTTACAAGGCATTCATTCCAATAGAGCCCACTGAAGGTGTGTTAAAACATGAGTAATGTCGACCTTTAAAGACGGGTGTGCTTTAATCTGATTTAAAAACTAAATCCCAACAAAAAGGAAAACGGCCTGCTTGGATCCATGTTTGGTCGTCGTCGTCTTCCTCCGCTTATCCGGGTCGTGGGGGCAGCATCCCAACTAGGGAGCTCCAGACCGTCCTCTACCCAGCCACCTCCACCAGCTCCTCCGGCAGGACCCCAAGGCGTTCCCGGACCAGATTGGAGATGTAACCTCTCCAACGTGTCCTGGGTCGACCCGGGGGCCTCCTGCCAGCAGGACATGCCTGAAACACCTCCCCAGGAGGCGTCCAGGAGGCATCCTAACCAGATGCCCAAACCACCTCAACTGACTCCTTTCGATCCGGAGGAGCAGCGGTTCTACTCCAAGTCCCTCCCGAATGTCCGAGCTCCTCACCCTATCTCTAAGGCTGAGCCCGGCCACCCTACGGAGGAAACTCATTTCGGCCACTTGTATCTGCGATCTCGTTCTTTCGGTCATTACCCAAAGCTCACGACCATAGGTGAGGATTGGGACATAGATTGACTGGTAAATCGAGAGCCTGGCTTTCTGGCTCAGCTCCCTCTTCACCACGACAGATCGGCTCAGCATCCGCATCACTGCAGACACCAATCCGCCTGTCGATCTCCCGATCCCTCCTACCCTCACTCGTGAACAAGACCCCGAGATACTTAAACTCCTCCACATGAGGTAGGACCTCTCTCCTGACCCGGAGTTGGAAAGCCACCCTTTTCCGGTCGAGAACCATGGTCTCAGATTTGGAGGTGCTGATCCTCATCCCAGCCGCATCACACTCGGCCGCGAACCTACCCAGCAAGAGCTGAAGGTCAGAGCTGGATGAAGCTAGGAGGACCACTTCATCCGCAAAAAGCAGAGACGAGATTCTCCTGCCACCAAACTCGAGACACTCCACACCACGGCTGCGCCTAGAAATTCTGTGCATAAAGGTCATGAACAGAACCGGTGACAAAGGGCAGCCCTGGCAGAGTCCAACCCTCACCTGGAACAGGTCCGACTTACTACCGGCTATGCGGACCAAACTCGCGCTCCTCTGGTAAAGGGACTGAATGACCCTTAATAAAAGGCCACCCACCCCATACTCCTGGAGCGTCCCCCACAGGGTGCCCCCTGGGGACACCCTCATTCTCCAAATCCACAAAACACATGTGGATTGGTTGGGCAAACTCCCATGCCCCCTCCATCACCCTTGCAAGGGTATAGAGCTGGTCCACAGTTTCACGGCCAGGATGAAAACCACATTGCCCCTCCTCAATCTGAGATTCAACTATCAATCAGACCCTCCTCTCCAGTACCTTGGAGTAGACCTTTCCAGGGAGGTTGAGGAGTGTGATCCCCCTATAGTTGGAACACACCCTCAGGTCACCCTTCTTAAAGATGGGGACCACCACCCCAGTCTGCCATTCCACAGGAACTGCCCCCGATGACCACGCAATGTTGCAGAAACGTGTCAACCACGACAGTCCTACCACATCCATAGCCTTGAGATACCCAGGACGAATCTCATCCAACCCCAGGACTCTGCCGCTGTGTAGAAGTTTGACTACCTCAGCAACTTCTGCCCCAGGGATTAGACAGTCCATCCCCAGGTCTCCCGGCTCTGGCTCCTCCTCGAAATGCGCATTGGTGGGATTGAGGAGCTCCTGAAAGTATTCCTTCCACCGCCCGACTATAGCCCCAGTTGACGTCAGCAGCTCCCTATCCCCACTGTAAACAGTGTGAGCAAGTTGCTGCCTCCCTCTCCTGAGGCGCCGGACAGTTTACTAAAACCTCTTTGGCGCCGATCGATAGTCTTTCTCCATGGCCTCACCAAACTCCTCCCATGCCTCGGCAACTGCCACTGCTGCACCCCACTTGGCTATCCGGTACCCGTCTGCTGCCTCCGGAGACCCACAGACCAGCCACACCCTGTAGGCCTCCTTCTTCAGCCTGATGGCTCCCCGAACCTCTGGTGTCCACCAGCGGGTACGGGGGTTGCCACCACAACTGGCACCGGCCACCTTGCAACCACAGCTAGCAACAGCCGCCTCAACAATCACAGGGGGGAACAAGGCCCACTCGGAGTCGATGTCCCCCACTGCTCTCGGGACGCGGTCAAAGCTCTGCCGGAGGTGGGAGTTGAAGACCGTCTTAACAGGTTCTTCCGCCAGGCGTTCCCAGCAGACCCTCACTATGCGTTTGGGTCAGCCAGGTCTACGTGGCATCTTCCCCTGCCATCTGATCCAACTCACCACCAGGTGGTGATCAGTTGAAAGCTCTGCTCCTCTCTTCACTCGGGTGTCCAAAACATATGGCCGCAGGGTAGATGATACGACTACAAAGTCTATCATCGACCTGCGACCTAGGCTGCCCTGGTACCAAGTGTACCGATGGGCATCCTTATGTTCGAACATGGTGTTCGTTATGGCCAAACTGCGGCTTGCACAGAAGTCCAATAACGAAACACCACTCGAGTTCAGATCAGGCAGGCCGTTCCTCCCAATCACACCCCTCCAGGTCAAGCTGTCATTACCCACGTGAGCATTGAAGTCCCCCAGCAGGACAATGGAGTCCCCTGATGGAGCACTATCTAGCACTCGTCCCAGGGACTCCAAGAAGGGCAGGTAGTCTGAACTGATATTTGGCCCATAAGCACAAACAACAGTCAGGACCCGTTCCCCGACCCGAAGGCGCAGGGAAGCTACCCTCTCATCCCACGGGGTAAACCCCAACACACAGGCAGAGAGTCTTGGGGCTAACAAAAACCAACCCCAGCCCTCACCCGGAGCAACTCCAGCAAAGGAGTGTCCAACCCCTCTCAAGGACTTGGGTTCCAGAGCCAATGCTATGTGTCGAGGTGAGTCCGACTATATCTAGCCGGTACCGCTCAACCTCTGCCACAATCTCCTGCTCCTTCCCCGCCAGCGAGGTGACGTTCCATGTCCCAATAACCAGTTTTCTTGTCCGAGGATCGGACCGCCAAGGCTCCCGCCTCGGTCTGCCACCCGATCCACACTGCACCGGACCCTTCATGTTCCTCCTGTGGGTGGTGGGTCCACAGTTGGATGAGCCCATGTATCCAGTTCGGGCTGGGCCCGGCCGGGCCCCATGGGCGAAAGCCCGGCCACCAGGCCCTCGCTCACGGGCCCCAACCCCAGGCCTGACTCCAGGGTGGGACCCCGGTAACCCTCCGGACCGGGTACTCCGACTCTTTGTTTTTACGTCCATGAAAGATCTTCCGAATCCATGTTTGGCTTGTTCCGTAAACTTAAGGAGAAACGGTTGAACAGATTGTGTTTACAGAGTGAATCAATCCACTCTTGTTTCATGGTTGCTTTAACTCAGCAGTCAGAACTAAACCTTCCAGTTTCCCTCCAGTCTGGATCTCCACCGGATGGAACCTCAGAGAACATAAACACCAACAATCCATCGGACGAACGTCCGTCAGCTAATTCCCCCAGTTTGGTTTTAGTGGGAATTAACGGGACTTTTCTTCATTCTGTCTCAAAATGAGACAAGAAACCCAATCAGATATACTCCAGAACAATGGAGAGCGGTGTCCACCTCATGACTCTAATAAAACTGAGATGTTTTCTTTAATGTCGTTACATCATTTAACAGCAGATCACTTCTTGTTGTTTGAGGCCAGGCGGTACGAGCTGAACTGGGTCAGCAGAACTCAAGGAGCCCGTTTAGGCTAAAAAAGTTCTCGTTAAGACATGTTCCATAAATTTAAATTTACTTCAAAATATTAATCGACTCTGATTGAACTTTGAAAATAAATAAAAAATAAATTATCTTTGACTGTTTTAGTTATTAAATCGAATCTAAAATACATTTTATTCTGCCTGAGAAGCGGCATCAGTCACTTTTACTACAAATTACATTGATTTCCTTTTTATTTTATGTACAACTCTGAGTTACAAATAAACTTCAACATAGATTAAATCCAGATGTAATTTATATGTTGAGTTTAGTTGTTTAGGATTAAAATTCACTTGTGTGTAGAATTTCCTTTTTCCACCTTTGGAATATTGCTAAGATTAGAAGCATCCTTTCCAGGAGTGATGCTGAAAAACTAGTTCATGCATTTATTACATCAAGACTGGATTACTGTAATTCATTACTCTCAGGAAGTCCACAGAATGTAGTTAAAAGTCTTCAGCTTGTCCAAAATGCTGCAGCTAGAGTTCTGATGAGAATTAAAAAGAGAGATCATATCTCTCCTGTCTTAGCTTCCCTACATTGGCTACCTGTTAAATTCAGAATAGATTTTAAGATCCTTCTTCTCACATATAAAGCTCTTAATAATAAATCTTCATCATATAATAATCTTCATCATACATCAGTGACCTGATTGTTCCATACATTCCTAACCGAGCACTTCACTCTCAGACTGCAGGTTTACCGGTGGTTCCCAGAATATCTAAAAATAGGATGGGAGGCAGATCTTTTAGTTATCAGGCTCCTCTCTTGTGGGACCAGCTCCCAGCTTAAGTCCGTGAGGCAGACACCTTGTCTACTTTTAAGACTAGGCTTAAAACATTTTTATTTGATAGGGCCTAAGGTTAAAATCTGATGTTAGCCTAGATCTGTAAAAGTGGGGGAGTAGAGGGAGGTGGAGTGTACAGTCGGTAAAGAAGACTCTCTAGGGCTGCTCGATTATGGCAAAAATAATAATCACGATTACTGCTACTGAAATTGAGATCTCAATTATTTAAGACGATTTTTCAATTTATGTTGATTTTATTTGTTTTTATTCGGTCATAAAATTGCTCAGGGCGCAATCAGGACAAAAATAAATAAGAAACAAGATGATCACTAAAATAACTCCTGATTCCCAGTATAAAAAGACCAATATATTTATAGCTCATAGTCTATGACCCAAGGGCTATAGACCTTGGTTTAACTCATTTAAGTCCAACCAGTACAGACCCAAATACCAATATCTTGCAAATACTGACAGCAAGAATTATACAGTGGCATTTATAACAAATACATGCAAATTGCTGTTCACTAAATGTTGCATAACATTTATTGAGTCATGTCAAGGTGCTGTAAGGGAGTGCACTAGCACCGTGTCCTCAGAGAGATTAGTTATTATTTATCAGCGTGAGGAACTTATTTCTATCGATTTCAATCCTTATTTATAAACTATTTATTTACAAGTCCATCAGTTAATGTAATAAATGTCCCAACCACAGCTGCAACCCCCACCCCCCAACCCGGTCTCACAGCAATCAGGGGCAAGCTGCATGTGTGTTTAGGGCGCCCCACGCGCACATTTAGCCGTTTTTTAGTGGCTCAGGAGCCCGCAGGTATGGTGTGTGTGTCACTCACTCTGGTTAATCCAACAGGGAGCCGGCTCTGAGAGCCGTTTTTAGTGACTGGCACATCACTACATCATTCCCTTTCCTAATGTCCTGAAGAACGGTCCGGAGCGCAGGCGGAGGGTTTTGCTAACTTGCAGGAAATGTCAACGACAGTTATCCAGAAAGTAGCTAAGGGTTACCAGAGATGTTTCTGATGTGTTCGCTAGTTATTTTTAAGATTTAAAAAGTCAAGAAGGGGGTCTGAAAAGCTGTTAGAAATAGTCAAAGTCGCTAAGTTGGCAACACTGTGGAGGAGCGCTTCATTTGCAACTCGGGGCAGCGCAAGCGGGAGGAGCAAATAATCGGCTTGTTTTGTTTTTTATAATCGTTCAAAACTCAGATCGTAATCGGGATTAAAATTCGATTAACTGAGCAGCCCTACGGCTCTCCCTTGCCCTGCCTCCAACATGCCTCCATCTAAAAGGATAGGTTATCCAGAGTTATCTCTGTAGTTATGCTGCTATAGGCTTAGACTGCTGGAGGACACATTGACCACTTTCCACACTCTACTACTTTCTTCTACAATCTGCTCTTTAACTGTATTATTTCCTGCTATTTCAGCTGTTAACTTTATTTTTTCTCTAAGTGTTTTTCTCCCCAGAAGAAGCTACAATGATGTTCTGCTGAGCTGTGGTGGCCTCATGGAGGGGGCCATCGGCTAGCACACTGCTGCTAACCACTTAAACGTTCTCCCTCTCCTGATAATAACTTTTTACTCTCTTTGGCATTGAATGTGCTACTACTAGTTTACCCGTTTAATTAGATTCCCTAGGATAAATACAATAAAGTGTATCTTTCACCACATAGAATATTTACAAAGAAATCATAATGTAACCTGTGTGTGTGTGTGTGAGTGTGTGTGTGTGTGTGTGTGTGTGTGTGTGTGTGTGTGTGTGTGTGTGTGTGTGTGTGTGTGTGTGTCTTCTCCATCCCCAGTGAGTCGTGGTGGATGGCTGCTTATACTGAGCCAGGATACTCTGAAGGTTTCTTCCTGTTCTGCACCTTCTGCAGTCTTTGGTTGTTGTAAATGGCATTTAGAAATAAAATTTTGATTGATTATAAAATTAATTTGGCCACAAATTTCAATTTTCCAGCAGACTTAAAAAAATCCAACCAGAAGAAGAAGAAAATATCATTTCTATAGCGCCTCTCAAGATAAAAATCACGAGGCACTTCACAAAAAAAAAGTAAAAATATAAAAAAGCATTTAGAAAATGTTTAAAAATATATTTAAAATGAACAAAAAAAAAAGACAGAAGTGCTACAGCTAGCCCAGCAACTACTTGTTGCTGCAAACAACCAAAAAATTCTGGGTAAATGTAAAGAGACAACGTGAAGTTTTTACCTTCTGGAATTCTCCATCGAAACATTGTTGAAAATAAATAAAATGATGTCCAGTTGTTGAAACGTACTGGCAGCTTTGTAACATGTAACCATAAAAACTGGCTCTAAAGTTCAAAGTGTGTGGGTCTAGCATCTTTGGGGAAGACATATTAGATGCCATGCTTCCTTCTGGCCTGCTCGGGGTCCTGCAGTTGTCGATGACATCACACTAGATGATTGGCTAGATACATGATTTAAAGGGGCTTTATGGAGTTTTGAATTTTTATGCTCGTGATTGCCCCCTCAGGCCAAAAGCGTAACGGCAGCTTCAATAGTAGGCTCGTGCACAAGGCGTGCATGCTGTATGTGCACACTCCTTAACGAAAATAACAGCTGAGACAGTCCCTTGTGTGTGTGTGTGTGTGTGGGGGGGGGGGGGGGGGGGGACGACAGAGGACAGGAGAACGCGCAGCTAATTATTTTAATTATTTAATTAACAATCAATTTCCCTCTGGGATTAATAAATCAATTTCCCTCTGGGATTAATAAAGTATTTTTGAATTTGAATTGAATTGAATTAATTAATTAAATAATTTGGTTCTGTACCTTTCTCTTCAGCACAGCCGACAACAACCCAGGTCTCCTGCATGGGAGTCCGTCATCTTACTAGGTGAGCTAAAGCGCCAGTGACGTCCTTTGTATCTGTAACATTTATATCCTTGATGACAGCTGAAACAACGTCAAACCAAAGAACGGTTCGGAGTGAAAATGGTTATTTTGTTGCTAATTTGCAGGAAATATCTAGAAGAAAGTTCTACAGAAAGTAGCTAAGGGTCCTCAGAAATGTAGCTAGCTTTGTCACTAGGCGTTAGGAACAGCGACAAAGTGGCACTGCCTCTCTCTCTGCTGCTAAAGCTATGGATAGCAAATGCTACGGGCGATGCCTGAGCGTGAACGCACATGAAGCAGCCTGCTCGACCCGAGCATCTCTCTTTTTCTGTGATTTTACAGAAAAACAGGCAATCACAGTAAAATGCCAGGGCTCATTCTACAGGACCAGGGCATTGCAGGAGACTGTATGAAGAAGACATTTATTATTTCTATACATGTTTTGGCCGTCACACTTACATAATGTCCCTTTAAGGAAGTTACGTTACCACCTTCAAAAACATTTAGGTAGTAAAAAACCCTAATTTAATAACAAAACTGCTAAATTATTTCCAAAACATATGTGAATGAACAGAATCAAAAAAGAAATCAATATAAATTGGTCGAGCGGTATTGCCGTAGTATGATGATGTCATCGGCAGGTGCAGGAACCCGAGCAGATTCCGGAAAATACAACACCAGAAAACACTAATCGGCATTGCCTTCTGTCAATGGAAGGACCATGGAAGTCTCCGGAGTCACGCCAAGGTTGCACGCTTTCTGCTCCACTGGTAACATTTACCGTAATGCTTTTTTTAAACTAGCAACAGTCACGGCGATATGGTGTAAAACAACCCTAAAATGTATGTACTGCCCCCTAGTGGCACTAAACTACACACTGCCACTTTAAATGATGATTTGGAACGGGGTATTGAGGCCTGGAGGGCCGGTGTCCAGCATGTTTTTACTCTGTTTTAACACACCTGATTTCAGGTGATTAACAGACGTCTGCAGAAACCACTAAATCGTGCTGGATGCCGAACCTCGAGGACCGGAATTGAATACCTCTAATTTAGAAGTCTGAGGGCAAATATAATCTGTTTTAATCCGTATTTCTGACTTTGTTCTTCTGCTTTACTCTCCGGATGTCCGAGATCCTCATAAAGCATCCAACTCTGTCTCTTTGTTTACTGAGTCAGAGATCATGTGACCAGTCAGCTGACTGGATGTGTGGTCCTGCTGTTTCCCTGAGGACAGCAGACACACAGCATCATTATCTTTAGAAAGCAAAGAAAAACTAAAATGTTTTGGCTTTAGTTCCTGAATCAAAGATATTTTTGTTCTTGAATCTTTTTCACTTGGTAACGGAGTTCAAATATGTTCTTTTATGATGGTTTAAATTAAGACAAATAACAGCAGTTTGTCAAAACTTTCAGATATTAAAAATTTCCCCACAATAAAATAGACAATAACTTCAAACTAAGTCATTAAAAAGAGCTTTGGTTCAAAACATCAGTAAAACTCTAAAAGTAAAATTGATGCAAACCAGCCAACTTTATGTCTAGTTTAGTTGATCTCTGAAGATTCAACATGATTTTATTGTGATTGCACAATGTAGCTGACTTGTTCTCATTAGACAGCTCACGTGAAGAGGTAGTAAAATAAAATAACAAGGCTAAAATAGAAGTCACACACATGATCTCTCTCTCGCTCTCTCTCTCTCTCTCTCTCTCTCTGTCTCTCTCTCTCTCTCTCTCTCTCACACACACACACACACGCACACACACACACGGGTCAGTTTGTCTCCTTTCAAAAAACCCAAAGAGGGACGTAGCTACTGTTTACATCCTGTGAGCTAATGCTAATGCTGAAGCGCCGGCATTTGTAATTTGACACCAGACAGCAAAATGAGGCTAACGTTGAGCTAAAAATGCTAACGGTTAACTAGACTCAAACAGTTGGCTCTAAAAATAGAGCCTTAGAGATAGGGTGAGGAGTTCGGACATTCGGGAGGGACTCGGAGTAGAACCGCTGCTCCTCCGGATCGAAAGGAGCCAGTTGAGGTGGTTTGGGCATCTGGTCAGGATGCCTACTGGACGCCTCCCTGGGGAGGTGTTTCGGGCATGTCCTGCCGGCAGGAGGCCCCCGGGTCGACCCAGGACACGTTGGAGAGGTTACATCTCCGAGCTGGTGGAGGTGGCCTGGGAGAGGATGGTCTGGAGCTCCCTAGTTGGGATGCTGCCCCCGCGACCCGGACCCGGATAGCCGGAGGAAGACGGCGTTGACGACGACGACGGCTCTAAAAATATCTCAAGCTACGTTTTAAATTCCAACAACTGGACTTCACAGTGAAATGTATTTATCTACATGCCAGCTTACCGTGCATGACTCGTTTTCACTCATCATCTAGAATCTTCTGGTGCTGATCCGTAGCTGGAAATTCACGGAACAGGAGTGAGAAAGTCACTCTTTTGAAAATGGGCAGCAGTACCCACATTTGACCACAGGATGTCATTCTTATTTCATTCTTACACATTGCACCTTTTACAGATTGTTTGTTGTTGTTGTTGTTTTGTTCAATAATGGATGAAATCTGTTGCTTTAAAATAAATTTGACAACCAACTTACCAATAAAATCACACATGACTGAAACAATGGTTCCTCTGATGATCTTTGACTTTAAAGTGACAATGTGTAGTTTTTACTATTAATATTTGGAAATATCCATCAAAATGTTGTAAATGGATTAAAAGATGCTCAGTTGTTGAAAAATATTGGCAGTTTCATAACATATAACCATAAAAATCTTTTCTAAAATACGTGGAGCGAGTCTAAGTCTCTGGGCAACGCCATATTGGATGCCATGTCTCCTTCAATGGAAGCCCGTGAGGACAAAACACATTTAATGATTTGTAGCAAATGGTTGCAAAATTTTCACCAATAATAAACATTTACCTCTGCATTCGTTGCCAGTGATGAAAGGGAGTCTGCTGGAGGTTGCACTCTCAGGGATTTTTTACCCTAATGGCCATCGGTTGGGAAGTTCTTTCTTGAACACAAAAATAATGCTTGCTTGCAATAATTTAGGTAAGTGCTGCCCCCTATTGCCAGGGAAAATACACACTGTCACTTTAAACACATCCAAAAACGCAGGGCGTTTCTCAACATGCGTACTTGTGTGTACTCATGTTCTTGTGCAACGTGATCTACGATGGCCCAAGTGCTGTTCCAATCCTAAGAACGCATCACGGCAAGTTTGCTCAAAGTTCCCGGATGTGTTCTTGCTCCGCCCATTGTATTGAGAATGCATCAACGCCATCTTCAGCTGACTTAGGACTGCGAAGTTTCCAACAGTGCATGGCTTCAAAGCCCTTACTCCAAACGTCAGAGGAAAAGGTCGTAACTGTAGTGTTTTATAGTAGAAATACAAATAAAGGAATATTAAGCTGTCTTGTAAATAATTGTGTGATCTGTAAAATTTGCTGTGTGTATTTAGGTTTTACTCTTCACAATCCCTCACAATGCTAATAAGCTAACCCACTATCAAAATAAAAGCAGCGTAGCTTTGTTTTGAGGAAAACTAAACTTTTTCTTCGTTTAACAGGAAGTTCTGGTATTTTATCAGTTTTGATTAAAGGTGAACCAAACATACAAGTAATATGTTTTAGTTGTTATTTTGATTTTTAAGGAATGAACTAAACTTTTACTTCTATGTCAGGCTGTTTGTGGCGCAACGGAGTATGGCTCTGTTCCGAACGCCATCCTCGTCCTCCCGTTCTCGGTAGAACAGACTCTCTGGTGTCCTTGCCCATGACATACTTGTCTAGTACACAAGAACGTACTAGAGTCCTTAAGTACTGAGAAACGGCCATGTTTCTGATTTATTTTCTGTACCTTTCATCCTTTACTCTTCAAATCTTCGAGAACATTTTGATACATCAGTTAGCAGCAAATATGTCTGAATAATCTGTTTAAGTCAGAAGTCATTGACTTTTCCTAAAAGGAGGAACTGATTTAGTGACTTCTAATGAAAAGGAAACCAGTTAACCTTTGACCTTTGTCACAATGCTTGATTGATTGGTAATCCCTGAGTGGACAACAGAGGGTTCAGCAGCTTTAGGGCCAAACAAAAACTAAACGTCAGAATGAAACGTTCGAATCTTAGCTTAAACCACGCTACTGCAGCTATATTTATGCGTTTAGGACATTTTCCCATTTTTATAGAAACTCACATGGAGCCAGTAGGTGAGAAAATGTGAGATTTGTTGTTTATTGTTTTTTTGGTGAAGATGGATGATGGATGGATGGATAGAAGAATAGATGGACAGATGGATAGAAGAATAGATGGACAGATGGGTGGATAGAAGAATAGATGGACAGATGGATGGATGGATAAAAGAATAGAAGGATGGATAGAAGAATAGATGGACAGATGGATAGAAGAATAGATGGACAGATGGATGGATGGATGGATGGATAGAAGAATAGATGGACAGATGGATGGATAAAAGAATAGATGGACAGATGGATGGATGGATAGAAGAATAGATGGACAGATGGATGGATGGATAGAAGAATAGATGGACAGATGGATGGATGGATAGAAGAATAGATGGACAGATGGATGGATAGAAGAATAGATGGACAGATGGATGGATGGATGGATGGATGGATAAAAGAATAGATGGACAGATGGATGGATGGATGGATAAAAGAATAGATGGACAGATGGATGGATGGATAAAAGAATAGATGGATGGATGGATGGATGGATAGAAGAATAGATGGACAGATGGATGGATAAAAGAATAGATGGACAGATGGATGGATGGATAGAAGAATAGATGGACAGATGGATGGATGGATAGAAGAATAGATGGACAGATGGATGGATGGATGGATAAAAGAATAGATGGACAGATGGATGGATGGATAAAAGAATAGATGGATGGATGGATGGATGGATGGATAGAAGAATAGATGGACAGATGGATGGATATAGAAGAATAGATGGACAGATGGATGGATAGATAGAAGAATAGATGGACAGATGGATGGATGGATAGAAGAATAGATGGACAGATGGATGGATGGATAGAAGAATAGATGGACAGATGGATGGATGGATAGAAGAATAGATGGACAGATGGATGGATATAGAAGAATAGATGGACAGATGGATGGATGGATAGAAGAATAGATGGACAGATGGATGGATGGATAGAAGAATAGATGGACAGATGGATGGATATAGAAGAATAGATGGACAGATGGATGGATAGATAGAAGAATAGATGGACAGATGGATGGATGGATAGAAGAATAGATGGACAGATGGATGGATGGATGGATGGATAGAAGAATAGATGGACAGATGGATGGATGGATGGATGGATGGATAGAAGAATAGATGGACAGATGGATGGATATAGAAGAATAGATGGACAGATGGATGGATAGATAGAAGAATAGATGGACAGATGGATGGATGGATAGAAGAATAGATGGACAGATGGATGGATGGATAGAAGAATAGATGGACAGATGGATGGATGGATAGAAGAATAGATGGACAGATGGATGGATGGATAGAAGAATAGATGGACAGATGGATGGATGGATGGATGGATGGATAGAAGAATAGATGGACAGATGGATGGATGGATGGATGGATGGATAGAAGAATAGATGGACAGATGGATGGATATAGAAGAATAGATGGACAGATGGATGGATAGATAGAAGAATAGATGGACAGATGGATGGATGGATAGAAGAATAGATGGACAGATGGATGGATGGATAGAAGAATAGATGGACAGATGGATGGATGGATAGAAGAATAGATGGACAGATGGATGGATATAGAAGAATAGATGGACAGATGGATGGATGGATAGAAGAATAGATGGACAGATGGATGGATGGATAGAAGAATAGATGGACAGATGGATGGATATAGAAGAATAGATGGACAGATGGATGGATAGATAGAAGAATAGATGGACAGATGGATGGATGGATAGAAGAATAGATGGACAGATGGATGGATGGATGGATGGATAGAAGAATAGATGGACAGATGGATGGATGGATGGATGGATGGATAGAAGAATAGATGGACAGATGGATGGATGGATAGAAGAATAGATGGACAGATGGATGGATGCAGGGTATCCGTGGGTCCTTAAAAAGTTTTAAATTAGCTTTTCCAAATTTAAGGCCTTAAAAATCCTTAAAAATTACAAATAATCCTTAAATACAGTTTCCAAAGGTCTTAAATGTCCAAAAACCCAATAAACAAGACTGTTTTATTTCTATAAAATTTTCGTGAATTTCTAGTTAGTGTTCAGCATTTTTTATGTACGATGTTGGCGTAAGCGGAACCGTACACATTCGGTTGGTTGTGAAAGGGGACTATTTTTAGATGAGCACATTAGCTGGTTAATCTAGTGGGAGTTTGCACCATGGGGAAGTGCAAGTTTGATGGTAACTGGATGGCTAATCCCACGTTCACGACGTGGTTAGCACCGGTTCCAGGCAATAGCTGGAAATTATAGCTTAAATTTAATTTAAAAAATTGCTTAAATTTGGTCCAAGTGGCCTTAAAAAAGGTCTTAAAAAGTCTTAAATTTGGCTCCCTTTAACCTGCAGATACCCTGTGGATGGAAGAATAGATGGACAGATGGATGGATGGATGGATGGATGGATGGACAGATGGATGGATGGATTGTATGAAGGTTGAGTCTGAGTCTGGATTATTCTTGTTTAACAGTAATCTAATAATCTTTACGGCTCTGACTCCGACGTTTCCTGTGATCCCACTCTGGTCTTCTACGGACCTCAACTCTTTATTTATGACAGTGATTAAACTCTGCCTTTGGCCACTGGGACAGAGCAGGACAGGACACACATCATCACTTTTCACAGAATATTTCTGAAATTTGAAGTTTAAGTCCTGTTTTTTGTCCTATGAAATTTTACGAGTAGAAATTTAGCCTGAAATTTTCTAAATTCGTTTAAAAAATGAGAGACCTTAACATTTAAAGGGCGTCGTAAATAGAAACCTTTATTAACTTTAACCCAAATGTTTCATGTTAGATTTAGAACCCCAGAAAATCAGACGATCCTCCCTAAAGCAGCCAACTTCCCGTCAGAACATCACTGGTGTCATGAGACTCCGACGGTGTGACAATTCCCGACTCCTCTGATAACGAGCTGCCTGGAGGATGCAGCTGAGAGCAACAACACCATCCTTAACTTGTAGAGAAAGGTGTTGACCCACCGACACACAGATCAGATCCCAGTTCTGTTCTGAACTCTCCCAACATCAGAGAGTAAAAGCCCGGTTCCCCCAGCAGCTCCTAAACGCAGCAGAACCTCTGCCTGCTTCCTACCTCTGAGTGACTCCTCGGCTTTTAGATCCTGACGGAGGTCCAGGGTGTCCAAAGCAGCTGGCCAGTTAGTCCGACCTGCATCTACACTTACCAGCTGGCTCGCTGAATGAGTCGGAGAGGCGCGGGAAGACCGGACCGCCGGGTGAATAACGACCATACGGCTGGAGGCAGCAAAGCAGGAGGCCACGCCCCTCTCGGAGCAGCTGACTTGTCTGGCCGCAGGGCTGGACTGCTGACTGGCTTCACAGCTTCAACTTCCTGTCTGCATTCCTGCCTCGATGGCTAACTGGAATCTAACCAACAACCTCACTTACAACTCCGACCTGATTCAAATTAATCTAAAAAAAGTAAAATAAACATTAAATAATAATCATGAAAATAAAAACAAGCAACGACCCAAAAACCGTCCAGTGAAATGTGTCCATATGAAGCATGATTGATTCATGAACACACCTTTGCCAAGCAGTATTGAAAAGTCACACGTTTTACCTGATCCATGAATGCACCATCGCTAAGAGCTAGCTCATGCTAGCTAGTACAGTTCCTCCTGGTGCATTCAGGGGTTTCGTAGATTTTACTTATTTGAGAGGAATTCAAGATATCTCTTTATCGGTGGGCCAGAGCTGAACAGGAATCGGTCCATTAAGTTCGGATTGTTGCACCTCGAGTAAAATCTTCCCCATGGAAGTCTGTAATTGTTGTATGGGAATCCCAGACAGGGCAAACAAACCCCAGACTCCGGACAGAGTCTCTTGGTCATTTCAGTTCAGCTCAGTTTAATTCATGTTATTGATAAAGCGCCAAATCACAACAGGTCGTCTCAAGGACCTTCAAACGGTAAACATTCCAGTCCAGGTCAGTTCATTAAGCCAATCAGTAAAAAGTTTCCTATATAAATTACCCAGCAGGTCACATCGAGTCACTGACTAGTCAGTGTCTTTACAGCAATCCTCATACTAAGCAAGCATGCAGCGACAGTGGAGAGGAAAACTCCTTTTTAACAGGAAGATACCTCCAGAAAGAGCACACACACACACACACACACACACACACACACACACAAATAGTTACTAGTAGTAGCATTTTCTATGTAATCTGATCTTTGGAGTTTTAAACAATCCCTGATCAGGCTGATTATCATAACCAGCTGGTGATGTGACTCTACCAGTGACCTGTATATAGGCTGATTGAACGATGGACTAACACAATACTGATGTAGACAACTAACTATCCACCTGACCAGCGAATTTAACGAGTAACCCTCTTTACCAATAACTGCTTTGGTTCAATCCAAAATAAAGGAAAAAAATAACCAACTGAGCCACCAACAAGTTAATATGATAAACTACAATGACCAGCATCTGTTCAATTAACATACATGTTTATTCAGTTACTCATTACTCATTACTTGGTTAGTTACTTACAAATATTTACCTTATCAATCAGCTGACTCAAGCAACACCAGACCCTTCAATAACCAGCCAACCATTCATTTACCATGTCTCATCTTAACTAGATCACAGACTGGTAGTTACCCACATGAACTACAAGGAGGAAAGCATGTGAATGTGTGTGAATGGATGAATGAGACACTGTAGTGTAAAGCACTTTGGAGTCCTCATACTCTGAAAGGCACTACACAAGAGTGGTTCATTTATCATTTATCAGGACTGGTTTGAGTGACTGATTAACAACGACTATAATTAACAGACCAAGTTAAATAGATTATAAAGCAAAAACAAACTTACTAATAACTTTAACTGACTCCTGGTTAAACGTCAACAAACCTTACATTTTACCAACTAGCCGATAAAACCGTTTCTGCTAAACTCACTTACTAACTCACTAGTTAGCAAAGGTAATTGATGCTTAACTAAATGAATAAATGGTTATCATTTCATTACCAACGGCTTAAAAGAGTGACAAAATACCTAGCTAAATTAAACCCATAACTGAACTAACTAAACTAGCACCACATTGTTCCAAAATAAACTACTAGTTAATTATACAAGTGACCAACCAGCAACCACAGAACATTAACTAAAAAACAAATACCTGCAAACCTCGCATCGTCCCATAAAAGTCCATAATCCCAAAATCAACCAGTAACTAAACTAGTAGCTGGTAACTCAGAGGTTAACTAGATAGTTAGCTACTGGGATGTCTCTCACTTCTCTCCCTCTGAGCTGTTTAATTGTTAGTGTGTGTAATGAGAGGGTGAGGCCGACACACACACACACTCTCTTATTGGTGCAGGGTCACCTGAGGTCAGGCTGATGGAAGAAGCGGTAGAACAGCAACTATGATGTAGAACCTGACCAGGTGAACTCTCAGGAAGTGTTTATAATCTTATCTGAGGAGAACGATGAAGGAAGCAGCTGTCAGACACGTCCGACTAACCATCAGCAGAAATAATTATCATCACTTCATTTTTGTCTTTTCACAGAAGATGTTTTAACCATCCAGTCATCTACTTGTGTTGGTTAATGACTTGTTACTGCTTTTCTTCTTATATCTTAGTAATGTGGGGACAACTGGATATTTCATTTAGTCATTATTGTAGTAGTATTGTAGCAGCAGGATTACTGTAGTAGTATTGTAGCAGCAGGATTACTGTAGTAGTATTGTAGCAGCAGGATTACTGTAGTAGTATTGCAGCAGCAGGATTACTGTAGTAGTATTGTAGCAGCAGGATTACTGTAGTAGTATTGCAGCAGCAGGATTACTGTAGTAGTATTGTAGCAGCAGGATAACTGTAGTAGTATTGCAGCTGCAGGATTACTGTAGTAGTATTGTAGCAGCAGGATTACTGTAGTAGTATTGTAGCAGCAGGATTACTGTAGTAG
Organism: Nothobranchius furzeri; assembly: GCF_043380555.1. NCBI lineage: Eukaryota > Metazoa > Chordata > Actinopteri > Cyprinodontiformes > Nothobranchiidae > Nothobranchius > Nothobranchius furzeri. Next base: position 72,324,939 of record NC_091746.1, on the reverse strand, counting down.
TATTGCAGCTGCAGGATTACTGTAGTAGTATTGTAGCAGCAGGATTACTGTAGTAGTATTGTAGCAGCAGGATTACTGTAGTAGTATTGCAGCAGCAGGATTACTGTAGTAGTATTGTAGCAGCAGGATAACTGTAGTAGTATTGCAGCTGCAGGATTACTGTAGTAGTATTGTAGCAGCAGGATAACTGTAGTAGTATTGCAGCTGCAGGATTACTGTAGTAGTATTGTAGCAGCAGGTATACTGTAGTAGTATTGCAGCAGCAGGTATACTGTAGTAGTATTGTAGCAGCAGGTATACTGTAGTAGTATTGCAGCAGCAGGTATACTGTAGTAGTATTGTAGCAGCAGGTATACTGTAGTAGTATTGCAGCAGCAGGTATACTGTAGTAGTATTGCAGCAGCAGGTATACTGTAGTAGTATTGCAGCAGCAGGTATACTGTAGTAGTATTGCAGCAGCAGGATTACTGTAGTAGTATTGTAGCAGCAGGATAACTGTAGTAGTATTGCAGCTGCAGGATTACTGTAGTAGTATTGCAGCAGCAGGTATACTGTAGTAGTATTGTAGCAGCAGGATTACTGTAGTAGTATTGCAGCAGCAGGTATACTGCAGTAGTATTGCAGCAGCAGGTATACTGTAGTAGTATTGCAGCAGGTATTCTGTAGTAGTATTGCAGCAGCAGGTATACTGTAGTAGTATTGCAGCCGCAGGTATACTGTAGTAGTATTACAGCAGCAGGTATACTGTAGAAGTATTGCAGCAGCAGGTATACTGTAGTAGTATTGTAGCAGCAGGATTACTGTAGTAGTATTGCAGCAGCAGGTATACTGTAGTAGTATTGTAGCAGCAGGATTACTGTAGTAGTATTGCAGGGGGTATACTGTAGTAGTATTGTAGCAGCAGGTATACTGTAGTAGTATTGCAGGGGGAATACTGTAGTACTATTGTAGCACCAGGTATACTGCAGTAGTATTGTAGCAGCAGGTATACTGTAGTAGTATTGCAGGGGGTATACTGTAGTAGTATTGTAGCTGCAGGTATACTGTATTAGTATTGCAGTGGGTATACTGTAGTACTATTGTAGCAGCAGGTATACTGCGGTAGTACTGTAGCAGCAGGTATACTGTAGTAGTATTGTAGCAGCAGGATTACTGTAGTAGTATTGCAGCAGGTATACTGTAGTAGTATTGCAGCAGCAGGATTACTGTAGTAGTATTGCAGCAGGTATACAGTAGTAGTATTGCAGCTGCAGGATTACTGTAGTAGTATTGCAGCAGGTATACTGTAGTAGTATTGCAGCAGCAGGATTACAGTAGTAGTATTGTAGCAGCAGATATACTGTAGTAGTATTGCAGCAGGTAGACTGTAATAGTATTTCAGCAGCAGGATTACTGTAGTAGTATTGCAGCTGCAGGATTACTGTAGTAGTATTGCAGCAGGTATACTGTAATAGTATTTCAGCAGCAGATACACTGTAGTAGTATTGCAGCTGCAGGATTACTGTAGTAGTATTGCAGCAGGTATACTGTAGTAGTATTGTAGCAGCAGATATACTGTAGTAGTATTGCAGCAGGTATACTGTAGTAGTATTGCAGCTGCAGGATTACTGTAGTAGTATTGCAGCAGGTATATTGTAGTAGTATTGCAGCTGCAGGATTACTGTAGTAGTATTGCAGCAGGTATACTATAGTAGTATTGCAGGAGCAGGATTACTGTAGTAGTATTGCAGCAGGTATACTGTAGTAGTATTGCAGCAGGTATACTGTAGTAGTACTGTAGCAGCAGATATACTGTAGTAGTATTGTAGCAGCAGATATACTGTAGTAGTATTGTAGCAGCAGATATACTGTAGTAGTATTGTATCAGCAGGTATACTGTAGTAGTATTGCAGCAGCAGGATTACTGTAGTAGTATTGCAGCAGGATTTCTGTAGTAGTATTGCAGCAGGTATACTGTAGTAGTATTGTAGCAGCAGATATACTGTAGTAGTATTGCAGCAGGTATACTGTGGTAGTATTTCAGCTGCAGGATTACTGTAGTAGTATTGCAGCAGGTATACTGTAGTAATATTGCAGCTGCAGGATTACTGTAGAATTATTGTAGCAGCAGATATACTGTAGTAGTATTGCAGCAGGTATACTGTAGTAGTATTGCAGCTGCAGGATTACTGTAGTAGTATTGCAGCAGGTATACTGTAGTAGTATTGCAGCTGCAGGATTACTGTAGTAGTAATGTAGCAGCAGATATACTGTAGTAGTACTGCAGCTGCAGGATTACTGTATTGCAGCAGCAGGCTTACTGTAGTAGTATTGCAACAGCAGGAATACTGCAGAAGTATTGCAGAAGCAGGTACACCTGTAGTAGTATTGCAGCAGCAGGATTACTGTAGTACTATTGCAGCAGCAGGATTTCTGTAGTACTATTGCAACAGGTTGTCCTATAGTTTACAGGATAGGCTCCCAGGGAATTCTGCCGTTGTGTCCTTGGGCAAGACACCTAACCCACCTTACCTGCTGGTGTTGGTCGGAGGGACCGGTGGTGCCTGTCAGTGCGCCCCAGGGCAGCTGTGGCTACATCGTAGCTCATCATCACCAGTGTGTGTGTGAATGGATGAATGATGCTCTGTAGTGTAAAGTGCTTTGGAGTCCTCTGACTCTACACAAGTGTGGATCATTCATCGTTCGACCGGGAGCTAAAATGCTTCCACGTTTAGTTTAAATTCATGTGGATTTATGTAGAAATACAAAAAGAAAACATTTTACCAGAACATACAAGACAAGATTAAATCTAATCCAGAAGTTCAAATATTTAAAATAACAATAATTATGTTTCAACTGGCAGCTTAAAATGACTAATTTAGTCCAACGGATTGATATGTTTCATATGAATAATGTTTTTATTGGTGAATTAAAGTAAATTCAATCACATTTAACCCTCTCAGGCTCAAAATAAGTTTTGATAAAAGGACGAACAACTAAGTACTTCAGAGGTTCTTCTGAGTTAAAAACGCTCATGAAACACGCGTGTGGAGTAACCAGGCAGGATTTAACGTTGCTAATCTGCAACGCCTGCCTCCAGAGGGTTAAAGAGCTGTAGGTTAGGCAGTAAATTCTGCTAATGAGACAAAGTCAGATTCAGACAGCAGCAGGTTTTTCTGTATTTGTTCCCCCGCTGCTGGGTTTGGCCCAGGGCACCGAGAGGACGGAGACCGACGAGGCGGCCTCAACTGTTCATTCTGGGTTCTGTATCAGCCTAAAACCCTGAATCGGTGCAACTCTAATCATGTTCATTAAAGATGTCTGTTAATTATCCAGTTCAAAACCAAGATGACATCACTTCCTGTCGTGTGGGTTTAATCAGAACAAAGCAGGGACCGGGAGTGTGAATCCCACAACACGGGCTGGCTGATCATAAAAAGGGCAGCTGGGTCAGAACCAATCAGCTGGACACAAACACACTCACCCAAGTGGATGACAGCAATTCCCACAATTCCCAGTGACCCGGAGACAGGCCTTTAAAAATTAATTGGATTTATACTGCACTGGTCTTGGTGGTGCAGAACGAAGACAAACAGCTGTCACAGGGAACACGCGCACACACACACACACACACACACACACACACACACACACACACACACACACACACACACACACACACACACACACACACACAGGTTGAACAGGGTTAATTGCTGACATAAATTCAGGCATCATCACTACATGAGGGAAAGAACGTGTTTCCGTCTCTGAAACAAACAATAAACATGAATCAGCAGCAGAAACGACTCAGAGGTTCCATCAAACAGGAAAACGGGTTGATTCCGTTTCAGAAAGCTGAAGGAATTTCTCCCATTTGTTTGTGTGAGGAGATCCGTTGAGCCAGAGCTCTTCTGAGAGGGGATTCCCAGTTGCTAGGAGACACAATATCATCAACAGCCCGGATGTCATCGCTTAACAACAAACATGGAAGGATTTTGCTGTTGCTTTTCCTAAAAGGCAGCCTGGAGAGCCATCCTGTGTGTGTGTGTGTGTGTGTGTGTGTGTGTGTGTGTGTGTGTGTGTGTGTGTGTGTGTGTGTGTGTGTGTGTGTGTGTGTATGTGTGTGTGTGTGTGTGTGTGTGTGTGTGTGTGTGTGCATGCGTGAGTGTGTGCGTTTGCATGTGTGCGTGTGTCTGTGTGCATACACGTGTTCATGCGTGAGTGTGTGTGCATGCGCGTGTGTGTGCATTTGCATGTGTGCATGTGTGTGTGTGTGTGTGTGTGCATGCGTGAGTGTGTGTTTGCGTTTGTGTGTCTATGTGCATGCACATCAGTGTGTGTGCGCGTGTGTGCTCACTCTTCTCCATCCCCAGTGAGCCGTGGAGGATGGCTGCTTATACTGAGCCAGGATTCTCTGGAGGTAATCTTCCTGTTAAAAAGAGTTTTCCTCTCCACTGTCGCTGCATGCTTGCTTAGTATGAGGATTGCTGTAAAGACTTTTAGGTACAAACACCTGAAGTTACACGAGCCTCAGCAGCTAAAAGCCCACATGTCTAAAATTCATAATTTACTATTTAATTTGTGTTCTTAGATCAGGGATTCCCTAAGTGTGGTGCGCGCACCCCCGGGGGTGCGCGAGGTGAAAAGTGTAATGGCTGCGGAGCTCAGAGAAGTCTGTCAAAAGTCACCATTAGCATAGCCAGAAACTCATTTGTGGGTGGGCCTAAGAAAATGTAAGTGGGCACAATAAAACTGAAAACAAGTATATTTTGCTTGTGTGTGTGTGTGTGTCCTCCGCATATGTCCTAACTTTAGTGTGACGTCTGATATATATATATATATATATATATATATATATATATATATATATATAAATTTTTTATTTTATTTTATTTATAGCCATGCCCTGATGTGGGGCTGGGGGGTGCGTCGACATGGTCGGGACATAGAAGGGGGTGCGCGGATAAATAAGTTTGGGAACCAATAAGCTGCAGCTGATGACTCGGCTCACTGAGACGGATTCCTGTCCCAGTATGAAAATCTTACAGGACTTGGATCAAATCTCTGCGGATCAGTCAGGAAAGGCTTTGCAAATGAAATGAGTCTGTCTGGAGAAGGTTTGATGCTTGTTCTATCACAGCTGGAAGAAAACATCTGTCCACAAGTCTGAGTTCATTTCTGAACCTCGACGTTTTTACATCAGCAGCACAAACAAGCTGATTTAAACGTGTTAAATGTCTCATGTAGGAAAACAGAAGAACATGTAACTAAAGTTGTGAGCATTAACGCACAAACACCAATAATCTCAGAACAACATAGGGCTGGACGATATGGCAAAAATAGAATATCACGATTTTTCCAATATTTTATCACAATTTCGATTTTATCACGATTTTTTATCCATGAATAGCATAACTTCAATTGCGTATTAAAGAAGAGAAACACTGAATAAATAAACATTTATTCATATTAGGGATAATCAGCACAGTGCTAACACACTTATATTTTAAACTCACACCAGAGATGATAAAAGCCCTGAGAGAAACAGTTACAAAAATCAGTTTTTCTAGTTTTTCAAGTAACTTAACATAAATTAAAATCGTAAACATATTTAAAGTGCTAACATGTAAATTGCAAACGTATTGTGCAAACATTAACTTGTTCAAAATACTATGTAGCTCCCAGTTGCTCATGTAGTGGATAGTTAAGCTCAAATACGGCTCTGATGTGCGGCTGGACCAGAGATCGCTTGTGGTAGCAAAAAACTGCGCATTCTGAATATTTTCTGCAACTCTCACTTTGCATTCAGCGTACATGCGTGGAATGGCGGAGTTCGAAAAATACTTGCGGCTGGAAAACTCGTAGCGCGGGTCCAATGTTTTTATCATGTTCTTAAATCCCGCTCCTACTGTTCGCACGGGGCACAAATCTTTAACCAAGCGGTACGTCACTGCATCTGTCACGCTGTTCCATCGTCTGCTGTCTCTGTCGTAGGGAGTGAGTTTTGTGTTTCTGTTAGCGTTTGCTGCCTGGAAGAAGCACTAGCCGCCACAGCCGCAGGCTTTTTAGCTTTAGCTGCCAGCTGGCTCTCATTGTACTGTTTGGGATGCCTTCTTTTCAAGTGATTAAACAAGTTTGTGGTGTTGCCATCACTTGTCTTGACGCTCTCCTTGCAAACTTTGCAAATGACGTTTCGCTGCTCTTTGTCATCGGGTGAAAAACCAACCAGTTCCTTCGGAACGAAAACCTCGTTGTTGCTCTCAGCCGCGGCCGAAGCCATGTTTGTTCACACACAGGTGAAAACAAGCGGGGCACTAATATATTACTATGACTCACTCTGATTGGTTAAGGGTCAAACAAAGGCGTGTCATTCGCCGGAGGTAAGTTCCCTTTTCATTCAGAGGCAGAAATTCAACAGCAGAGCTGTGAATCGTGATAAAACGGTCTCTCAAAAATGACAGACCGTCAGATGTGTCGATCGTAAAACGGTCTAAAATCGTCCTATCGCCCAGCCCTAGTCTCACACTCATTTTAACTCACACCTTCGTGAACCTTGTTAGTTCCTCTAGAGTCTGCAGGTGAGAGCGCGTTCTGGAGCCCAGAACCTGAGCAGAAAGGGTGTGTGGGTCCGACCCGTTAACAATAGCTCCTCACAGCCTCGTGATCCTCATTACTTCAGCACATTGAGGCCGACGTGCTCCCACCGTCGTCTGCTGCCAGAACAAAGCAGACGGTTGTCCCCTAACAGCTGATCGTTGTTTCATAGTGTCATGCTGCTCCTGGTGATGTTTACGAGTCAACAGAACCCCGACCTAATCTTCCGTTTCCTCTCAGCCAACAGCTCATTCATTCATGTGAGACGTGTTGTTCTGCTGCAGCGGGAGGACGCTCTCAACAAACTTTCACATGAGGGGTTTCGTGCAAAGGCTGCACAAAAAACGTCTTTGTGCAAAAAAAGTCTGTTTCTGGGCCTCGTCGCCATCTTTTCTCCCCGATTCTCTAAACGGAGGTGGCTCTGACGGCCGTCTGCTGACCGATGCTGCCTTTTCATTCCCACACGCCGGTCCTGGTTTCATTTGCATCAGCTCATCAATCCAGAGGCGAACAACTGACCTTTTACTTAGGGAAGAAATGATTAAGATTAAAAGAAGGTGAGGAGGAAGAGGAGAGGAAGAGCAGGCTGCCAACAGCAGAGAGTTTTAAAAATGTATGAGCCTTCAGCCTCAAGCAGCGAGCTGTAGTGTGTGTGTGAGCGCCGAACGCCGGCCGTTAAACCACTTAAGCAGCTTCGCTTCCAAACTACGCTCCAGATCATTCTAACAAGCTTCCTGCTAATGTCGGTCCTGAGTGTGGGAGGAACAGTCGCCCGTGTTTAACTTACAATAAACTCCTGTCAGCTGAACATCAGCTTATGAGTCACGAGTCTGGGGAGGTGGTGTTGGAGGAGGAGGAGGAGTGACCACAATAAAGAGGGGAAGACCAAACAAAAAAACCTACAGAATAATCCTGGAAAAAAATAGGAAAAATACAGATTTTAGGATGGGGGGGGGGGGGGGGAACGACAAAGTGCAGATGATCTGAAACAAATAAGGAGCCCAAGTCTCCTCCCTTTCCGCTCGGCTCGAGAACAATAAAATGAATAAAAGTCATCGGAGCTAAAAACGCTATTTTCTAACCCGCTGTGCCGTACGCCCTGGACCACACATTCATTTCAATTCAATTCAATTCAAGTTTATTTATATAGCGCCAAATCACGACAAGAGTCGTCTCAAGGCACTTCACATAATAAACATTCCAATTCAGGTCAGTTCATTAAGCCAATCAGAAATAATGTTTCCTATATAAGGAACCCAGCAAATTGCATCAAGTCACTGACTAGTGTCAGTGACTATACAGCAATCCTCATACTAAGCAAGCATGCAGCGACAGAGGAGAGGAAAACTCCCTTTTAACAGGAAGAAACCTCCAGAGAATCCTGGCTCAGTATAAGCAGCCATCCTCCACGACTCACTGGGGATCGAGAAGGCGATCACACATACGTTGTACTCCAATTTAAATGAAAAGTAATGATTTGTGTTTCGAACACGCCAGTCAGGTACTTTGAGCAGGGTATCTGCGGGTTTAAGGAAGCCACATTTAAGACCTTTTAAGACCTTTTTAAGGCCACTTTGACCAAATTTAAGCTATAATTTCCAGCTATTGACTGGAACCGGTGCTAACCACGTCGCAAACGTGGGATTAGCCATCCAGTTACCATTAAACTTGCACTTGCCCACGGCGCAAGCTCCCACTAGCTTAGCCAGCTAGTGTGCTCATCTAAAAATAGCCCCCTTTCACAACCAACTGAATGTGTACGGTTCCGCTTACGCCAACATCGTACACAAAAAACGCTGAACACCAACTAGAAATTCTTGAAATCTTTATAGAAATAAAAGAATCTTGTTTATCGGGTCTTTGGTCATTTAAGACCTTTGGAAACTGTATTTAAGGATTATTTGTCATTTTTAAGGATTTTTAAGGCCTTAAATTTGGAAAAGCAAATTTAAGATTTTTTAAGGACCCACGGATACCGTTTGAGATTTATCATCTTGTAAAAGTTGATAATTAGCACGACTACACACCAGAAATGTGTGACATCACCACATAACCCCCCCCCCGCGCGCACGCGTAGCTGCTACTTCCCACATGACCAGATTTATGGTTCTTTCCTCCTGAAGGAAGAATATGAAGTTCACTGAACTTACAGCCATTTCCCTCCGTTTTCTCCGTGTCTGGTTCGATGACGTCACTTTGGTGAAACGCATTTGTAGTCCTGGACTTATTTTCACACAAAATCTAAAACATCGTCGTCGTCCCCCCCCCCCCATTTGAAAATAAGGCCGTTCTTCGTATCAAAATGCGTATTCGAAATTCACGGCACAAACAAGTGGGATTAGAAAACAGCGTTTTTAGCCCCGTTGGCTTGCGTTAATTTTTTTTCGTTCTTCCGGGGACCCGTGGTGCGGAAGTAGATGGGCGGGACTTAGGCTCCCTATATGGATGAGAACGTAAAGAACCAGGAATAAAAGAGAAGAACAAACTAGATCCAGAATTAATTACAAACTCACTGATAAAGAAATGTACCATGACACGATGTGTTCCAGGTGCCTACAGGTCCTATGAGCTACCGGAGTAGACGTAATTTTAGATTTATTATTGCGTCAATCTAAACTCGTTCCAGAACGCTGCACTGAAATTTCCGTATCTAAAGATACGGCATGCACACGACCCACACAATCTATGGCTAACGTACCGCTGGGGTTCGCCCAAGTGTCCAGTGCTCGGCAGCCTCGCCTCTGTCGGTGCGTCCCAGGGCAGCTGTGGCTACATCGTAGCTCATCACCACCAGCGTGTGAATGAGTGGTTGTGTTGTGAAGCGCCTTGGGGGGGATGTAGAACCCTAAGAAGGTGCTATACAAGTACAGGAGGCTGGCCCAGTGGGAAAATGGCCGACTCGGCAAATCAAGCAGCTGCTTCTGAGCCCAGAAGATGTTGTTTCCTTCTCAGAAGAGGAGCAACCAATTCATCACATTAATACTTCAATTTAGATTCCAGCTCAAGAAATAAAATACTTTGGACGCCTTTCAAAAATGAAGATGGAGGAGTTCTGCTGTGCTGTACGTCTACGTTTTACCCCCTCCTGGTGTAAGAGCCCATCTCCTGAGGATGTCGTCTCTGGGTTTTTACAGACGTTGATGCTTCACCACAGACCTGCTGTGGTGATCCTACTGGTACCGTCCGTTATTTAGGACACCAGGAGGTTCCTCGGGTCCAGAGGCATCCTCGAACGGTATTCCTGGTGTGTTATTGCATTTTTATAGCAGGAACACCACGGCAGTCATTCACACCCTGGTGGGGATGAGCTACGTCATAGCCACAGCTGCCCTGGGGCGCAATGACAGAGGCAAGGCTGCTGAGATTACAGGGCAAGCCCGTCACCGTTGACCAAATGTAGGCTGTTTTAGCCGTTTTAAACGTGTCGTTTTTGCATCGGAATCTCCCGTTCGGCCCACAATGCATCCTGGGACAGTTTCAGCCACAAAGGATACAGCAGACCCGTGCTTACAATCCAGGACTTTTATAATCCAGGGAATTGGGACAGCGTTCTCATTTCACTGGGACAAAATCTGTCTTCAGATGCAGCCTTGGAAGTTTTGCTAAGCTACGAGTTAGGTTAGTTGCTAGCGAGCGGTTAGCTTAGCCTGCTACAGGATGGAATCGGTAAATTCTGATGGTAAAAATTTGATTTGCTGATATAAAACACAAAAAGCTGCAGCTTCTGCTGCTAAATCTAAACCACTTAAGTCATAACGTCCAGCCTATCGTCTCTGAAAAAACAACCTTTTTTAACGGGATACTAATTTCTGATGATTTAACTAACCATCTGGAGGCGGGCATTGCAGATTAGCAACGTTAAACCCTACCTACCTGGTTACTCCACACACATGTTTCATGAGCACTTTTTAACTCAGAAGTACCCCTGAAGGACTTAGTTGTTCGTCCTTTTATCAAAACTTAAGCCTGAGAGGGTTAATAGGACGACGTTGTGTCCATGAAGCCTCTATCCTACTCACATCTGTCAGAGTGGCGCATCCTGTGCAGCTGTAGTAGGAAGGACAGCATCGTGATCAGAAACTTCACAGAACAACTCCTCGTTTTATCCTTTCCTCGCCTTCTACCTCCTCTCGTCTCCGTCACCAGGCAACTGGGCTGTCCACCCTTCCTCTGCACTTTCTTCACCGCGCTCACCCCTCCTTCCTCCTCCTCATTGATTAGAGCATGTAGATGTGTCGATTGATTCGAGACTGAATACGAGGAGACGATGCTTAAAGGGGGATATACGTTCGGATCAGCTTGAGTTAATCACTGATTGAATCGTTTTTAATTTAATTGCCTTCATTTAACAAGCAGTTTTCCAGTTCTGACAAAGCAGCCGGATGAACCAGGAATGAGAGGCGGAGGTTGGGTTCATCCCACCAACAACTCTGCTTCATAATAAAATCCATCCCACACCTAAAAAACACAGTAGAGACTAGGGTTGTCACGGTAACGGGTGTAGCGGTAAAACCCGGTAAAAAAGTTGACAATAATAATAACCGTCTTGTTTTTTAAAACATATATTAACTCGGTGGATTAGCGTGGCTGCGGTGTAGGCGCGGTGACCCTTACCAGCCACCGTATCATCTGCTGAAGTTGCCGGCGGCACATGCGCACTTTGTTGTTTACAACCAAAACTTTCTTGAAGCTAAAGCTGAAATAACGGCCAAAGGATGAGACGGCAGTGCTCAGGACATTTATTATCCCTCAAAGAAGACAAAGTGGGAAGTACGGGCATCTTTTGGATATCTGAAGAATGCCAAGGGACAGTTGATAGAAGACGGCTATCCTGTTTGCAGCACGTGCAGAAAAAGTGTCTGTGAAAGGCAGCAACGCCTCAAATCTCATGACACATCTGCGTGACCATCACCCACAACTCTACAGTCAACGCAAGGCAAGCTAACTTTAGCACTTTAGCTAAAATGCGTGATCCGAGGATTTGGGTTGAGGGAGAATGCAACGAGTCGCTGTATAAAGCAGCCGCAGCGCCGCTACCTGCATATAAACCGTGTCGCGGACACCCCCATGTTGAAATGACGCTATGCATTACGGGGCTCCCAGGGGCAGATAAGAGTTGGTCTCTCTCCGAGAATAATTATGAATTTAACAATGATTACTGCCTGATGACATTTTCCCACATCTGCAAAGCTCACTGGAAGGACACAAACCGAGGACAATATTTTCCTGATATAGGGTTTATTACTCAAGTAAGGGTAAAAAAGTATCTGATTAGAAGGCTACTTGAATAAGAAGTTATGGGCAAATATTGGTATTTTTAAGACTAAAGGGGAAATATGTAAACAAATAAACAACATAATTACAAAATAACACATTTTAGGCTAAATTTAGACACAAACTGAGGACAATATTTCCTGACATACAGGGTTTATTTAATTGTGTGAAAATTTAGCACGTTTAAAAAAATACAGCGATAATACCGAAAACCGTGGTAATTTTGGTCACAATAACCGTGAGGTTAGACTTTCACACCATGACAACCCTAGTGGAGACCAGTTTCTGTTGTTTAATTATGATCACTGTTCGCCCGTATTTAATGACGTAGCTTTATGAGCCGCTGCTGGTGGTGGCCGGAGGGACTGGTGGGGCCAGCTGTGGCTGCGATGTAGCTCATCACCACCAGGGTGTGGATGAATGACTTTGGTATAAAACACTTTGGAGTCCTCTGACAAGTAAGTATACAAGTACGGGTCATTTATCATTTATTTAGTTAAAGAACAAACTCCGGGATGGACGCAGCCCTGCGACCAGCTGGAAAACGGCCACGGTTTCAGATGAATAATAATAACTGACAAGTGTTGAAGTTCCAGCGTGTTGGCGATGCACATGGATCGGTTCAGAGCAGATAAATAAAACACATTACTGGGAGGACCGTTGCTAGCAAGCGGTTAGCTTAGCCTGCTAACAGTGTCAGCATTATTTATTTGTTTTCAAAGCATTAAACTAAAGAACTCACCAGCTGTTCTACTGAATCCTGGGCCTGGAGGGCCAGCGGGTTTTAGTTTTAACTGCTTCAACACGCCTGATTTCAATCAGCAGGTGATTAACAGGCTTCTGCAGGGCCTGATGAGCTGCTGCAGGTGATTCAACCACTGAATCTTGTGTGTCGGAGCAGAGAAAGCCCAAAAACATACCTCCAGGACCAGGTCTGGACACCCCTGCACTAACAATCAAAACTCACCATTTACGTACCAAACGGGCTGATTTCTTCCTGGTTTTCCAGCTTCTCTGATTTAGCTTAATCAGTTTCTTTGAATGCATGAAGGCTCACACGTGCACAAAGGCTTACACGTGCATGCTCCCACGAGGGCATCACTGAGAATACCTTAGACACTTATTCATTATTGATAAGCTGCAATTAGCTTCTAATCTGCTGCTTCCTTCTATGGCTCTCACATAAATTCATCAGCAGACGTGCAAACACTTGGCTCGTGTTTGCCTTTAGTGCATCATGTCATCAACTCACAACTAAGGGATTTTTCAGGCCTTCTTAAACGCGTTTCCGTCTAAATGTTATAAAATCGATCAGCCTTGATCCTCGGGAATGACCCCACCTCAGTGAGTTTGTCTAAAATCTGAGGATTGTTGAAATAATGAACATTATCTGATATCAGCGCCTGCAGAGGACGTCTAATTCTGCTAATTATTACTTTTAATCAGCCAGAAAAATTAAAACGCATTCCAGTCCCTGAGTGCACACGCGCACACACACACTTGGGTCGCTTATGTGGGTGGCTCATTAAACTTCAAACTGTCTCTTGGAAGTAAAACATTTTTATTTTCTGTTCATTTCCGCTGCGTGGGGAAAAACTCGTTTCCATTTCTTCAGCAACGTTCTTCCATGACAAACATCTTCTTCCTCCCACGGCAACCCCCTCCCCCCCACTCAGAAAAGAGGGATGCTACTGAACCACAAAGGGTCAGAGGGGTTAGGTCGTTCTGGTGGGATGCTGGGGCGCCTCACCAGAACCAGAAATATTATCTTTCTATATTTAAAGATGTCTCGGAGAGGCTCTTCTGTTGCACATAAATCAACGATAGCAACGGTCATTAAACAGCTGCTCGGAGAAGCTCGTTCTGAGCAGACACAATCCAAGCATTTATGAGTGGGAATAAAAGAAGAGGGAGATGATTTATCGTCCACAACCTCGGCCATCATTATTGATCTGTCAGTGCTTCCAGGTCCACGCCTTATCCCCGGCTCGGGACCGTTTCAGCCTGATCTACAGCTGCTGTCGGACGGACCCAACGTCACTCTTACGCCTCCTCTGTCTAAAGAGCAGAAACGTGAGAGAACACGAGGCAGGAGCGCTGAACCGCGTTAGCAAGTATTAGCTATTGTTCAAACAAATCTGAGATAATCAGGCAAGGTCACAGAATTAATAAGTGAGGAACTTTTCTAGTAATTTATCATTTGAATAATTAAATCACAAAAAGTTCTAGCTAGCCCCATAAATAGTTGTTGGTTTTTGCTGTGATGGTTAAAAATGGAGAACGCCTCTCTGTCCTGTTCGCCCAGCTGTAAATGAGCCCGACTGACCAGCAGAGCGGAGCTAAACTTGTTAACCTCAATCTGTCGCAGCATCTTCATCCTGGAACCAGGAGACATCTCCAGATCCCACAAACAGCTCAGAACGAGGCGGCGGGTCCAATCTCTAATTTTCCTCTGGGATTAATAGAGCATCTTTGAACTGAATTGAATTGAATTGAATTGACGTAAAGATTAACTGTTAAAATAAAATCTCAGCTCAAAGCTGGCCTCATTCAAGATGTTTATGAGAAGATGAACATCTAGCTCTCGAACGTTGCTGCTTCGATAAAAGCCATTCCTTTTTTAACCTTTTGAACCCTGTAGGCCATCTTTTTTTTCTTGAAAAAAACGAGTATATCTCATAAACTACCAGTGTTGGGAAAGTTACTTTTAAAAAGTAATTAGTTATAGTTACCAATTAAATTGTCAAAACAGTAACTCCGTTACTAACTGAGTTAAAGGAGCCCAGAGAGATTGATTTGAAGTGGAGGCAGAGGCTGTATCAAGTGTAACATGATCTAACAAAAGATTTCTATACTGGTTGATGCAAAGAGCAATATTAATCACTGTTATCGCATATCGCAGGTTTTCCTAATATCGTGCATCCCTAATCACAAATCAGCAAAGGTAAGACAGACTGTATGCTGCTGACTGCTGAAAAACAGCTGTGTTGTTCTGTCTTTGATCGCGACTCCCTTTGTGAGTTTTCATGCTACAGAAATGAGACTTATATTGTTTGAAAGAAGAGAATTGTGGCTTTATTTTGAGTGGCTGACTGTCTGGATAGTATCGTAGTTTATTCTAGCCACTGTGTGTTTTCCTCAGGCTTTACTTGAAATGTGAAGTCAGCGTTTTTTTTACTTCTGGTTGATTTAAAGGCTCGTTGTGTGAATTAGGTGTTGCTGAGGTGGAAAACTATGTTTTGATTATTTAGACTAGCTTGTTCCTGTTATGCACGCAAGTAGTTTGCATATGGTGGTGAATATTATGCGTGCTTTTGGAACGACTTTGAGACCGGAAGTAATTCCAGACCCGATACTGGGTCCGTTGGGTTTAAGAGGTTAAAAATAAATAATTATTTAAATCAAATCAATTCAAAGATACTTTATTAATCCCAGAGGGAAATTAGAGTTTCAGTACACACAATTCAGAAATCAGACATACATGGGCAAGACACATGACAAGAACAACAAGAAAAGAACAAGAAGAAAAGGTGCACAATGTAAGAATGAAGTAAGAATGACATCCTGTGGTCAGATGTGGGTACTGCAGCCCATTTTCTAAACAAATGAGTCATTTTCTCACTCATGCTTTGTGAGCTTCATGGCTGTTACCAGTAACGGGTCAGCACCAGAAGATTCTAGACCACATGTGTCAGACAGAAGGCTCGCGGGCCACATCTGGCCCGTGGAGCATGTTTATGTGGCCCACGAGACAAATATAAAAAATGTATTAAAAGTGACCCGCTGACCGATTTTACAGCAAAGACTACAACTCCCATGATGCTTTGCGGCATTAGCACGGAGCCGAAGTGCCCCCTCTGTGTTTTTTCCAGCGTCTGCTGCCGGTGTCTGCAGCTCCGCTGTCTCGGACGAACTAAACACTCCTCTCACTCAGCGCAGAGTTCACTCAGCTGTTTTCTGACGTTGAAGCCCAGAAACGGAGATTCTAGCCGCTCAGTAATGTGTTCACGACTGAAAGAAAGTTTTCCAACTAACGTCCAGACAGAGCTGATATAGCTCCAGCGAACAGCGACACGCTCAAACCAGCATGACTCTGTGGTTGCTGCCATTGTGTTTTCTCCCCGACACACAACAACGCGGTCAAGCTGCTCAGACATGTTCATCAGCACAAACCTATGTGAGCACCTGTTGACATCTAATGTTGTCATTATAATGATGAAGATGAACAAAACAACAGGAGTCTCCTCCTCAGCTCAGATCAACCCCATGATGCAGGTATCTGGCTGGAACAGGTGAGCATCACAGTAAACCAGTGGAGCAAACTGAGCTTTAAATATGTTGGTTTTATGCTATTTTTCTGCTCCAAAACATGAAAGTTAACAGGTGAGATGTTGCATTTTCATTTAAGATAAAATGATATTTTATTTTGTTGTTGGCCCGTGAGAAAAGATTTAACCTACAGCAAACAGGAAGTGGAAAGGCTGCAGATGGATGAATAGACTAGAAAATCCCTTTATTGTTCCTCAGTGGGGAAAGCTAGACGTCACAGCAGCGATGACACGTATTACAGGAGAAAAAAGGAGAATAAAAACTAAGAAAAATGAATGAACAAGAAAACATAAATCCTGAATAGATTTTAAAAATGCTGATTATACCACAAGTAATGAATACCACTGATGCCTTTTATTTAAAATTGACTTGCTCGTGTGTAATTTGGTTATTCCACATTCAGTGTTAATGCAGAAATAAGTTTGTTTCCAAATTAAAAGGTTCAAAATTGCATTTATGTTGATAAAGAAAATGTGCAAATTTGCCGTCACTTTTTCAAAAAATATTAAGTTCGGCCCTCGACTCCGTCCCAGAGTTTCATTTCGGCCCAGTGTGAGTTTGAGTTTGACACCCGTGCTCTAGACCATGACCTAAGACGAGTCATACACAGTAAGTTGATAAGTAGATAAAGACATTAACTGTAATATCCAGTTATTGCTAATTGAAAAAGTAGCTTGAGACTTTTTTAGAGTCGACTATTTGCTTCCAATTCACCGTTACCATTGTTAGCTCAACATTAGCCTCTAGCCTGCTTCTGCCGACATTAGAGTGAACCATAAAAATGCTGAAAGACGTCAAAAGATGCCTGTAAATCAGAATGTAGCAAACAATTTTAAAGGTGTGGGACACTCATTTAATCAACACATTTGCAGTGGCCTCTAGTAGGCAAGGCAAGGCAGCTAATTTATAGAGCACTTTTCAAACACAGAGGCAACCCACTGCTTTACAATTAGCAGGACAAGATATGAAAACAACATAAAAACACAAATTAAAATACACAGATAGAAATACAGTTTAGACAAAGTTACAGGGCAGATTACAGTAGTAGTAGTGAAATAAATGCCCTTTAAGTCGTTGTCTGTGGAAAAAAAGCTCTGATGCTCCTGTTCCAGGTGACAGGATTTGGAGTTATATTTCCTGATATGTGGACGTCTCTCCTCTGATTGGCTAACAGCAACATGACTCTACCACTGATTCTGCTCTGCAACGTTGATGTTTTATCTTCACAAATAACACAAGCCTGGCGGAGTTCTGCTGTGTGGTGACAGTATGAAGTAGATCTGTCAGGATGTTCTAATCCTAGAGTTTCACCATGGCTGAGAGACTGGGTAGGCCTATCAGGATCTGCTCTGGAGTGGTTCTCCTCTTATCTTTCTGAGCGCTCCTTTTCTGTGGGCGTCTCCAAGTTTAGGTTCTCCACCACCTCCCTTACCCATGGTGTCCCACAAGGCTCTGTGCTGGGACCTCTGCTCTTCCTCCTCTGAGCAGAACCTCCCTGAACCGTCTACAGGTGGTTCAGAACGCCGGTGTTCGGCTTCTGACCAAGTCCTCCAAACACACCCACATCACCCCGCTCCTCCTCCAGCTTCATTGGCTGCCAGTCAACTTCAGGGTTCATTTCAAGGTCCTGGTTCTGGTCTATAGGGCCTTACATGGACAAGCACCATCTTACATTGGTAATCTTCTTAGTCCCTACACCCCCAGCACCACTCGAGTTCAGATCAGGTGGGCCGTTCCTCCCAATCACACCCCTCCAGGTCATGCTGTCGTTGCCCACGTGAGCATTGAAGTCCCCCAGCAGGACAATGGAGTCCCCTGATGGAGCACTATCTAGCACTCGTCCCAGGAACTCCAAGAAGGGCGGGTACTCTGAACTGATATTTGGCCCATAAGCACAAACAACAGTCAGGACCCGTTCCCCGACCCGAAGGCGCAGGGAAGCTACCCTGTCGTCCCCCGGGGTAAACCCCAACACACAGGCAGAGAGTATTGGGGCTAACAAAAAGCCAACCCCAGCCCTCCGCCTCTCACCCGGAGCAACTCCAACAAAGGAGAGTGTCCAACCCCTCTCAAGGACTTGGGTTCCAGATCCAATGCTATGTGTCGAGGTGAGTCCGACTATATCTAGCCGGTACCGCTCAACCTCTGCCACAAGCTCCTGCTCCTTCCCCGCCAGCGAGGTGACGTTCCATGTCCCAAAAACCAGTTTTCTTGTCCGGGGATAGGACCGCCAAGGCTCCCGCATTGGTCTGCCACCCGATCCACACTGCACCGGACCCTTCATGTTCCTCCTGTGGGTGGTGGGTCCACAGTTGGATGAGCCCATGTATCCGGTTCGGGCTGGGCCCAGCCGGGCCCCATGGGTGAAAGCCCGGCCACCAGGCGCTCGCTCACGGGCCCCAACCCCAGGCCTGGCTCCAGGGTGGGACCCCGGTAACCCTCCGGGCCGGGTACTCCGATCCTGTGAACCGTTCTTTGTCTCACCCTTCACCTAAGACCAATTTGTCATGGGAGACCCTACCAGGGGCACAAAGTGCCCCAGACAACATAGCTCCTAGGATCATTAGGGCACTCAAACTCCTCCACCACGATAAGGTGACGGTCCAAGGACGAGTGCTCCTGTAACAAGTGAGTTTCCCCACTGCAGGATGCATAAAGTCTATTCTATTCTATTATCAGAAATAATCATTAGAGGATGGTTTCAGTGAACCACACCTTTAATAAGCATCCTTTTTCTCAATTAGGTTGTTGTGAGATTGTTAGGAGCAAAAATGGAAATTTCACACTTGATTAAAGGAACATTATTAATTATTAACATTATTAAACATGCTGTGATGTTATCGAATCGAGATGCACCAGGAAGTGATTTTCTACTTCTAACTTCTTCTACCCCTGAAACGGTAGCACCAGAGCTTGTTTCCTATGCATCCATTCATTCGTTCATTCATTCATTCCAGCAGATTTAATGGAAAAACAAGTGAATGAGCCCTTTAAAGTTTATTTCCGCGGGACAGTCAGGAGCGTTTCCAGTTTCTAGGCTGAGCCGATGCCCGTTTCTGCTCTCCAACGTGGGTTTGCCGGCTAAATTACAAAATAATAAATAAAATCTGAATTTATTTGGTTCCATTTGGACACCGAGCATCAATTCAACCAGCTTCCTTCTGCCAAGTCATAACTAAAACCACCATCTCCAGACGGAACATCCTCTCCCAAGAGACAATCCTCCCGGTCAGCTTTAGGGAATCTTCTCCATGCAGGAATGCTCTGGTTCCTGCTGGCTGTGGTCAATAAGCAGCGGGACAAAAAGGGCAGGCGGGTTAGAGAGGTCCTACTGCTCAAAGGTCAGAGACATCATCAGAGCCAAACAGCTGACCTGAGACCAGCCTCAAAGCTACCGCTGGGTTTTTTAACTTTACCATGGCAACCACTGATCTATGGTCTGCAGGCCTGGACACGAGGAGGCTGGGTTATCCGGGTTACTGCCCAGGAGCAAACTCACACTTCCTTTCCAACAGGGAGATTAAAGGATGAAGAATCGGCGTCTCAGAATCATCTTCATCACTTTTGTGTTCTGTCAGAGGCGGCCCAGGAGTTAAAGTTCATCCCTGGTTCGCCTGAACGCATCGATGGTAAGGATTCGCTAAAATCCTCGTTTTATTCAAGCTTAAATCATCTGCTGTGGAGAAATGGTGGAACCTTAGTGGACCCTCACATCAGCTGGAAGATCAGAGCCGCTCCACAGGGAACGCTGTGGTGTAGCAAAGACGTTTTCCATCTTTATTTGGATTCTTAAAAAACCTTCAGGAATATTTAACAATTCCTGCAATTAAATAATAAATGCCAAGAAATTCTGTCTGGAAGGTTTGAGTTGAAGTTGTCTAAAGCTGCGGTTCTATTAGGACCCAGCAAGCGCCACTTGGTTCGGTGGAACGGTTCTTCGAGATTACCAGAAAACCGGGTCACTGCTTCTGTTTCAGTAACGTTCCAGCGTATCAAGCCGGGCTGTGACAGATCACCGCCCACTCGCGGTTCCTGGGTCATAATCATGACAGCAAGCTGAGTTTAGCTTTCCCGGGCAGGAAGTGAGCTCCAATCCAAAAGAGCAACAAAATAAAAGCTTCATCCAGACATGGAAAGTTACTGAAATTTTAAATGAATTTTTTTTTTGCCGATTCCATCGTTTCTATTAGGGATGTGTATTTTTGAAATTCTGGCGATACGATACATATCACGATACAGGGGAAATGATATGATATATAACGATATATTGCGATACATTCAGTCAGACGTTACAAGCAATTTTTTTTACTGAATTTATTGTAAGAATATTCAATAAACAGCCCAAGCTGATACGTAACATGTTTAACATGAGGTATCTGAACCATGATGGAGGGATTTACATTTCAGTGGTGGAAACAAAACCCGCTGCACACTGCTGCCAACTAGCGGGTGGCGATTGAATTGCGCAAAACGAAAAGAAAATACACAAACGTTTGCATGTAAATTTTTTCAGGAATTAGATACACAGCTTTTGAATATCGATGTAATAATCGCAGGAAAAAATATCACGATATATTGCCATATCGATATTTCTGATATACGGTTTTTGAATATCGATATAATAATGTTGGGAAAAATATCACGATATATTGCCATATTGATATTTTCTTACATCCCTAGTTTCTATGGTGATCTGGAGGAGAAACGGAAAATATCTGTCTCAGCGTCAATAAACTAAATGTTCACCAGTGACCTCAACAGCCATTTTTCTTTACTTTTTGATTTACGTGTAGACAAACGGTTCTGGTTAGCATCAGAGTTCTGGAACATCTTTAGACTTTTGTTTGTGATGAAGGAGAAGGTCTGACAGGAGCAGGAGGACCGGAGAGAGTAGAACATCCCCAGGGCTTTTCCTGGCTCAAACTGAGGCAGAGGTGGTACCATCCTGACCATGCACCAGCTAGGGTTGTCACGGTATGAAAATTTAACCTCACGGTTATTGTGACCAAAATTATCACGGTTTTCGGTATTATCGCGGTATTTTTTAAACGGTGTTGCATATGTTCAGAAAGCATTGATAGTCCTGTTCTACACAAACTGAAATAGTTCTGAAAAGGTTTAACAGTGTTTATTAAACCTAAAATAACACAAAGCCTTAGCAAAAGTGCAACTTTTCACAAGTAAAGGAACAAATAGCTTCTTTTTCTGGAACATGTTACAGTAGTCAGTGCAGGTTTAAATGATACAAATCCAAACATTCAAAACATAAACAATATGTAAACCAATCAAAGAAACACCACTTGTTTTCTCATATACTTGTTTTCTTCATATCAAAATGAAAATCTAAAACTCCAGTCCACACTTGACTTGAGCGCTGTACAAGTCAACCTTAAAAAAATATGTATTTAAAATAAACAGCCACTTTAAACAAATTACTAAAATAACTACTACACTATGTAATCAAATCCAAATGTTCAAGTATAAATGGCATTGAATAAGTAAACAAATCAATGACAAGGAACTAATTGTATATTTCTCTTCATCATCAACAAATAAGATGCTTCATCCAGCAACAGGGTGTCCGTGACACGGTTTAAATGCTGGCAGAGGACGCTGCGGCTGCAGTATATAGTGACTCGTTGTATTCTCCCTCAGCCAAAAGTCCTCACGTCATGCATTTAAGCTAAAATGCTAATGTTAACCTACCTTGCACTGGCTGTAGAGACGTGGGTGATGGTCACGCAGATGTGCCATTAGATTCGAAGTGTTGCTGCCTTCTGCAGACACTTGTTTCCTGCACGTTCTGCAAACGGGATAGCAGTCTTCTATTAACTGTCCCTCAGCATTTTTCAGAAATCCAAAATATGCCCATACTTCCGATTTAGTCTTCTTTGAGGGCTGATGGATGTCCTGGGCGCTGCCGTCTCCTCCTTCGGCCATTATTTCAGCTTCAAAGTTTTGGTGCCGTTGCAAACTAAAAAGTGCGTGTGCGCGCCGCGGGAACTTCAGCTGAAGCGACGGTGGCTGGTAAGGGTCACCGCGCCGAAACCGCGGCCACGGTAAACCCACCGAGATAATATAGTTTTTTTAAAAACTGGACGGTTATTTTTATTGTCAACCTTTTTACCGGGGTTTACCGCTATACCGGTTACCGTGACAACCCTAGCACCAGCACATGCTTACTCTGTGCATTCAACTTCCTCACTTTTTTAAAGGCAACATATGTTATCGTTAAGCTTCTGTTGATTAATAGAATATTCCATTTGACAACGTTTCAAGTGAAACAAAACTGGTTTGCTGCTAAAAAATATGAAATAAAACAACAAAATTACCAGGCTGAAATAACAGACTCTTATTATGAAAGGCTCAATAATATGCATTAGATTGGTGTTTAGTTCCTTTTTACCATCTGATATTTATAGTTAAAATATTTTTTAATATTTGACCTACATTTCAGTAACATTTTAGGTATGTATTAATAACACTCGTCTTAGTCTAAATGACAAATGTAAAATATAATGCATTTCATTAACATGCATTTGTGTTGGAAATGGTAATAACATTTAATTTCTGCTGCCAACAATGTAATGGCGGTATGTCTATTATGTACGGGTTGGCAATAATCCAGTTTAAATTATGTTCAAAGATAGAAGCGTTTGTGACTTATATACTACAACGGCCTGCCGCACTTCCTGCTCCTGTATGTGGAGCAGACGTGTAGCAGTAATGTGACTCGTATCTGCAGCGGTTCTGATCCGTAGCGCTGCAGGATGCAGAATAAACAGGACGGTGGGGACTTTTCATCCGCTTGTAGAGTTTAGTCTTTCTTAGTTTTACGATCATCGTGTTTTTCTGTGTGCCACTTGATCGCGAGACTGCTACCCGTTAGCTTTAGCATTAGCCAATCTGCGTGTAGCTGCACTTTTGATCCCAAACTTTGGACTGGTTCTGCCTTTGCTGGTTCCTTTATTTTCCTCCACTGTATCCAGATGACCACACTGTGCGCCAGTAAAAAGCATTTTCTTACACGTAACTTACTTTTGTTCAATAAAGTTCTGGGGAAAATAATAAATCAAACATGTTGCACCAGTGCTACGTTTAGAAATAGACACGCACAGACACCCCTGTACAGCCCTGCTCTGATATGGAAGAGCCTGGGGGAAAATCAGGACGTCACTAGCACCAACCATAGATATGTACCAACCAGCGAGAAAAACAGTTTTTGATCTTTTTCTGCAGAAGTTTTAGCGCTTTTCGGTGCACCGCTGCTGATACAGCGCCCCTATTGTGGGGCAACGCTGCAACTGCAGTTAAAATAACATCCATTTAGCTGGGGGCTGAGTGAAATCAGGCTGGGGCGGCACTAAATTTGCTGGAGGCGGCCGCCACGCTAATTTGAATGCAGGAAAAACCCTGATCCCTGAACCTGTTGTTGGAATTCCATTTTCAGATGAGAGACACTGTGGTTGAGTCCAAAACCAAACAGGCCCCACCAACTCCACCCAAGCAGCTAAATCATAACTTTTTATAGAACAAACTGAATCCTCTTAGCCGAGTCACCAAGCATCCGAGTGAATCGGTCGGATATTTTTAATTGGAGTTTATTTTACTGATCTGATTTTCCGTTTATGGAGGAGGTAATTAAGTCTTAATAACTCAGGCTTTAAAAACCTTGTGACTTTTTTCTGTTTAGCTAAATAAACTCAACACAAAAAGATTTTAAACAGTGATGCAACAAAGATTCTTAAAGGTGCAGTATGCAAGAATATAGTGAGAATTTTCCAGAGAGAAAATCCCAAAAGAGCCTGATGTTTAGATCATTAAGGAAGGAAGGTTATACTGAAACATATTTCATATCCAGCTGGCTGCTGAGATCTTCTCCTTTCAAAATAAAGGTAGGACGTAACGACTGTTAACCATCTATGAGTGGGGGGGGTGCCGTGTCTCCTGCGAGTTGATGCTGCAGCGCCCACTACTGCAACTTGATGATGGCCAGCAAAAAGCTCCAGAGTGGTTTAAAATGGTTGCAGTAACCACATTTTACCACAGGATGTCATGTTTACTTCATTTCTACATAATGCACCTTTAATATTAACAATCGTGATTACACTTATCGATAAATACTTATCGAGAATCGTTACACACATAAATATTCTGACTTCTTGGGCTGAATTTGGTTTCTGAGTCTTTTAAACTTTTTTCTGAATGTAAAAGATAAAAATCCAAATAAAGTGGTTTCTCACTGCTTATGTTTTGGTTCTGGTCCAAACATATCTGTTAGGACCGTTAGAACATGTTCTAGCAGAACTCTGAAAGTTCCTCAGCAGCACAAGGTCCCGTCTGAAGCTGGGTTTTCCTACTCTCACCTGGTTCCATGAAGTTACAGGTGGTTTTATTTACTAGAATCTCCAACTCAGAACCGGAAGTAGTCATTACGAACCGAACCCCGAACTTACTGATTTGGACAGAAACCTCCACCCCTTCCCGGTGTCAGTCTCCCACTCCGACCCGGGGTCTCGTGTCACATCCACACCCACGCGGTCTCCCCTGACGCGAAACACACACGCGCGCACTTTGCATGTGCGGCGGCTGAAGAGCGCTGAAAGATGCGGACTTTTCGCTGCAGCTGTACCGGTTCGGACAGAGCTATGACTCATCCTGGCACCGAGGCTGGACGCGACCCTCCGCATCAGCGAACCGAGCCGCCGAACCGCCCCAGAACCGCCTGGTGTTTTTACCTTACCTTTCTCTCTTTAACGAACTGAGTCAGATCTTCCTCCCAGCTGTTCGCTGCTGCTGCCCGCTCGGTTCGTCTCCTCCTCCGCCCAGAGGTCGCATCGCTCCCCGGTTCGGATGCACGACACCGGACCCGCGCAGAGTCACCTGCCAGCGACCGGCTGAGAGCTGAAAGGTTCGGTGTGTCTGCGGGGCGGGCTGGAACCTCCGAGAGTCCGGTGGGTCTGATGGATGTGGCTCCGTTTGCCGGGAGGGGGAAAGACGCCAGTGAGATGTTCAGGGACGACACGTAAAGTCGGACTTTCGAGCTTTAGAGAACGCAGCTTTCCTGTTTAGCATCATTCTTTCTTTGTTTTTTCGCCGCGGAAGAGTTGGAAGAGGACATAATGCGTTTGTTAGTTGGAGTTTGTTGTCAAGGTGTCTGATGAAAAATTCAAGGTATCATTAACTTAAAAAAACTAGGAATCAAGATGGCTGCCATTAGCTAATCAGCATTAGCAAACAAAGCAATGACTAAAAACTCACTTTAATAGATATGCAGCCAACATGTGTTGTGTAGTTCCGAGTCAGTCACAACACAAACTCACAGTGCTACGATATCTACGATAAACCTCTAAGCTGAGAAGCTTCCATTTTCAGGTGGAACCAAGCCCCCACAATCTGGGAATTTCATGAAGCCAACAGGGAAGTGGCAAAAACTGCAGTTCCACCCTCATCCGCTAGGAGCTGGCACCAAAACAGAGAAAAGTTCCTACTCTCCTATGAAAAATACCAATTTCACAGCAGAAATAAACATGTTTACAGCCTGGTTGAAAAAACATTTTAGGTTTACCTCATTTAATTAGCCTGGCCTGCCAGACTCGTCCTCTGTTTAATTCTGCACAGAGAATGAGTCTGGTAACTTGCAGGCAGAGCGGCACACGAGGGGCGGGACTAGCCAGCTCAAAAATAACCAATCAGAAACACGGAAATGCCGACTGTACTGCGCTACGCTGTAGTTTTTTAGCCGTAGTAAAAAAAAGGGCATCTGGCAACAGCGCAGACATATTTTATTTTTTTAGAATTAATGATTTTAGCACTTCTACTTGTGGTTTTACAGACACTCGAGTCATTTAGAACAGAGGAAAGAGATGCAGAGAACTCCGCTTCAGTCACCATGTTTGTGACAAACTCGGCATTGTGTGATGTATGCTACTCAGCTTTGATTGGCTGGATTAGAATTCTCAGGGGGCGGGGTTATTTGAATAGGAGAGTTCCCAAACCCTTTCTCTGTGCAGAATTAAACAGAGGAGGGGTCTGGCAGGCCAGGCTATCATTTACTGCCATTGACGACTAAAGTCGTCATCTTAAATACATCTGCTCGCTGCAATTTTTTTGTAACTCTTCTGTTTAAGTGTAGTGCTTAAAATTTGGAATACTTAATGAGCATCAGAGCCATGCCAGAGCTAGCGCTAGGAGCTAGCTCTGGGGAAAGGCCTCAGCCTGGGCTTTATGTTAATAAATGTTCGGCATTTTGACTCTGAACTTTAGTTGCGTTCTTTGTGTGTTTGTGTTTGGATGTTAATGATTGAATTATATGGACAAAGTTCCCTAAAGTCCCTTCTTAGCTTCTTGGGTTAGCTAAGTTAGCTAGTAGGTTTGTTTGTTCCACCATATCAGCTCCACCTCTTTTCCCATTTTTGGATTGTCTGGGCGTGACAAGACTTTTTGGAGTCCTTGGAGGGGGTGCTAGAGAGCACTCCTTCTGGTGAGGAAGCAGAAGCCGGGGCCTTTGGGTTGGGTTCTCCAATCTTTGGTGCTGAGGTCACTGAGGTGGTCAAAAAGCTCTTTAGTGGCAAGGCTCCAAGGGTGGATGAGATCCCCCCATGAGTGGTTCTCCTCTTATCTGCCTGAGCGTTCCTTCTCTGTGGCCGTCTCCAAATTTAGGTCTTCCACCACCTCCCTTACCCATGGTGTCCCACAAGGTTCTGTGCTGGGACCTCTACTCTTCCTTCTCTATCTGCTTCCTCTTCAACACATCCTGAGCTCCTTTAAAGGAATCTCCTACCATCTTTATGCAGATGACATCCAAGTGTACATCTCTTTTAAGCACCATGAGCTGTCTAAGCTGCAGCTATTACACACCTACTTAGACTCTATACGGAGCCCAAGTCACGCCCATCTACTTCCAGACCATGGTTCCTCAGAAGAACGAAAAAATGAATGCAAGTCAACGGGGCTAAAAATGCTATTTTCTAATTCCACTTGTTATGTGCCATAGATTTCACATATGATGTCCGTGATTTTTAAAGAAGCTTTTTGATACCAAGAACGCGCTTATTTTTGAATGTGGAAACGCTATTTTAGGTTTTGTGTGAAAATAATTCCAGGACTACAAATGCGCTTCATGAAAGTCACGTCATCGAACCGGACACAGAGAAAACTGAGGGAAAATGGCTGTAAGTTCAGTAAACTTCCCACAGGAGGAAAGAACCATAAATCTGGTCATGTGGTAAGTATCAGCTACGCTAGGGGGGAGGAGATTATGTGGTGACATCACAAATGCAACGTGTCAATGTCTTATGTGTAGTCATGCTAATTACGAACTTTTACAAGCTGATAAATCTCAAAGTACATGACTGGCGTGGTCGAAACACAAATCATTAAATTGCTGTACAACATGTGTGTGGTCCAGGGCGGAGCCTTGTTGACTTGCATTCATTTTTTTGTTCTTCCAGGGATCCATGAGCCAACCGGAAAGGAAGGAGACTTAGGCTCCCTATTAAAACCTGGATGGTGGGAACTTTCTACAGCTGAATGAAGATAAGACTGAGATCCTCATTTGTGCCCCAGACAAGCTGGTTCCCAAAGTCAGAGACTCTCTTGGTCAGCTTGCTTCTCACACCAAACCTTCTGTCTTGGCGTGGCCTTTGACCCAGCTCTCACCCTGGATTCTCATGTCAGTTCTCTTGTTCGCTCTTCCTTCTTCCATCTCAGGAACGTTGCTAAGCTGAGTCCCATTCTGTCCCGCTCTGAACTTGAGACAGTTCTCCACACCTTCATCTCCTCACGCTTAGACTACTGTAACTCTCTTTCCACGTGTCTGAGCAGAACCTTCCTGAACCGTCTACAGGTGGTTCAGAATGCCTGTGCTCGGCTTCTGACCAAGTCCTCCAAACACACCCACATCACCCCGCTTCTCCTCCAGCTTCACTGGCTGCCAGTCAACTTCAGGGTTCATTTCAAGATCCTGGTTCTGGTCTATAGGGCCTTACATGGACAAGCACCATCTTACATTGGTGATCTTCTTAGTCCCTACACCCCCAGCAGGTCCCTGAGGTCCAGTGATCAAAGCCTACTGGTTGTGCAGCACCAGGCTAAAGGTCAAAGGTGACAGATCATTTGCTGCTGTGGCCCCCAGACTCTGGACCTCTCTCCCCCTGAGCCTGAGATCAGTGGACTCAGTGGTCTCCTTTAAAAAACAGCTGAAGACTCACTTGTTCAGGTGTTGGTGGGACCTTCATCACCCTCCCCTTGTTCTGCTCTTTCTACCTATTCTGACTTTCCCGGGATCCACTGATTTCGCTCTTATTCATTTTCTCTCTCCCATTATTTACATTTTTTAATCACATTTTTTTATTTTTTCTCATTTAAATATATTTAAAAAAATTATCTTTTAAATTTTTATTTTTGTGAAGCACCTCATGATTTTTATATTGAGAGGTTTTATATAAAAGATTGTTTTCTTTCTTTCTGTAAAGGGGAACCGGCCGCAGGGTGTGTTCCAACTACAGGGATCACACTCCTGAGCCTCCCTGGTAAGGTCTATTCAGGGGTTCTGGAGAGGAGGGTCTGGCAAATTATCGAACCTTGGATTCAGGAGGAACAATATGGTTTTCGTCCTGGACCAGCTCTATACCCTTAGGGGGGTCCTGGAGGGTGTGTGGGAGTTTGCCCAACCAGTCTACGTGTTTTGTGGATTTGGAGAAGGTGTTCGGCCGCATCCCTTGGGGGCCCTGTGGGGGGTATTCCAGGAGTATGTGGTACAGGGCCCTCTGATGTGGACTGTTAGGTCCCTGTATGACCGGTGTCAGAGCTTGGTCCGCATTGCCGGCAGTAAGTCAAACTTGTTCCCAGTGAGAGTTGGACTCCGCCAAGGCTGCCCTTTGTCACCGATTCTGTTCATAACCTTTATGGACAGGATTTCTAGGTGCAGCCAAGGTGTGGAGGGCATTCATTTTGGTGGCCTGAGGATCAGGTCTCTGCTTTTTGCAGATGATGTGGTCCTGTTGGCTTCATCAGAACGTGATCTTCAGCTTTCGCTGGAGCGGTTCGCAGCCGAGTGTGAAGCAGCTGGGATGAGAATCAGCTCCTCTAAATCTGAGACCATGGTCTTGATTTGGAAACGGGTAGAATGCCTTCTCCGGGTCAGGGATGAGGTTCTGCCCCAAGTGGAGGAGTTTAAGTATCTCGGGGTCTTGTTCACGAGTGAGGGAAAGATGGAGCATGAGATCGATAGGCGGATTGGTGCTGCATCTGCAGTGATGTGGGCGTTGTACCGGTCTGTCGTGGTGAAGAGAGAGCTGAGTCAGAAGGCGAAGCTCTCGATTTACCGGTGGATCTACGTTCCTACCCTCACCTATGGTCATGAGCTTTGGGTAGTGACCGGAAGAAGGAGATCGCGGATACAAGCGGCCGAAATGAGTTTTTTTCAGAGGGTAGCTGGGGTGAGAAGCCATCAGGAGGGGCTTGGAGTAGACCCGCTGCTCCTCCACATCGAGAGAAGCCAGATGAAGTGACTTGGGCATCCTGGACGCCTCCCTGGTGAGGTTTTTTGGGCACGTCCAACACCCGGACCCAAGAAAGACCCAGGACACGCTTGAGGGACTATGTCTCTCACCTGGCTGGGGAACATCTTGGGACTCCCTGGAGGAGCTGGCCCAAACCATGTTAAGGCGAGCTGTGCTCAGTGGGGACAATGGAGTTGAAGCTTAAATTGTCAATGTGAGTGTATGACTGTGTCCCTGTGATGGACCAGAGGCCAGTCCAGGGTGTACCCCGACTCCAGGGGTGTACTGGGACAATTTTTCAGGCTGGAAATTTGTTACCTAGACTATGAAGTTGCTTCGGTAGTAAATGTAAAATCAAGAATTTTATTGAGTTTATGTCTTAAATAATTTTTAGTTTAGTGCCAAGCAGAGACTCGCTGCCAACGGGAGACACGGATACGTAGGGGCAGTACCAAACTCCATAGTCCAAACGTGGATCCTGATGCCTTCCTGTAGATTCAGAGGAAAGGAGCACAGTCCCATCTGTAACTCTTCTTACTGCTCTCAGATCAGCCAGTGTTTGCTTTGTAGCCAATAAAGTCCTTACCTGAATCTATAAACATACTTCCTGTTTAGCTTCGACGTCCAGGTGTGTTCAGCAGATTCATGAGTTTATAAGACGTTATTGACTCCACCAGACAACCGTGCTTCAGTATGTTGAACTTGGCCCTCAGGTGTTCTGAATGCTTTAGATGAATTTTCACACCTGGTTCAGTCTGGTAAGCGTTACCAGGTTCCTGTAGAACGTTACGAATCAGACGTTCGGCTCAGGTGTGTTGGAGCTGGGAAATAACGACAACATGTAAGATCAATGATGGATGAGTCCCCCGTAAGTTTTTATTTCCATGTTTATCTCGGTTCTGAGCAGAGAGTCCTGAACGGTCTCAACTGCATGTTTTTCTCCTGGAAAGTTATGAGTCGTCCCATCACACAAAAATAAATCCGTATTTAATTCCTGGTGTAGTTTTCTGATTATGGAACAGATTCTGTTTTTTGTTTCCTCAAACTTATTTTCTCTGAAAATGACATTTTTGACAAGAAGAATCCACATATATGATGGAAAACTGAAAATTCACACAACACCTGAAGTTACTGTGGGAAAAGGCACCTGGGTCTTAATGTCCACCTGTTTCATCCTCGCCCACCCTACCTGTTCAACAGGTGGAAACACGCAATCTTTCTTCTGATTCTTTATCAAAGAAAAAAAGAATAAATGACAAAAGCCAGTTTTTCTCAACGAGGTGCTTTCAAAACAGCCATCGACCAGAGTGCTGACCGCACAGGCAGAAAATGATTAAACAGGATAAAAAATAAAACCATTAAAGGAGATAAAACATAAAATCATTAGATAAAACAAAACCATAAATGATGTTACAAAACATAATAAAACTAAGTTACCAAGGAGGGCCGTATCCCCTCTGGGGTTGAGTCGAGACCTCAGCAGGTCCAGGACCAGCGAGTCACATGACCTGAGGTAGGGGGGGGCGAGACAGCTAATAATTTTAAAATATTATTAAAAATGTTCTGTAGTGCAGCTCAAGGCCTGTATTTCACCAACATGACCGGAGGTTCATTTCCTTCGTAAAGGGCAGGCCAGTCTGACGCCGATATGAGAATCTATGAACTTGAACTGAATCTTTAACTTATCCACAAGATATCAAGACACCTGTGGAGACACAAGACTCGTTGTCAATTCTTTTTAATAAAGTTATCTTTTTCTGGCTCATAAAATGACTTTCCTAACCTTACAAGTTGTCACAGTCATAACCTACAATATGCTGTTAAATCTAAAGTGTTTAATAATGAGAATGCTCTACAGTAATGAATGATTGGTTACCAGGAATGTTTAATCCTATAATGATTGCTAAACAATAGTTAATAAAAGCTAGTTCACTTCCTGAACATTTCAGGTCTAGCCAGCTACCTGGTTCGGCCGACTGGGTAAGTCTAGCTTCCTGGGGGTCGACCAAGATGGCGCTCTGAGTGGACGTGCTTCGCTGAGCTCCGCAAACCGAACTGTTCTCTATATAGTTAGTGAACAAACTGAACTTTCGCCTTTAGTTATCTGCCGCGTCTGTTTGGCTGCACTATGGCTACGTCTGCTGGTAAGCTGAAACCTCAGGAGAAGAGGAAGAGCGATGTAAAAAAGGTGCTGATCAGCACGTGCTCTACCAACAAGGCTGCTATGCTAGCTCCCGCTGAGCTGCCGGAGACCAACAACATGATAATTGACAATATGCACGACTATCTCGAGTCAGATGCGGATCCACCGAAGGTCTCGTTACTGGAAGCTAGTTTTCCGCCTCTCCCTGTCACCCCGGTCAACTCACCTGCACCTAAATGGAGACGAATGGAAGACTTGACAGCTGATGCAATCCTCTCCCAGCTTTCCTCCCTCGCACAGCTGATAAACAACAGGTCAGATGCATTGGAAAAGTTGGTGAGTGACAACTCTGCAGTGATTGCAGAGGTGAAGCTGGCAGTCACAGAAAACACCAAGCAAATTGTGGATGTTAAAGAATCCTTTAATGCTGTTTGTGTTGAAGTAAAAGAAGTAAAAGGGAGAGTTGACCGCTGCGAAACTCTGTTTAAAGATTGCAAAGTTAATTCTGATAAGACAGAGCAGCGTGTCTCTCAGCTCGAGGCTTACTCCCGACGCTGGAATCTCAAGCTCCATGGCTTAGAAGAGAAGGATCAGCAGGATCTACGACGAGAGATTATTCACATATGCCAGGGTCTGCTCCCTAAGGCCAAAACCAAGCTTCCGGATGCCATCGATGTCGTTCACCGCCTTGGCCCTAGGAAGCCCGGTGCTAATCAACCAAGAGGAGTCGTCATACGTTTTATCTCCAGGTACTGCCGTGATGCTGTGTGGCGCTCCGCCAAAAACTCCACTTTCCTGAAGAACAAGAGCTTGAAACTGGCGGAGGACTTGTCAGAAGAGGACAGAGAGAAAAGGAGGAAGCTGTGGCCCCTTGTTGACCAGGCGCGGAAAGATGGCAAGCTGGCTTTCTATGTTGGTGGTCGCACCTTTGTGGGCGGAAAGGAAGTTCTTCCTCCCTGAGACGCTGAATAGACTTTCCTAGCTAAGCGACATTTTTGTAATGTTTACAGCCTGTTTGAATTTGGTAGCACATGTTCACAATCTTTTATAAGGTTTGCTGTTCTCAGACCCATGTTGGTGCTTTGTTGAGACCTTTATCTATTTTCGCATACGTGCTAGTTTTTCTGGTCTTGTTATTGTACTTTGTTTATTTTCCTTATGTCTTTGTCTATTATCTCTTTAAACACAAGAGGTTTGAGAAACCATCTAAAACGAAAAGCTATATTCTTATACTGCAAACAACTTAATACTGACTTTTGTTTTGTACAGGAAACACATTCAATTGAACAGGACACCAACTTCTGGAAATCACAGTGGGGGGGCGACCTGTGGCTGTCTCATGGGTCAGAGCGTTCAGCCGGTGTTTGTATTTTGAAAAATTGCTTCAGTGGAAAAGTTTTAAATTCTGAATGTGACGAAACCGGTCGTTACATATTGCTAGTCCTAGAGGTTGCCGGTGTACGTTATATTATAGTTAATGCTTATGGCTTCAATTCTCAAGCAGAGAACATTGTTGTTGTTTTTTTGTTGTTGTTTTTTTTTGATAATTTGGAAGAATGTCTCCTTTACTGGTTACCTAAATACCCAAAAGCTTCTATGGTTTTAGGCGAGGATTTTAATTCTGTACTAAGTAATCGCCTGGATAGGCTGCCTTCAAGGAATGAAGACTCCTATAATATGTATGTGAAGACGTTCTTACAATGCTTTAACTGATACATGGAGAGATACTCACCCGCTACAGAAGTCATATACATGGAGCAACAAAACTTTATCAAAGCAGTCTCGCATTGATCTCTGGCTTATATCCAAGGATTTGAAAAATGTGATTACAAATATTTTACCAGCACCCCTATCTGATCATAAGACTATTCAAATTATCATTCCTTCTCTTTCTCCTGGTCCTCCTAAAACCTCTTATTGAAAATTAAACAGTACAGTCCTTAAACACAAGGAAGTGACCTCTAAGATTGAGAGTTTCATTCGACTATATTGGGACAAAGCTCAAAATGAAAATCTCTTTAGCACTAACTGGGAGTTATTGAAGTACGAAATTGCGAAATTTCTTAGAAAATATAGTAGTGATTTAGCTAAAAAAAAGGAGATTAGAGGAAAATGACACTATACTTAAAATTGCATTCCTAACTTCTAAGTCATTAGATGCACTCACTGAGTCACAACAGTTGGAGCTTACCCATCAGCAGCTCAAGTTAGATGAGATATATAAACGAAAAGCGCAAGGTGCCTTTGTTAGATCTCGCCGCAAATAGCTCGAAGAGGGCGAGCAGAACTCTACATAGTTCTTTAGCCTAGAAAAGCAGCAATCTAGAATTAACTCCATTCAGCAATTAAGAATTGATGGAACAATCATTGATGACCCAAAGAAAATTTCTCAGTATTGCGCCAAGTTTTATAGTGATCTTTACAGCTCAAGATATTGCTCTCAGGAAGCTTCTACCTTTTTTAATTCTATCCCTAATATTAATCAGATTTCTGAAGCTGACTCCGACTTGTGTGATGCCTCTATTTCACTGAAGGAAATTACTAATGCTATTAACCAGCTAAAAACAAACAAATCACCTGGAACGGATGGCTTTACTGCAGAATTTTACAAGCAATTTTCTCAGAGCCTAGCTCCGTTTTTAAAGGAAGTTTTTGTTGAGAGTGTTTTCAAAGGCTCCTTACCTCCTGCATCAACTCAAGGATGAATTGCTCTCATTCCTAAACCAAAGAAAGACTGCCTCCTACTGGACAACTGGCGACCTATTTCTTTACTGAACAATGACTATAAGATCTTTGCAACGATACTTGCTAAGACGCTGAAATCAGTGCTTGACTATTATTGATGAAAGTCAGTCTGGGTTTATGCGTAATAGACATACGTATTTCAAATAATGTTAGATTGATATTAGATTTATTAGATTATTCTGAGTTAGTTCATGATGATAGCTTTGTCCTTTTCTTGGACTTCTATAAGGCCTTTGACTCCCTGGAGCATGATTTTATAATGGAAGCCCTAAAAAAGTTTGGTTTTGGTCAGTTCTTTTGTAAATCTGTCCAAACTTTGTACAATAATGGAAATAGTTCTATCAAATTAAGCAATGGCACATCCCCAATGTTTGATTTAAAGCGGGGAGTACGGCAAGGGTGCCCCCTCTCTGTTTATCTGTTTCTTCTTGCTGCCCAACTCCTTAATCTGCACATTAAAAACAGTAACATTAAAGGCATTAGTATCTCTAATAATCATATTTTAATTAGTCAGTTGGCGGATGACACAGCTCTGTTTCTGGCAGATGCCTCACAGGTTTCAGTTGCACTTAACCTTATTTGTTGTTTTTCCAAAGCTTCTGGCCTCATCCTTAATCTGAACAAATGTGAACTGCTGCCAGTGCATAATTGCTCTGCTCCTGTAATCTGTAATATTCCTGTAAAAGTCTCAGTCATTTATCTCGGCTTTCATATCACTAAAGATAGAGAAGCCAGAGGGAAGTTAAACTTTCTTCCCCTCATTGAAAAAACTCAGAAGGTTTTCGACCGGCCGGTGGACGCAAAGAGATCTTTCTCTAAAAGGCAGAGTTCTGATCACCAAAGCGGACGGCATTTCTCTTTAACTTATGCTGCTCAATCATTACACGTAGATAACTCCTTCTGTAAATCTTTTGACAAGATGTTATTTAATTTTCTCTGGAAAAAAAAACTCATTACATCCGTAAGTCTGTAGTTTTAAATTCATATAACAAAGGAGGCTTAAATTTTATAGACTTTAGCTCCCTCAATAATACATTTAAAATAAATTGGATCAAGCAATATCTCAAAAACCCTACTTCTATATGGAATTTCATCCCTCATCATGTCTTTTCACAATTAGGTGGCCTAAAATTTATTCTGCTCTGTAATTACAAAATACAGAAAATTCCAATTAAACTCTCCAACTTTCACCAACAGGTTTTTTTTAGCGTGGGCATTGCTTTACAAGCACAACTTCTCTCCACAGAGATGTTGTATCTGGAACAACTATAATATTGTCTATAAGAACAAGTCTCTTTTTTATGAAAAATGGTTAAACAAAGGTATTATACTAGTCAGTCAGCTCTTTAATGAGAATGGACTGCTATACAGTTATTCAGAATTTTTTGCCAAATATAAAATTCCAAAAAGCCCAAAATAATTTTCTATAATATTTGATGCTGTGCCCTCAGGTCTTCGTATGTTATTTAAGACGGCTCGTCTCTGTCCTCCGTTATCAGCATCACCTTCGGATCTAACTCTGCTTCCACTAGGCAAAGTCTGTTTTTCTACCTATAAAACATCGAACTCCAAAATTAGATCTTTATTTCAGGTTGACTTGGTCTCTATTTCATCTGCAACTGTCTATTGGGACAAGTTTGGACATAACGTAGACTGGGGAAAAGTCTGGTCCCTACCACAGAAGTTTCTTTTAACCAATCAAATTAAAGAAATCTCTTTTAAGATTCTACACAGGTTTTACCCCACGAAGGTATGTTTGAGTAGGTTTAAGAAGGATATTGATGTAAAGTGTTCATTTTGCAACTTACACCCTGAAACTACTTCACATTTATTCTGGACGTGCGAATTTACTTACAAGTTTTGGAAAGACATCAATTCATTCTTAACTCACAACATTCTTCCTGATTTCTCCCTGTACTATAAAAACTTCATTTTTGGTTGTTTTGGAGGCAGTGGTAAAGATAATGATGCACTCTTTCTGATAAACTTGATTTTATTTGTTGCTAAGTTCCATATCCATAAATCTAAATTCTGTAATAAAAAACCCTTTTTTCCTGTGCTAAGAGCAGAACTGGAACAGTATATATCCACCATTTCTTGTGTACAGAACAAAAAAAGCAGTTAAAACTCTGAATACTTGTAAGCTGTTTAATGTACTTGTTTAATTACTCTTGTGTTTACTTCATTTCTGTTTATTTATTTTCTTTTTACTCTCTTGAGTATGTATTACATCTTTTTTTATTTTATTTTCCATATTTGTATGTCTTTGACTGTTTGAATAATAGATTTAAATAAATAAAAAAAGTCTAGCTTCCTCTCTTTTCCAGTCCACATCTCCACCTCTCTAGCTTTACCTCTGCTGATCCTTGATGTAGTCCCACCACCTCCACCCTCTGAACAGAAATGTTTCAGTGCAGGAAGCTGATTGGAGCATTTCAGCGGGTCTCTGTAATCACTAGACAATAATCAAACATGCATTTATGAGATAAAATGAAAAGTAAAAATATATTTTCAAACACAAAAGTTTATAGAACATGTAAACAAAAGAAAATGACCGTTTTCAGGCAAACATGACTTCCGGGGCCGCAGTGGACACACAGACCAGCAGGGGGCGGCGGTGCTACACCTCCGCTTAGAACCACAGAAGAAGCAGGAGGAACACGGAAGTGAAGCTGTGTTGTTTGTTTCCGTCTTCTCCGGAGTCAGAACTTGATCTCGGGTCGGAACCATGGCCGTGAGCGCAGTCCACCTGGAGTCCGACGCCTTCCTGGTGTGCATGAACCACGCGCTGAGCACGGAGAAGGAGGAGGTGATGGGGTTGTGCATCGGGGAGGTGGAGGTGTCCCGGATCGTCCACATCTACTCCGTCATCATCCTCCGCCGCTCGGACAAGAGGAAGGACCGGGTGGAGATCTCCCCGGAGCAGCTGTCCGCCGCCTCCACCGAGGCGGAGCGGCTGGCGGACACCACCGGAAAGCCGATGCGGGTGGTTGGCTGGTACCACTCCCACCCGCACATCACCGTGTGGCCGTCCCACGTGGACGTGCGGACCCAGGCCATGTACCAGATGCTGGACCAGTGCTTCGTGGGCCTCATCTTCTCCTGCTTCATCGAGGACAAGAACACCAAGACGGGTCGGGTTCTGTACACCTGCTTCCAGTCCGCGCAGGCGCAGAAGGGCTCCGAGTACGAGCGGGTGGAGATCCCGGTGCACGTCGTTCCTCGGGACGCCATCGGGAAGGTGTGCCTGGAGTCCGCCGTGGAGCTGCCGCGGATCCTGTGTCAGGAGGAGCAGGACACGTACCGCAAGATCCACAGCCTGTCCCACCTGGACCCGGTCACCAAGATCCACAACGGCTCGGTGTTCACCAAGAACCTGTGCAGCCAGATGTCTGCGGTGAGCGGCCCGCTGCTGCAGTGGCTGGAGGACCGGCTGGACCAGAACCGGCAGAGCGTGGAGGAGCTGCAGAGAGAGAAGGAGCGGCTGCTGCTGGAGCTGGCTGCTCTCTGAGCCGGTTCTGGTCCTGGTCTTACTCCTCACACACAGCTGGACCTCAGAGCTAAACCCCAGACCCCGGCCTCTTCTCTTCCTGTAGTCCTTTATCTGGTTCTGGATTATCGGGTCTCCAGAACCCTTTTCTGTGTGGTTTTGGACCTTTTTGGTCCTGGTTCTAAAACATTTAAGCTCTTGAACATTTCTGACATGGAGAAAGGCCTCTAACTCAAGGGATGAGCCAGATTTGTCCACAGCCCTGTTCATGGTTCTGAACTGATCCGGACCTTTATAGGAGTTTTGCTGCTGGAGTGAAGGCGGTTCTGAGTGGACCCAGACAGCTCCTACATCAGTGAGCAGTTCTTTTGAAGACGTACTGGATACAGAGTTGTTTTATTCTGGTTCCGGTCCAGGTCGGTCTTTAGAATACGGGTGCTTCAGCCGGGTACCTGCGGTGTGTGAAACAGAAAAACTGGATTCATGAACACTGGTGCCAAAGGAAAGTCTGGTCTTGTGTTCTCAGATGTTCTCGTCCCACGCAGCAGAACCAGAACCTTTGAAACCTTTTGAGCTGCTGAGGTTTTTCTAACCAAACCTAAGTTTATGTTTTTGTCTTTTCCCATTAAAGGTTTCCACTCTGATGGACACTGGTCTTCATTTTATGTAAATAAAATGTTTAGATAAACAGATAAAATCTTGTTTGTTTTGAAATGTGAAATGAAAGCTGCTCGTTTACATTAAAGCTCTTCTCATGCAGCGTATTTGTCGGTCTCCCAGTCGTCTCCACCCGCCGAGGCAGCTGAGATCCTTGAGGAGGAACGGCTCTTCTCCTTCACCTGGTGGATCAACCGGAAGCTAAGCAGACCAGACAGGAGGACCAGCTCTGTCCTCTGATGTCCCACAAGCAGGTTGGAGAAGATGTAGTCCATCCATCACGGACAGCCCCTCCCACCTCCTGCATGAGACGGGGCAGCCCTGCAGGACATGACCAGTTTGACCTGGTGGAGCTCATTACAACTGTGGAAAGGAGCGCTGAAGTCTGTCAGATCCAAATGCCAGGAGATCAAACCAACACCATGTTGGAATATTTAATCGTCACTCAGAAGCACAAAAAACTGCTCAGTTGCACAATTTTTAAACGTTTGCCACAAAATTCTGATGATTTTAGGCTCATTTAGTGGTTTGACTCATGAGTTAAATGATGGGTCAAAATATCTCCACCGGATGAACATGTAGGAGTCCAACTCGTCATTTTTACAGATACTGAGCTCAGACTTCCTGTTTTACACCAAAAAGAACATTTGACCAAAAGGACAAAACTCCTAGATTTAATATTATAAATGTCTCATTCACATATTTCTTTACTAAATCTGCTGCAGTCTCTGTGAATGAGCATATCCGGGTTTTTGGCGGTGTTTACAAGGACCTGCGGAACCGGGTTATTGTGAATATTCGGGTTTTAAAAGGGTTACTGGCTGCATGTAAACGCACTGAATGAGTCGTTTTCTCAGCAGTAATAGTTCTGGTGTGTGTGTGTGTGCCTTATTTATATTCATGAGATGCAAACGCCTCACCTCTGATTGGCTATGAGATTCATGACTCCTCTGCTGCCTTCTTCCACAAAACTCAGAATGATGTTTAGGTCAGCGTGTCTTTAACAGTCTCGTTTATTGATTCCGAGTCAGAGGATCCACTTCCTGGTTGTTAGTCCATGAGCGCTTCAGATCGGTGACATCAGCATCCTGCAGGCTTCAGATCGGTGACATCAGCATCCTGCAGGCTTCAGATCGGTGACATCAGCATCCTGTTGGTTTCAGATCGGTGACATCAGCATCCTGTAGGTTTCAGATCGGTGACATCAGCATCCTGTAGGCTTCAGATCGGTGACATCAGCATCCTGTAGGCTTCAGATCGGTGACATCAGCATCCTGTAGGTTTCAGATCGGTGACATCAGCATCCTGTAGGCTTCAGATCGGTGACATCAGCATCCTGTAGGCTTCAGATCGGTGACATCAGCATCCTGTAGGTTTCAGATCGGTGACATCAGCATCCTGTAGGCTTCAGATCGGTGACATCAGCATCCTGTAGGCTTCAGATCGGTGACATCAGCATCCATCAGGCTTCAGATCGGTGACATCAGCATCCATCAGGCTTCAGATCGGTGACATCAGCATCCTGTAGGTTTCAGATCGGTGACATCAGCATCCTGCAGGTTTCAGATCGGTGACATCAGCATCCTGCAGGTTTCAGATCGGTGACATCAGCATCCTGTAGGCTTCGGATCGGTGACATCAGCATCCTGCAGGTTTCGGATCGGTGACATCAGCATCCTGTAGGTTTCAGATCGGTGACATCAGCAACCTGCAGGCTTCAGATCGGTGACATCAGCATCCTGTAGGCTTCAGATCGGTGACATCAGCATCCTGTAGGCTTCAGATCGGTGACATCAGCATCCTGCAGGCTTCAGATCGGTGACATCAGCATCCTGTCTTCAGATCAGTGACATCAGCATCCTGTAGGTTTCAGATCTGTGACATCAGCATCCTGTAGGCTTCAGATCGGTGACATCAGCATCCTGTAGGCTTCAGATCGGTGACATCAGCATCCTGCAGGCTTCAGATCGGTGACATCAGCATCCTGTAGGTTTCAGATCGGTGACATCAGCATCCTGCAGGTTTCAGATCGGTGACATCAGCATCCTGCAGGTTTCAGATCGGTGACATCAGCATCCTGCAGGTTTCAGATCGGTGACATCAGCATCCTGTAGGCTTCAGATCTGTGACATCAGCATCCTGCAGGTTTCAGATCGGTAACATCAGCATCCTGCAGGTTTCAGATCGGTGACATCAGCATCCTGCAGGCTTCAGATCGGTGACATCAGCATCCTGTAGGCTTCAGATCGGTGACATCAGCATCCTGTAGGCTCCGGATCGGTGACATCAGCATCCTGCAGGTTTTGGATCGGTGACATCAGCATCCTGTAGGTTTCAGATCGGTGACATCAGCAACCTGCAGGCTTCAGATCGGTGACATCAGCATCCTGTAGGCTTCAGATCGGTGACATCAGCATCCTGTAGGCTTCAGATCGGTGACATCAGCATCCTGTAGGCTTCAGATCGGTGACATCAGCATCCTGCAGGCTTCAGATCGGTGACATCAGCATCCTGTAGGTTTCGGATCGGTGACATCAGCATCCTGTAGGTTTCGGATCGGTGACATCAGCATCCTGCAGGTTTCGGATCGGTGAAATCAGCATCTTGTAGGCTTCGGATCGGTGACATCAGCATCCTGTAGGCTTCAGATCGGTGACATCAGCATCCTGCAGGTTTCAGATCGGTGACATCAGCATCCTGTAGGCTTCAGATCGGTGACATCAGCGTCCTGCAGGCTTCAGATCGGTGACATCAGCATCCTGTAGGCTTCAGATTGGTGACATCAGCGTTCTGCAGGTTTCAGATCGGTGACATCAGCATCCTGTAGGCTTCAGATCGGTGACATCAGCATCCCGTAGGCTTCAGATCGGTGACATCAGCATTCCGTAGGCTTCAGATCGGTGACATCAGCATCCCGTAGGCTTCAGATCGGTGACATCAGCATCCCGTAGGCTTCAGATCGGTGACATCAGCATCCCGCAGGCTTCAGATCGGTGACATCAGCATCCCGCAGGCTTCAGATCGGTGACATCAGCATTCCGTAGGCTTCAGATCGGTGGCATCAGCATCCCGTAGGCTTCAGATCGGTGACATCAGCA
Organism: Nothobranchius furzeri; assembly: GCF_043380555.1. NCBI lineage: Eukaryota > Metazoa > Chordata > Actinopteri > Cyprinodontiformes > Nothobranchiidae > Nothobranchius > Nothobranchius furzeri. The sequence continues at coordinate 72,283,122 of NC_091746.1, read as the reverse complement.
TCCTGTAGGTTTCAGATCGGTGACATCAGCGTCCTGCAGGCTTCAGATCGGTGACATCAGCATCCTGTAAGCTAACATTGTCTCCCAAAGCACCAGAACCTTAGTGGAGATCTTCATGATTCTTGGCTTTGCAATAACCTGCTAATGGTTAGCTTCTACTAGCTGAGGTGCACTCTGCCGTCTCCTTACTGTGGGACGTCCCAAGTCAAGGTGGGCAGGGTCATTAATGGGGTCCTGTCTGAAGCTAAAGCAGGAGATGGGGGTGGAGAGCGTTCTCATGTTCAGCATGCACGAGTCACATGGTTACTATGGGAACCAGGGGCCTCATTTATAAAGCTTGCTTACGCACAAAACAGGGTCGGAAAACTGCGTAAGCAACTTTCCACGCAAACTTTGGGATTTATGAAAGAAAACTTAGAGAAAAATGTGCGCAACTTTAAGTTGACTAAGGACCTGGCTTACGCACATGTTGGACATGGAGAGCACCTGCAGTGCTGCTGCTGAGAAGATACAATTATGAAATCCTGCAGCATTATCACTTGTACCACTTCGTTTTCACACAGAACAAGACCTGGCTACTTGGCCAAGGCAGATCTCTGGGTGACTGGTTAGCGTGTGTGATTTTCACCTGGGGGTCTGGGGATCGAATCCTGATCAGACATTTTTTTACATCCGCCACAGATCTCTCTGAAGAACTCAGCATTGACGGCTTCAGCAACGCTGTGCCACTCCGTGGATTTTCTCTTATTTGTTTTGCAAAAGCACTTCCTTTCATTTCTCCACCTCACCCACAGGTACCTCAACTTCTGCTTGTGTGAAGTAGCGCTTCCTTGATCTGCCTTGATCTACGGTCGCCATGTCATTGGCTGAGCACTGCAACAGCCGGCTTATGTATATGCATGAGATCCACAAGGCACTTTGCATTGACCATTTATGGCAGTAAGTGGGCGTGGTGAGGGCGGGATGTGACTAAAAAGCAGCTGAGAAACATTCTCGTTAGTCTCCGATTTATGAAGCGGAGATTGTGTGGAGCTGTGCATCCTCCATGTTTGATAGATCACAAACCTGCTTGGCGTTAGTACCTTTTTTTTGCTGAGCTGAAGTACAGTTTTAGTAAGGATTCTATGCCATGTTTGATAAATGAGACCCCGGAGCTTTAAGCGTTAGGCTCTAGAACTGTGTTCTATTCCAGGACACAGAACATGGCCGTAGACTCCGAGCAGAGGGAGTGATGGACTCTGAGCCCAGCGTGTAGCGGCTAAGTGAATGTGGTCTGGACTCTGTGGAGTAGACTCATGATGCTGTAGAAGGACAGGAACCCTGCTCTGTGATCCAGGTACACTCCTACTCTTTTGGACCGGAGCCCAGAGATGGACGTTCTGGTGCTGTTGTGTCTGAATCCACACTGACTGTCTGAACACAGCAACGCCCAGGATTCCTTATTGTTGCCAAACTCACTACTTTCTCCTGCTCGGGGAACACGTTTGTAAGCGACTGCTAGGTGGGCTCCCAACCCCACCCACTCCACCTCCCAGTAGTGCTGACCTGTCAGAGCTTCTCTACTCAGGACCTGAGACCTGCCGAACCTCTCCGAGTGGCTCGGGTACGCCTGTTTGACACTTCTGTAGGTAGCTTTTCTGTTGCCGTGGGACAAAACCAGTTGCATGTTTACGGTGTTTGGATCCAGTGTGACTTGCTGGTGGTGACGTAGGAATTCTGCTCTGGTTTGGGGTTCTGGTTGTGGCAGAAGCACATCCACTCTAGTTACTGTGGTGGAGACTTTGGGCCAGTCGTCAGAAAGAACCTTCTCTAGTTTCTTCTCAACTGCTGCCGCCGTCACGCCACTAAAGTACTGCAGACGGCGCGGTTCGGTGCAGGCTGGTTCTGAGGTTCTGCTGAGTTCTGAAACCAAAGGGCACATGTGTAGAAACTCAGCAGGATTCTTTGTTTGAGAAGGCCGGTCCAGGTCAGCATCCTTACTAGAGAGCTCACTGATCTTGCTGCAGGTTCTGGATCAGCTCGTTGACCCGATTCACCTCCTTTTTCTGCTGATCAGTTTGTTAAGAGAAGAACGTTTCTTTTCCGCCAGCAGAACCAGCTCAGTAAAGATCTTCCCCGCGTCCACCACAGCTTCATCAGGGGAGCATTCGATGGCCTCCACCTCCTTCTGAAGCACCTTCACCTCTTTCTCTCTCTCTCCTGGAGTTTCTGCTGAATTTTCTGGCGACTCGGTACGAGCTGTTTCTCCCCCTCGCGCCTTTCTGTTTCCGCTGAAACTGTTTCGTGGCTTTTATGTTCAGAGCAGATGCACCTCTGACCAGCATGACAGAAAATCTTCTTCACTTCGCCGTGCTGGGAGCAGATGTTCTCCTTGAGATTCTTTGATGGGTTGACCAGTGTGTGCTTCCCAAAGGCAGGAGACTGGTAGTGTGGCTGGAGGTGTTGCTGGCAGAAGGAGACCAGACGCTGCAGACAGGACTGGACAGCTCTCAGCTTCCTGTCTGTGCAGGAGTCACAGGCCACATCCTCGGGTTCGGCCACAACACACTGGTGTTCTGCCATCTTCAGTTCATCCAGCAGCTCTGCTAGCACGGTGTTCCTCCCCAGGACGGGCCTTGGGCTGAGCGTTTGTCTGCACTGAGGACAGCTGTAAGACGTGCTGGCATCCTCCACATTCCAGTGGTTTTCAATACAGCTCTTGCAGTAGCTGTTAGTGATGTGTCGGTCGCGAACGAACCGGCTCTAAGAGCCGGCTCTTTGAAGTGAACGACAGGAGCCGGCTCGTCATTGGGAGCCGTCCCCTCCCCTCCCCCTCCCCCCCTACCTTGGTGAAAGCTACAGGCGATTGGTCAACATGTGTAACTGCGTGTCCAGATTGTCCACACACAGAGCAGTAGGGGCGGGGAAGAGGGAGGATCGGACTCAGACACACAGCAGAGCACCTGCGGGCGGAGGGAGACGAGAGGGAATGAGGAGGAGGAAAAAGGCGAGAGAGCGAGAGAGAGAAGAGTTCGACGAAGACGGTGAGAAAATGAGCGCCAGCAGTAGGGAAGTGGAGATTTCTTAAAGTGTTCAGTTATTAAATCCATAGAAATGATAAATATTTGATATATTGCTTTTTTTTACATTAGTAAATCATTTTACATATAGTTTAGCATTATTTTGGTTATAAATGTACCCTACGCAACAGAAAATCTGAGGAGCCACTTGGGAGCCAAAAGAACCGGCTCTCTAAAAAGAGCCGGAATTCCCATCGCTAATAGCTGTGTCCGCAGGGAATGGTCAGCGGATATTCCATAGGACGCAAACAGATGGAGCAGAGGACTTTTTCCGAGTCAAACCTAAATCCAGCTGGAGCCATTTTACACACAACACCTTGGTGAATGATCAGCTTCACAAGGGGGGGGGGGGGTTAGACTCCACCCGAGTAAGGTCACTTCCTGTTTCTTTGTTTAGAGCAGGCATGGGGAACCCTGGTCCTCGAGGGCCGGTGTCCTGCACGTCTTTGCTCCAACACTTCTGATTCAGTAGTTGATTCACCTGTTCTGCAGCTCATCAGGCTCTACAGAAGCCCGTTAATCACCTGCTGATTGAAATCAGGTGTGATGATGCAGGGTTGAAACTAAAATATGCTGGATGGCAGCCCTCGATGGACCAGGGTTCCCCACCCCTGGTTTAGAGCAAGAGAAGCGTGGTCTGGTAGGAGATGAGCGTATCGAGTCCTTGTTGATACGCAGTCCCCAAACCAAAAGGATCAAGAAGAACAAGGCTAACTAGCTTCCTGTCACTTCCAGTCTGAGGACATTTCTTTCCTTTTAAAGAAGCTGCTAAACCAGTTCCACCGCAGAAGGAACAGCTTGTTTACGTTGAATTAAAACTTCCCATAAAGACCCAAAGCTGGAATCATTCTTTCTCTTTTCTAACTGATGTATAAAATCATCCAGAGGACGGTGGTGAAAGACTCCAGCTGTGGGACACAGTGGTGGACTCTTCAGGGGTGTGAATGGAGTCAAAAAAGGGGTAGATTCATGTTTTATGTTTAGAACATCAAAGATTAAAGTGTGTGGTGAAAACTGTCCTCCACATCCGACCCATCCCTGTAGGGAGCGGAGAGCTGCAGACATGGCACTCTCCCTCCTGTGTTGTACGGCCTTAGCTAATGCTCGTTGCTCCATCTTAATGCGTTTTGTATCGTGTGATCGCAGACTGGAGCTGCATATGCTGTTAGTGTCAAACTGCACCCAGGTACATCAGATCTCGGCCCGTGTGTGTGTGTGGCAGCCGTGTTCAGGCTGATCTGACTCAGCCTCGCTACGACCGTAAGTCTTTGCCTCTGATTGGGGAGGGTCGTACTGATCCAGGGGGACCATGCCACTCTGTTTGTTTGCAGTGTGGCTGCCTGTCTGGTGTGCCCGAGAGCCGCTATTCCATCCGACTTTGCCCGCAGTGGTGCCACATAGAGTGGCACTAATAGAGTGGCACTAATTCACTAATAGAGTGGCACTAATTCACTAATATTAAACCAGCAGAACCAGCCTTAATCCTCTGACGAACTTTTGTTTAACAGAAACGTGTGAAGAAAGAAAGAACATCAACATTTAAACTGTATTCTCTTCTTTTTCATCTTTGCAGAGTAAACCAACTGTCTCAAAGGTGACCTTTGACCCTTAAGGAGTTTGTTTACTTGTATTTTCCCTTATGGCGTGGGCAGAGGGTATGGGTGAGTTAGGTGTTTTAAGGGGGGGTAAGACCGGACCTCCTGCAGAAGACAGGAGGCAGATCTCCTGCTTGAGAGCGTCCACCTGCTGCCGTTGTCTCTTTACCAGCACCTGGAGCTCCTGGATCCTCTCTTGGTTCTGACGCCTCCTGTGGTCCAGGTACGGCTGTTTGTCCTGGAGAAGAAGAAGACGAAGAAGAAAATATCATTTCTATAGCGCCTCTGAAGATAAAAATCACGAGGTACTTTACAAAAACAAAAAAAATGTTAAAATATAAAAAAGCATTTAGAAAATGTTTAAAAATATATTCAAAATGAGCAAAAATAGGCAATTGGGATTTAAAAGAAAAAATGTTAAGAAAGAGAGAGAGTGAACAGGAAAGAGGGAAATCAGTGGATCCTGAGGAAGGTGGAATAGGTGGGGAGAGCAGAATAAAGAGAGAGAGGTGAAGAAGGTCATACAAAAGCCAGCTTGAACAAGTGAGTCTTCAGCTGCTTTTTAAAGGAGACCACTGAGTCCACTGATCTCATACACAATTGCAATTACAGGGTGGAGAAATGACAGGAACACCTGGAATCCAGTTTAAACGAGTAGGACCTGGCTGCAGGCATCAGCTGGCGTGTCACCGGAAGAACTTTGTAGCGAGAACAAGATGGCGTGTCATTACTTTTACCGGAAGATCGACGAGCGAAAGACCTCGGCAGGAAGTTGGTCCTTTTTGGCGGCCGCTTCTGTTTCAACCATACTCGGCGGGTTTCAAAGAGGAAAGGTGAGGATGAAATGAACTAATTGTTGCAACCGTTCTTAAATGTGGGCACTAAAGCATTTAAAGCTTTACCAGAGAATTATTGCAAAGGCACCGTGCTTCATAGCTAACCGTATCATCATTAACATGCAGTCTTAAAACTAATGCAGGGAGTTCACAAGCTAACACAAAAGCTACATCAATAAAGCAATCAGCGATTGTAGCTTAGCTTTAACTTAGCTATTTGATTTTTCTGGTCTCCCTGTTTGTTAAACAGTTAAAGTAATAATGTTAACTTTATATATCATTTAGATATGATATAAAGACCACGATTCTAATACTGACTTGACTGAAACGTTATTAATACCCTTTTTTAATCAAAAAGCGTAGATTTTCAGAAATTTGTAACACTAGTTTTCATACGAGTGTGACAGTGTGAGCGTCCTGTCACAATGTCCCGATTGATCATGCGCCCTGGCTACTTGGCCAAGGGGATGTCCCTTTGGCTGACTGGTTAGAGCGTATGACTCTCACCCGGGAGTCTGGGGATCAAATCCCGCCCGGGCCCTCGTTTATCCACCTTGCCACACGAGGCTAAAGTTAGCTTCTGATTCGGGAAATGGCTAAAGGGCTAATACACCCAATTTTTCTCTACTCTGACCATTTTTAATCTGCTCTAGCTCAAACACTACAACACATACACTCTTTAAACCAGTTCTAGAATATTCTAGGCTCGTAGCAGAATGCATAAAACATAGTTTGTGATTTGTGAACTTCTCTAATTTTTGAAACTTCAAACAAAGACAGATTTATGCATTTATTTTTCAGCAGCTGGTCCACACTGAAACTGGTCCTGTGCACCCTAAAATAGATTTTTTTTTCTGGACAAGCTTGGCTTTCAATATCTCTAAATATTTTTAAGTTAATGTGTTTAAATGACTGAAAAAAGTACATAATAACAAATAAAAACTAAAAAACTTGTTCTTATCACAGATGCACATTTCCGTGATTGATGTGGGCAAGGAGCTGACTGCATGTGCCGTTGGCACACATTTTGGTTGTCCGTTGTGTCCTAAAGTAAAGACAACATCTCTGAAGAAGATAAAGTTGCACTTTGAAGGGCATATAAACACTGCATTGCATTTTGGAGGTACATTTCTGATTATGATAATTGTGTTTTGTAGTTAAGAGTTTTTACATATGCCTCACAAATGTGGGCATCTATAAAAAAATGTCTTTGCATGTTGTAAAATAGAGGTATTGAAATACATTTGCAATTTTAATCTGTTTTCATTTACACCAGCTCAGTGGTCTAGTGGTAGAGTGCCTGCCCTGGGACTGGGAAATCGGGATTCAATTCCTGGTCGGGTCATACCAACGACCTAAAAATGGGACCCAATGTCTCCCTGCTTGACACTCAGCTTTAAGGGGTTGGATTGGGGGGGTTATGGCGCGTACACATTAGCGTCGGTACGGCTCCTTAAGGAACTGTAAGGTACCGGAGTTTGGTTTCCGACACAGGTCCAATATACGTTCCGAGGCGACTAATTTTTTTTTCAGACCTCGTCCCCAGTGTTCAGACTGGGACCGAGGTGATACTACGGACTGATTGGCCAGCTGAAATTATGCCTATCGCCTCCGATTAGCGAGTAGAATCAGCCAGTGGGGGTTCCCGCATGCGCCGTTCATTTTCATGCTGGATTCTGTTGAGTAAACCTTTCTGTTTGTGGCACGGAGCTGCCGCTCAGTGGGGACAGGAGGAGAGGGAGAGCTGTGTGTGTGTGTGTGTGTGTGTGTGTGTGTGTGTGTGTGTGTGTGTGTGTGTGTGTGTGTGTGTGTGGCCCGCGTCAGTGACGGAAGAGAGGACACACAGCAAATAAATAAAATAACGTTGTTCAGAGTCTCCAAAAGCAACACAGCTCAAGCCCGCCTCTGTTTATCTTATTAAGGACACTTCGGACTTTCCCGTGCGTATTAAACACCACCCACCAGCTCAGGGATTTCCGCATTCCTGAGAAGTCCTTCGGATTTATATGTGAACACTACACCGCCCGTTCATGCCATTCAGCCCCACCAAGCCCCGGCTGTGCCGACGCTAATGTGTAGGCGGCTTTAAACTACCAAATAGTTCCCGAGCGTGGCCACAGCTGCAGCTCACTGCTCCCCTCCATGGGGATTTTCGCTACTGTGTGATGATGATGACTTTCTTTCTTTTTCTTTCTTTCTTTCTTTCTCTTTCTTTTTCTCTTTCATTCTTTTTCTTTCTTTCTTTCTCTTTCTTTTTCTTTCTTTCTTTCTTTCTTTCTTTGTTTTTCTCTTTCTTTCTTTCTTTCTTTCTTGTTTTTCTCTTTCTTTCTTTCTTTTTCTCTCTTTCATTCTTTTTCTTTCTTTCTTTCTTTCTTTCTTTCTTTCTTTCTTTCTTTCTCTTTTTCTCTCTTTCATTCTTTTTTTCTTTCTTTCTTTCTTCCTTTCTTTGTTTTTCTCTTTCTTTCTCTCTTTCCTTCTTGTTTTTCTCTTTCTTTCTTTCTTTTTCTCGCTTTCATTCTTTTTCTCTCTATCTTTCTCTCTTTCTTTCTCTCTTTCTCTCTTTCTTTCTTTCTTTCTTTCTTTCTTTCTTTCTTTCTTTCTTTCTTTCTTTTTCCCACCAGGTGGATGGTCTGTTGTGTTATGTCCACATGGCATTGTGTACAGTTTAAAATGTAATCTGAGAGCTGAAAGCCCCAGAGACTCTGCAGATATCCTTCTCTCATGGAAGCATTTCCCAATTGTGTGTCTGTATGACTTTGCACATGGCCTGGCATCACACACCTGAAAACCCTCGCTTTCATCCAAATGGGGTAAACTAGCTGACCCAACAAAGGAAAACTTGACTGATGTAGCGAGAGAGAAACTGGAGGTGTGCCTGCCATGGTTGACTGAAAAATCAAGGAACCCAGACAAACAAGGACAACCCATAACTGGATCGAACCATCACTATGCACTTTATGACAAGTTCCTTGAGGCTAATTCTAAAGATCCACATGACATCTTAAGAAAGATCGGCCTTGTGCCTGAGTTGCAGGGTTCTGTGAACAGCCAGGTTGCAGAGCAGCTATTTGCTGAGATGAGGAAAAACAATTATTTCCTCAACAGAATGGCACCATCAACACACATCTTGTTGATGAGAAACTTGATTGAACACAGAAACAATGAATGCAACAGTAAGCTATTACTTCGTCAACTGATGCGCGGTCACCAACTTCAAAATCTTGAGCATTTCAGAGTCACAGACCAGGGCCAAGCTGTCATAGGAGACCCAGGTGAGTCCATTGTCTTTTTGAACTTTGAAATAAGTTTCATACATACATTATGTACGTAACAGCTCCTAATGACTTACTTTCATGTTAAGTAAGTAGTCGTAATGTCTGAAATTGCACCGATATTACGCCTCCCTGTCATATAACTTTTTAGATAACGTGGCAAAGACAGATTGCCTAACAGTCCTGGTTAATAGTGATGATTAGAAGAGGAAGCATGAAGATGTGTGTGGAACCCAAGAGGAACATACACAACCAATGCAGTGAGGGAGTCACTGTGAACACCTGACAAAAGCCACGTTTGTCCATCCAAATCGTGGATGCTGGGCATTTCCAATCCATCCTTCTCAAAAGGAAGTGGTAAGATAAGTTGTACTTTTACTGTTTTTGTTTGTTTAATTAACATTTATGTTTAGGGCTTGCAGTGTTTTTACGTCTTTTTATTTATTATTTCAGCTTCAGTATGTCCTTGACCACAACACACCAGGGGAGGAGCTGTTTGTTCGTACCCCAAAGGCATGTCTGACTCGCATTAATTTTTTAGGCTTGGGCTTGCAAAGGGACATGGAAGCCACTGTGAGTTACTTTTAAATTGCCTTGTGTCTGTTCATATGAAGATTGTGTGTGTGCATGCGTGCGTGTGTGTGTGTGTGCACGCACTTTCTCAATTTCAAACCCCCTGCATGTGTTTCTTTGACCTGCCCAGATTGGAAATGGCTGTTAATGGCTAATTGAAGAAGTGGCAAAATACAAGGTAAAGCTCTTTAGACATTCAGCATTATGTTTGATGTGGTTGTGCTTTTAGCATGGTTTTGTCTGCTTTATAGGGTCAGAACATCTTTATCTGTGATCTGTATGTTACTCCAACGTGGTTGTCACCAGATATGGATCCCATGACAAGTCTACCTGTAAGTATTCATATGTCACCTCTACAAATGTTATAGACCATGGAGTTGATGTTTATTTTGTGGTCATCTAAAAGATGCAGTGTTTATCCCACTATGGACAGCTGGTCATTTTCTGTTGTGTGTGAGTATCTTATTATTCTTTATGTAAAAATCATATTCTTACTTTAATTGTTTAACTAATTAAACAATACACTCACTAAACATGATTTTAGTTTCCATTATACATTTTTTTCAGATGTCAATTTATGTGCTGAAATTGAAGTATGTGTGTGTTTTCTATAGGTGATAAAGCCGTTGCAAAGAGAAATTCTCTTTCTGGACTCTTATATATATATATATATATATATATATATATATATATATATATATATATATATATATATATATATATATAGAGAGAGAGAGAGAGAGAGAGAGAGAGAGAGAGAGAGAGATAATCCTCAGTCTCAGGCTTTTCCACAAGCCCTATGCAGAACTGAATGAACGCTTTCATTTCTGGGACAGTTACATCGTACCAGTCATATCTGGAGCTAGATTTCAGTTCCTCCCTCTCTAAATACTGGTGAGCACATCGGTTAGTTTCAGTTGTGATGAGGGTCCAGAATTCCTCGTCCAAAAAAACGGACAGAAAATCAATGTGTTCTGAATTTGACAGATCCCTGTCTCCACAGTATCCAGCTGGCTCATCAAAATGCCTGATCCACTTGGAATACTGTTCCTCTTCTCCCAAACTAACCCAGCCATCATCATTATTATTGTCACTGAGGCTGTGTTGGGCCACCCCCCTGCTAGCAGTGATTTTTTTCCCCGCGGTTCCTCCCCCTCCTGCTCCATTTCCCGCGGTTTCCACCCCCGGGGCTGAATCGATCACCAGCGGAGTTTTCACCGGCCCGATCACCGCCACCACATCCCTTTTAAATAATAAAATGTTTAGAAATTTTCACACAAAAAAGATGTGTTTAATAAAACCTTCATAGGTAAGCCAACAAGCACTGTTGTTGTTGTTAATATCATGGTTAGGTGTTTGCAGGAAGGACATTTGATGATCTGATCATACCTACAACAGCTGTTACCTTTGTCTTCTCCCTGGAGCTGATTTTAGCCTTCAGATCTTTAGTCTGCTCTAGCAGGTCGATCGTGGTGTGGAGAAGGTTGCTGTTTCTCCTCGTCTCCTTCATCAAAGCCGTCTGCGCCTCATCTACCTGTGTCTGATTGTACAACTCAACATGAATACATTAATGATGGGTCTCCCTAATTTCACAAGCATATAAACAAAACAGCTCAAACTTCCAGAGGAGCCAATAAACAAACCTCCAAGTGTTTCATCTTGTCAGAATGAGCTGCAAGGAGGCGGATCTTTTCCTGCTCCAGCTCCTCCAACCTGGTGCTGTCCGGCATCGTCAGCAGAGCCTCTAGATCCACTTTCCTCCCAAACCTTCTCATCATCAACTCATCGCACCGATTCTCTAGCTCTGCAGCAACAGATCCATAAAACTGACTGGATCTGACAGCTGTGACACTTTAATTTACCCAGTAATGATAGTTAAACATGTACACTTAACCTGTTTTGCCCTGAACCATGACTGTATTACCCTGAACCTTGACTGTTTATTACCCTGAACCTTGACTGTTTTGTCCTGAACCTAGCCTGGCAAGCCAGACTAAATAAATGTATTATTTAGTCTGGCCACGCTCCATTGATGGCTCTCGGTTGTGGGGCGGGTTCTACCGTTGTCTTTCAAATGATCTCTGCATTCCACTGGACAATGAATGTGACATACTCTTGTTTCACTCTGTTGCATCATCCCACCCACCAGGCATATAGAGTGCCCTGATTGGCCCACAAAGTGGATAAAGCTCTGTGATTTGTTCACTAAGCAGATAGAGCACTATGATTGGCCCACCATTATGGACCAATCACAGCTCTTTGTGTGTTTGAAACCCCTCTAGAGAGCTGTGATTGGCTAGCCAGAGTCCTGGTAGGAGCTGTGGAGGTTCCAATGGAGCATGCCTAGACCAAACTTTGCAAAGCAAGAATTTGGTCTAGTTCACTAGGCTACCCTGAACCTTGACTGTTTTGCCCTGAACCTTGACTGTTTTGCCCTGACCCTTGACTGTTTTGCCCTGAACCTTGACTGTTTTGCCCTGAACATTGACTGTTTTGCCCTGACCCTTGACTGTTTTGCCCTGAACCTTGACTGTTTTGCCCTGACCCTTGACTGTTTTACCCTGACCCTTGACTGTTTTGCCCTGAACCTTGACTGTTTTGCCCTGAACCTTGACTGTTTTGACCTGAACCTTGACTGTTTTGCCCTGACCCTTGACTGTTTTGCCCTGAACCTTGACTGTTTTGCCCTGACCCTTGACTGTTTTGCCCTGACCCTTGACTGTTTTGCCCTGAACCTTGACTGTTTTGCCCTGAACCTTGACTGTTTTGCCCTGAACCTTGACTGTTTTGCCCTGACCCTTGACTGTTTTGCCCTGACCCTTGACTGTTTTGCCCTGAACATTGACTGTTTTGCCCTGACCCTTGACTGTTTTACCCTGACCCTTGACTGTTTTGCCCTGAACCTTGACTGTTTTGCCCTGAACCTTGACTGTTTTGACCTGAACCTTGACTGTTTTGCCCTGAACCTTGACTGTTTTGCCCTGAACCTTGACTGTTTTGCCCTGACCCTTGACTGTTTTGCCCTGACCCTTGACTGTTTTGCCCTGAACCTTGACTGTTTTGCCCTGACCCTTGACTGTTTTACCCTGACCCTTGACTGTTTTGCCCTGACCCTTGACTGTTTTACCCTGAAACTTGACTGTTTTGCCCTGACCCTTGACTGTTTTACCCTGACCCTTGACTGTTTTACCCTGACCCTTGACTGTTTTGCCCTGAACCTTGACTGTTTTGCCCTGAACCTTGACTGTTTTGCCCTGAACCTTGACTGTTTTGCCCTGAACCTTGACTGTTTTGCCCTGACCCTTGACTGTTTTACCCTGAACCTTGACTGTTTTGCCCTGAACCTTGACTGTTTTGCCCTGAACCTTGACTGTTTTACCCTGAACCTTGACTGTTTTGCCCTGACCCTTGACTGTTTTACCCTGAACCTTGACTGTTTTGCCCTGAACCTTGACTGTTTTGCCCTGAACCTTGACTGTTTTGCCCTGAACCTTGACTGTTTTGCCCTGAACCTTGACTGTTTTACCCTGAAACTTGACTGTTTTGCCCTGACCCTTGACTGTTTTACCCTGACCCTTGACTGTTTTGCCCTGAACCTTGACTGTTTTGCCCTGAACCTTGACTGTTTTGCCCTGAACCTTGACTGTTTTGCCATGACCCTTGACTGTTTTGCCCTGACCCTTGACTGTTTTACCCTGACCCTTGACTGTTTTGCCCTGAACCTTGACTGTTTTGCCCTGAACCTTGACTGTTTTGACCTGAACCTTGACTGTTTTGCCCTGAACCTTGACTGTTTTGCCCTGAACCTTGACTGTTTTGCCCTGAACCTTGACTGTTTTGCCCTGAACCTTGACTGTTTTGCCCTGACCCTTGACTGTTTTGCCCTGAACCTTGACTGTTTTGCCCTGAACCTTGACTGTTTTGCCCTGACCCTTGACTGTTTTACCCTGACCCTTGACTGTTTTGCCCTGACCCTTGACTGTTTTACCCTGAAACTTGACTGTTTTGCCCTGACCCTTGACTGTTTTACCCTGACCCTTGACTGTTTTACCCTGACCCTTGACTGTTTTGCCCTGAACCTTGACTGTTTTGCCCTGAACCTTGACTGTTTTGCCCTGAACCTTGACTGTTTTGCCCTGAACCTTGACTGTTTTGCCCTGACCCTTGACTGTTTTACCCTGAACCTTGACTGTTTTGCCCTGAACCTTGACTGTTTTGCCCTGAACCTTGACTGTTTTACCCTGAAACTTGACTGTTTTGCCCTGACCCTTGACTGTTTTACCCTGAACCTTGACTGTTTTGCCCTGAACCTTGACTGTTTTGCCCTGAACCTTGACTGTTTTGCCCTGAACCTTGACTGTTTTGCCATGACCCTTGACTGTTTTGCCCTGACCCTTGACTGTTTTGCTCTGAACCTTGACTGTTTTGCTCTGAACCTTGACTGTTTTGCCCTGAACCTTGACTGTTTTGCCCTGAACCTTGACTGTTTTGCCCTGAACCTTGACTGTTTTACCCTGAACCTTGACTGTTTTGCCCTGAACCTTGACTGTTTTGCCCTGAACCTTGACTGTTTTACCCTGACCCTTGACTGTTTTGCCATGACCCTTGACTGTTTTGCCATGACCCTTGACTGTTTTGCCATGACCCTTGACTGTTTTGCCCTGAACCTTGACTGTTTTGCCATGACCCTTGACTGTTTTGCCCTGACCCTTGACTGTTTTGCCCTGACCCTTGACTGTTTTGCCCTGACCCTTGACTGTTTTACCCTGACCCTTGACTGTTTTGCCCTGACCCTTGACTGTTTTGCCCTGACCCTTGACTGTTTTGCCCTGACCCTTGACTGTTTTGCCCTGACCCTTGACTGTTTTACCCTGAAACTTGACTGTTTTACCCTGAACCTTGACTGTTTTGCCCTGACCCTTGACTGTTTTACCCTGAAACTTGACTGTTTTACCCTGAACCTTGACTGTTTTGCCCTGAACCTTGACTGTTTTGGCCTGAACCTTGACTGTTTTGCCCTGACCCTTGACTGTTTTGCCCTGACCCTTGACTGTTTTACCCTGACCCTTGACTGTTTTGCCCTGACCCTTGACTGTTTTACCCTGAAACTTGACTGTTTTACCCTGAACCTTGACTGTTTTACCCTGAACCTTGACTGTTTTACCCTGAAACTTGACTGTTTTACCCTGATCCTTGACTGTTTTACCCTGAAACTTGACTGTTTTGCCCTGAACCTTGACTGTTTTACCCTGAACCTTGACTGTTTTGGCCTGAACCTTGACTGTTTTACCCTAATCCTTGGCTATATTAAAACATAAATCCTGGGTGTTTTACCGTGAACCTTTATGGACTTTTCTTTCTTTTCCCGAATGAGTCTCTCACGCTTTTTCAGATCTCGATGGAACTGGTCATTCAGCTTCTTATTATCTGCTTGTAGCTGTTGGATTTGCTCATCCATCCTGAACAGCTCCATCTTGTCCAATAACAGGAATTCACTCAGATCTGACGGCACCGGCCCCTTGCTGGCCAACTGAATCTGGTAGAAATATGAAGATGGAGGAAGATGAAGCCAAGCCACTGACTGCTGTAATGAATTTGGGACTTTATTAAAGGGGTGCTAGATTGCTATTTATCTTTGAGCTTTTATAAAGCATATAAAATTGTGTTGGAGCTTAAAATGCCCAAGCCCTGATAGATGGCTAAATAAAACACGTATAAGGCACATAAAAAAACACCTCTTTTCCCCACCCACTCCACCAATGTGTGTGTGTGTGTGTGTGTGTGTGTGTGTGTGTGTGTGTGTGTGTGTGTGTGTGTGTGTGTGTGTGTTGGAGGATGTTTCAGCCAAGAGGAAAAGGGTTTGAGGAGACACGTGAAAGCAGAAACTGAAACTACGGTCAGGGTTTCTCAGTATGTCCCCACTCAAGCCTTAAATAAAACTTTTTAATGGATCCCTTAATAAAAATGCTTAAAAAACAATTAATATTTGCACTAGATACAAATGATTTGAATTTATTTGATGTTTTTGCACCCTGGCACATGTTCTGTGTTAATTTTTTACACAAGTATACAAAAAATATTAAATATGTAATGGGAACGCGGCTGTTTTCCGCTTGGTCCTAGTGCTCAACCAGTGTCTATTTAATATAGCGTAATACATTTGGAAGTGCAGGAGACAAAAAATGACTTTGGAAAAAGTGTGTGTGTGTGTGTGTGGGGGGGGGGGGATGCCATGCCTTTTTCCACTTTTTAATTGACATAAAAATAGGTCGTACATGGCCTTGACTTTTTGGTATGCTGCATTTGATGACTCAAGCTGTCTTTATTCAACAAGGAAAATGTTGGTTTAGATTCTAGGTCCTCTTTAAAATAAAACTAATATTATTATTATGACTATTGTTGTTTTAAGAGCTAATATCTCACGTATTTCTGAAGTGTAAAACAGACTAGTGTTACGTTTTTTTTAGCCTCTCAGCAGTAAAGGCTCTGATTGGTGGAAAGCTGCTGTTTACCTAAAGGAAAATAAATCTGTTGTGTGACTGAAGTTGATTTGTCTTCAGCGTTTGTTTACCTGGTTGAGTTTGAGGGGAATTATCACTTCCAGTTTGTTCATTTCCTGTTGTTTCTCCTGGTTCATCAACTCGATGTCAGCTTCCACCGCCTGCCGCTGGCTCTTCACTAACTTCTCCTGGAAATCCCGACAGAAAACGCAGAGCAGGCTGTGAAAGAAGAGCGCCGTTTCACAGACAACAGTGGAGGGGACAGAGGCTGACCTTCTCCTGGAACGAGGTGATGTCCTCCTTCAGAGCCTCAACCACCTTCCTCTCCTTCACCAGCAGCTCCTCCAGCTCCACTCGATCGTGACGGAGCTGCAGAGTGTTTTTAAACAGCTCCGGCTTGCAGCCTGAGACACAAACACACAACCCTGCTGAGATGGACTCAATCCAAACTAAATCTTGTACTGAGAATCAGAGCAGTTGTTTCTCTGTTTATGAACTTGATTTATTTAGTTGGACCATGATCGTTTTTTCTGAGGAATCAAACACCGCAGCACCAGATTCAGTCAGCTGACCTTTAGGGCGGACATTCAGAGAAGCTTCTCGTTCCTTCTTGCTGCTGTAATCATCACCGTCCAAGTCATCATCTGAGTCTTCTTCACTGTCTTCTGTTTCCAAACACAAATTCAGGTGATAAAGAAGACAGGAAGGGAATGATGACCCATGCTGACCTTCCAGCACCTTCATGTAGAGGTGATTTTTCCATCTGCACTCGTTTGATTGTCTGTGTGAAGACTTTGGTCAGAAACTCTTCAAAATGGCAGTTTTCTCCCAGCGAAGCCTGAAAGGCGTCAGTCAGAGCTCTCACTCTCTTCTTCAGATCGATCATCTCTGCTCCCTTCAGCTCCAGCTGCTGGTTGCACTCCTCCAGCTTCAGCTGTCCACACAAGGAAGAGACAGACCATTTCAAACCAGTAAACCAAAGTGAAACCAGAGCGACTGGTTTGCATTTCAGTAACACTTTAGGCGTTTTAGATCTAGTGGTGATGTTACGCATCATAAAAACTTCAAACAGAAATGTTGTCAGATCAGAACTTGGAGTGTGTTGAGAACAACTCTCGGCTAAAACATTAGGTTAGGATATTTAGGTTTTTGGATTTGGAGCTAGCGATGCATGAAGTTACGTTATTGTTTTTTTTTTTTTTACCGCGTCCTGTCTGGCTGTGAAGCAAACAGAACTGATGTCTGAATGCTGGTAACTCTGCACTGCATTTGAATTTAAATCTGCCGTCGCTATTGGCTAAGAGGTACCCTAGAACGTTAGCTGGCACCATTTGATGTCACAATGTCGTTGTGAGTCTGTGTGTGTGTGTGTGTGTGTGTGTGTGTGTATTTGTTAGCGGCTCTGCCCTCTCTGTCTGCTAGGCAACAGCATTTGTTGCATTTTTCTAACAGGAAGTGGAAGTTGAGCAATACTCTGGTAGGGGGTGACTTGCTCTTTAAAAACAGCTTAAGACTCACCTGTACAAAGCTGCCTATGTTTAAATTTTTGCTCGTTTATACCGTTTGTTGATGTATTTGATCCTTTTCTTGATCTGACTATGTTATATTTCTTAAATGTTCTTTTATGTGACGTGCTTTGTGCCTTTTACCTTGACAGGCACTACACAAATAAAGTTTTTTTCTTACTTACTATAAAAAACACCATGCAAGGTCCCCCCTCACACTAGGGAGCAGCCCTACTTGGGCAGTCTGCTTTGTGGTTTTAATGAAGCTGGAGTGTGATGTCATCTCATGATTAATGGCGGTGATTATGTTCTGATCAGAAGGGCCTGAACTCCACCAGCGACCGTTCTTGGTTTTATTTCCACTGAAGTATTTTTATTTTTTACCAGAACTTGGTTCTCCTCCTGGAGGCACTTGGACAGCTTCTCCTGCAGCTTCTCCTCCCTCGTCTCAAAGCGTTTGAGCACCAGCACCTCCTGCTGGACCTTCAGCATCTGCAGCTCCATCAGCTTCAGCTGAATGTTCAGATGTAGTTTTTGTTCATACAGTTGATGGAGCTCAGCATCAAACTGAGTCACAGAAGAGCTTTCCAGCTGAAGATTACAGAAGAGGTCCTTGTTAGTCAAAGCTCCTACTCAATCAGCGATGAACTATTAACGCATGATGATGACCTGCTCCACCAGACAGCTCTGTTTATGACACAGTCGGATCTCCTCCTCCTTCTGCAGTTCCTTCTCCATCTTGTCCCACACCTCCTGCCCCTTCGTCCTGTTGCTTTCCCACGTTACAGCTGAAGACGACACGGTTGAGGTTTCTGCTCCTTTATCCTTTTGTTTTCCTTTCCGTTCTTCAGCCTCCATTCCTTTCTCCAAGAGCTCCAGAAAACTCACAGCCCCGCCCTGCTGCTGTGCACCCATCAGCCTGTTTGAGAAGGAAACAGGAAATAGCGAAGGTCGGTTTAAATTTGGACCCGTTTGTCAGGAAGTGGACTGGGATGACTTCAGAAATATAAGAAATAAAATTTAAAAACCAGAATTTAAAGTAAACTAATTAATTTACCACCGACACAAGTTTTACCTGCAGAGTAATTATGAATACTCCACCTAGGCTCCTCCCCTTTCTCACTTTTGGCTCCTCCATGGCCCCCCCCTCCCTTCCCTTGGCTCCCCTCCCTATCCCCCACCCCTGACACCTCTCTAGGCCCCTCCCCATCCCTCACCCATGACTCCTCCCATTGCTCACGACTCCTGAGCCCTTTTCAGACAGACATTCTGGAACATTTGCGGACAATTCAATCCGGTTTTTAACCGGAACTGTGTTTTCAGACCACTTTTGTACCAGAACTTGTCCTTTCGGCTGCCTTCACACAGCAGGGAAAAGTTCCAGATGTCTGACGGCGGCGGCGGGGGGGGGGGGGGGGGGTAGTAGAATCGTACTTATGTTAAGAAGAAGAAAATATCATTTCTATAGCGCCTCTCAAGATAAAAATCACGAGGCGCTTAAGCGTAATTCTGCGCACACGAAGACGCTTAAGAGACCTGGATGATGAAGCTCAATGGTTAAAGGAATCACTGAAGCGGTGTGAAGCGCTCCGTCGCGTGTCTAGGCGGTACCGTAGGAGGTGCGCTGCCATGGTTCGCCGCATTCTACAGCAGCGGGCTATCTAGGTGCGCACAGCGTCCCCCGGTCCCCTCCTCCTCCCCCTCCTCCTTGTCCGGAAATCTACCTCACCAGTCTGAAGCAGCCACCCTGTCCGTAACAAGTCCGGACCTGTTACTAGGGGCTTCGTCCGGTTAAATTCCGGAACACGTTATCCGGATGTTTGTATTCAGACAGAAAGGTCTTACGGACAGATTCCGGAACATTTCCATTTTTCATGGCCTGTCTGAAGGGGGCTAAATATAGGTCCCTCTTCTATCCCCACCCATGACTCCTCCCTAGGCCCCTCCCCTAGCCCCACCCTGATCCCTTCCCTGGATCCTCCCCTGCTACACACCTTTGCTCCCTCAGTTTCATGTATTTCTCCACAGCGATGCGGCCGCACTGCAGCTTCCTCTCCGGGGTTTCCGTGGGTAACAGGGTGGGAGGGGTAGGTAGCGGGAGGCAGAGATGAGGTGGTAGATGCTGCTGGATTTTCTGCAGCTGCTGGATCTGAGCATCAAACCGAGACACCAGCTGGACCTTGGAATCCCTCAAAGCTACAATCTTTCTGTTCATCTCAGTTTGCTTTGTGCGGATCTGTAAGGATGAAGGTAAACGTTACATTAGCCGTCAGCCTTTTTTTACATAATAAAAAGTGAGTCTGGTTTGTTTTTATTGTAAAGTGACCTTTGGTGTTTATAAATGAACTGTATTAGAATTAAACCACCTGATCAAAGCCACTTCAGATTATCAACAGAGAGCTGATGTGTGAGTTTATACTTTGACTTCTAAGGAAATCAGCTCTTCCTTCTTCTCCTTCAGGGTCATCACTGAGGTTTTCACTCCATCGATAGTCTCTCTGGCCTGAAGGATGCCCTGGACCAGTTCTGGATCCTCATAGTTCTTGCCCGGCTTCTCTGCATATCTGAGACACAAACATCATCCCAAAGGTTACGGCTGATCTTACTGCCCACACAGGCTGAAGCTTGTGTTTCTGCTTTAGCGGGTAGGTTGGCTCTAGACTCACAGTTGGGCCCATTCCTGCCTCCTTGCTGCAAATTTAGCTTGAGCCACTTCTGCCCTTTCTGCAGCCTTTCGACGGTTCTCTTCCTGACGATCTCCCAGCTGAAGCCTGGCTTTATGGAGCGACTTCTCCTTCTTGGATGGAGGGGAGGCTGAAGGCCCTGGTGCAGGCTCAGAGGAGTCACTGACCGCTGTTCGGGGGCAGTCTTCCTCAGCTTCTGCTGGGGATTGGTGGAGATTGTGTGTAGCTTCAGTTCCTCCATCAGGAAGGTCAGATCCGCTCTCAGCTGAGACCTGGGGTGAAGCCTCTGAGAGCGACGGCAGACGGTACGTAGAAACACAGCGGCTGCTGCCAATCGCACAAACTGTCACAACATCTCCCCCCACAAAGTCTGTGAACCTGAGAGAAGACAAGTTAGAACCAGTACCGCCCTGACCCAGTCTAACCAGTACCGCCCTGACCCAGTCTAACCAGTACCACCCTGACCCAGTCTAACCAGTACCGCCCTGACCCAGTCTAACCAGTACCGCCCTGACCCAGTCTAACCAGTACAGCCCTGACCCGGTCTAACCAGTACCGCCCTGACCCGATCTAACCAGTACCACCCTGACCCGGTCTAACCAGTACCACCCTGACCCAGTCTAACCAGTACCGCCCTGACCCAGTCTAACCAGTACCACCCTGACCCAGTCTAACCAGTACCGCCCTGACCCAGTCTAACCAGTACCGCCCTGACCCGGTCTAACCAGTACTGCCCTGACCCGATCTAACCAGTACCACCCTGACCCAGTCTAACCAGTACCACCCTGACCCAGTCTAACCAGTACCGCCCTGACCCGGTCTAACCAGTACCGCCCTGACCCGGTCTAACCAGTACCACCCTGACCCAATCTAACCAGTACCGCCCAGACCCGGTCTATCTAACCAGTACCGCCCAGACCCGGTCTATCTAACCAGTACCGCCCTGACCCGGTCTTACCAGTACCGCCCTGACCCGGTCTAACGGTACCGTCCTGACCCAGTCTAACCAGTACCACCCTGACCCAGTCTAACCAGTACCGCCCTGACCCAGTCTAACCAGTACCGCCCTGACCCGGTCTAACCAGTACCGCCCTGACCCGATCTAACCAGTACCACCCTGACCCAGTCTAACCAGTACCGCCCTGACCCAGTCTAACCAGTACCGCCCTGACCCGGTCTAACCAGTACCACCCTGACCCGGTCTAACCAGTACCACCCTGACCCAATCTAACCAGTACCACCCTGACCCGGTCTAACCAGTACCACCCTGACCCAGTCTAACCAGTACCGCCCTGACCCAGTCTAACCAGTACCGCCCTGACCCGGTCTAACCAGTACCACCCTGACCCAATCTATACCGCCCAGACCCGGTCTATCTAACCAGTACCGCCCTGACCCGGTCTAACCAGTACCGCCCTGACACGGTCTTACCAGTACCGCCCTGACCCGGTCTAACGGTACCGTCCTGACCCGGTCTAACCAGTACCACCCTGACCCGGTCTAACCAGTACTGCCCTGACCCGATCTGACCAGTACCGCCCTGACCCGGTCTAACCAGTACCGCCCTGACCCGGTCTAACCAGTACCGCCCTGACCCGATCTGACCAGTACCGCCCTGACCCGTTCTAACCAGTACCGCCCTGACCCGATCTGACCAGTACCACCCTGACCCGGTCTAACCAGTACCGCCCTGACCCGATCTGACCAGTACCGCCCTGACCCGGTCTAACCAGTACCACCCTGACCCAATCTGACCAGTACCGCCCTGACCCGGTCTAACCAGTACCACCCTGACCCGGTCTAACCAGTACCGCCCTGACCCAATCTGACCAGTACCGCCCTGACCCGGTCTAACCAGTACCACCCTGACCCGGTCTAACCAGTACCGCCCTGACCCGATCTGACCAGTACCGCCCTGACCCGGTCTAACCAGTACCGCCCTGACCCGATCTGACCAATACCGCCCTGACCCGGTCTAACCAGTACCGCCCTGACCCGATCTGACCAGTACCGCCTTTAATGTCCTATCTAATGTTGAATCTGTCCCTCACAACCTAAAACCAAAGAGACGTATCATTAATCAGTCAGCAGTGGTCGGATTTTCTAGATTATTTGACAGCAGCTCAGTTCAGGGTGAAGATCCAAGCTTGTTCATCCAGTCATTGGATAGAGCTA
The DNA here is from genome assembly GCF_043380555.1 of Nothobranchius furzeri. NCBI lineage: Eukaryota > Metazoa > Chordata > Actinopteri > Cyprinodontiformes > Nothobranchiidae > Nothobranchius > Nothobranchius furzeri. The sequence goes on along the minus strand of NC_091746.1, from coordinate 72,260,923 downwards.
TGCTGCATAAAGTGGCTCCTGTTAAGCAGATCGTTTTATCTAACATAAAGGAAAGTCCTTGGATTTATTAGAACATTTACAGTCTCAGACGGACACGCCGCAGAGCCAAGAGACGTCGGAAATCAACGATTAGAAAGTAACAGGCTGCACGTTAAAGAACTTTAAAGGGCCACTTTGCTCAGCTGACTGCTGTAAACAAAAAATAACTGTAAAGTCCTGTTTGACACCATAAACCAGATTGTTTCACCTCACGTCCCTCTTATGCCAGTTTACTCAAGGTCTGACTGTAACGACTTTCTAGCATTCTTTCAGAATAAAATAAGACATATCACCCCCATCTACTTCCCACCCCCCATCCAACCACCTTCCTCCCAATCATGGTCTGTCTTTACTCCCGGAGATTTCCAGGATATTTGCCTCATTCAGAAACACAAGAAACCAACCTCATGCCCAGCTGATTTCATTCCTGCTACCTTGTTAATCAGGATGTTTGACCAAACTGGCCCATGCATTGCAGATTTGATTAATTTATCTCTACAATCTGGCTCTGTACCATCTGTTATCAATCATGCAGTTATTGAACCTATCCTTAAAAAACCCATTTTGGACTCATCTCAGCCTAAAAATTACAGACCCATTTCTAAATGACCCTTTATCACTAGAATTTTGGAAAAGGTTGTGGCAGATCAGCTGATTACTTTTCTGGAACTACACAACAGTTTTGATAAATTCCAGTCTAGTTTTGGTAAAAAGCATTCAACAGAAACAGCTTTGCTTAAAGTTTCCAGTGACATCATGATGGCTGCAGACAACGGGGAGTTCACAGCGTTCTGCAGCTTCTGACACTGTTGATCACAGCACCTTAATTAACAGACTTGGTGACTCGGTGGGGATCTCTGGAACAGTTCTAGACTGGTTTAGATCATTCCTTTCTAACAGAAGGTACAGTGTCTGTGGAAACCAAATCATGTTAGGTTCTACCGATCTGTTCTGTGGGGTACCTCAAGGCTCTGTTTTGGGTCCACTGTTGTTTCTGCTGTACATACACCCTCTTGGACAGATACTTGATTCTTTTCATAATGTCTCTTATCACCTATATGCAGATGATATTCAGCTGTACTGCTCCTTTAAGGATTCTGAGTTCTACAAACTGTCTGAATTACTAGAGTGTCTTTCAGCGATCACCAGCTGGCTAGAAGATAACTTCCTCCAGTTAAACTCTGAAAAGACCGAATGTCTCATCATTGCCCCTGAGAGCATGGTTCCCCTGATTAATCTAAAACTTGGTCATTTATCTTCTGCCGTCAAGACAAACTTAAGGAATTTGGGTGTTATTTTTGACCAATCAATGTCTCTTGAAGGCCACTCAAAAACATTGGTCCAAAACTGTTTTTATCACTTAAAGAGCAGGTCACCCCCTACCAGAGTCTAAAGCCTGGGGCACACCAGAGGTTGGTGCGCTGCGGCCATGCTGCACCTGCACCAATATTTTGAATAGAAGTCAGTATAGTTACAACATACATTACGATGCAGAACGGCTTTACGGCACAAACCCAGCCGCAGTTTTATTAACTTTAAAGTACTATTGATCTTAAAATATTCCAATAGTGTACTTACCCATTTTTAACTCATTCACTGCCAGCCGTTTAGTGATCAGAAAAGCCCTTCACTGCCAGCATTTTCACAGTTTTTTTAAGAGTCACAGAATGTTGCATTCTATGATGTCGAAGCCAGAACTACCAAAACAAAGCGGAGACTCACTTCTTACATCAGGAAGAATCCGCGTGTTTCAAGCTTTATCCGTTCTTTCATAATCCGTTGTTGAATTGTGATCGGCAGAAGCTTTTCCGGTTTGCGCCTCACTTTTTTTACAGCAGCGGCCCAAAACGATCTCCTAACACATGGATGTTCTGCTTTCTGATCACGTGACGTATGCAGATGAAGATTGGCTTTAGAGCTGAGATGTTTGTTCTCACAATGCGGGGGCTCGTCCGACGCCCACACAGTAAAAAAAGGCAAACTTTTTAGTTGGATTTAAAATGATGACTTTTGTCGTCAATGGCAGTTAATGACTTCTTCCGGCTCTTGGAGAGTACAGATGCTTTTTTCCTCCTCTCCTCCCTATCTTATCCCAAGGCTCTTTGTCTGTCTTTGGGTGTATGACGCTTCTGCATTTTTTCTGGAAAACTTGAAACTGAAATTACTAAAATGGACCTGGTGAGCTGGTCTCTCAACGCGATTGACAAAATTTTTTCAACGATGAGAACGGGAGAAGGGGCTCCCGGTTGCCCCTCTGGGACAGAGCCAGCTGGGTATATCATGGACTCCTGGAAACAGTGGAACCTGATCTGCCTCTCTCAACTGTCTGTAGAGAATTCTGAAGACGTCTAGATATTCGTGGAGTTGGTGTCAGGTTTCGTACTGGTTGGCCTGAGCGGTTACCTGGCTTACCGGAAAATTAATGACTTGTCGAGTAATATTGGCTCAATCCTGGAGCTCAGGGATGGATTACACCGCGCTGTGAACGCACAGACTCATATAATTGTTGAGATGAGTCGTAAGCTTGGAACTTTGGCTGAGATTCAGACTCTGGCACAGAAGGTGGATACCATCAAGGAGCGAGTTGACGGATCAGTACGGATTGGGATAGATTAATTACGCCATTATTGGATTTAGAGGGGTTGGAGATCAACAGAACTTTAAGACAGAGAGGAAATTATCTCTGTCTGTTCCCAAAACAAGTTCTTATCTGAATCTGGTGCCCTTGAGCCTGTGAGGCTGAAGAGATTACTCCCCCTCAGAAGAAATGTGGAATGCTGCTGCCGCCATGGTAACTCTGTCTCCCTATCCCCGCCTGGGCGGGACTGCAACCGGTGAAGGCCGTTGGATCATTTCCAGGAGTCACTGTGCTCTCTAACGCAATTACCTCCCTCCCCTCTCCAAACGGAGGTGACGGGCGCTGCTTATCATGGCTGCATGCACTGATGTGAGGAGAGTCCCCAACCCTACCTCCCCACCTAGTGGACACTTATGTTGTGTGATGTCTGAAGTCTGTTGCATTTCTGTCTGAGGTGTTTTTTGCATAGCAAAGCTGCCCTCCCTGTTGGGGGTAACTGTTGAGGGTAAGTGCCTTTTTTTTCCTCCACCTGACCCAATCCTCATGTAACCCTCTGATCTCTATTGAGGTAGCGCGACTCGGGTTGCGAATGACCACAGTCACCAATTCTCGTCATGTGTCTTTGCCTGTATGTATGTCTGATCTTAGAATTGTGTGTACTGAAACTCTAATTTCCCTCTGGGATTAATAAAGTATCTTTGAATTAGAATTAGAATTTGAACTTCCCGCTTTCTGTTCTCAAGTCCCGCGTGATGTTGTGAGTATCGCGCAACTTTCCAAGAAGCGCTCAGCGGCGCCTCCTGTGTGACCTCTTGACTCCTCAAAATGTGCCCCAGGCTTAACTCCACTCCCACTTCCTGATTGAAAAATGCAACAAATGCTGTTGCCTAGCAGACCGAGAGGGCAGAGCAGCTAAAAAAATATACACACACAGGCTCACAACGACATTGTGACATCATAATGTACCAACTAATGTCATAGTGTACCTCTTAGCCAATAGCAATGGCAGATTAAAATTCAAATGCAGTGCAGAGTTTTTACCTGAAGAGGGCGCAACACTGACAGTTTTAGTTAGAAAATTTTAATTTAAACTAAGATGCACTAAAGTGCCAAATTATTAACCACACGTGTCTACAGCACGGTTTATATAGTTTATCAGCAAACAAAAGTTGATTCGGGGGTGACTTGCTCTTTAAGAAATATTTCCAAACTGTGAAGGCTGGTGTCAAAACATGAACTTGAAATGGTTATCCAGGCCTTTATCTATTCCCGTCCAGATTACTGTATCAAACTTTTCACGTTTTTTTTTTTTGTCAAATTTACTTACTTACTTACCCTGATCCAGTCAAACCAGTATCACCCTGATCCGGTCTAACCAGTACCACCCTGACCCTTACCGCCCTGATCCAGTCTAACCAGTACCACCCTGATCCGGTCTAACCAGTACCACCCTGACCCTTACCGCCCTGATCCAGTCTAACCAGTGCCATGAGCTGGTCTAACCAGTATCACCCTGACCCTTACTGCCCTGATCCGGTCTAACCAGTACCACCCTGACCCTTACCGCCCTGATCCGGTCTAACCAGTACCACCCTGACCCTTACCACCCTGATCCAGTCTAACCAGTATCACCCTGACCCTTACCGCCCTGAGCTGGTCTAACCAGTATCACCCTGACCCTTACCGCCCTGATCCGGTCTAACCAGTACCACCCTGATCCGGTCTAACCAGTACCACCCTGACCCTTACCGCCCTGATCCAGTCTAACCAGTGCCATGAGCTGGTCTAACCAGTATCACCCTGACCCTTACTGCCCTGATCCGGTCTAACCAGTACCACCCTGACCCTTACCACCCTGATCCGGTCTAACCAGTATCACCCTGACCCTTACCGCCCTGAGCTGGTCTAACCAGTATCACCCTGACCCTTACCGCCCTGATCCGGTCTAACCAGTAGCACCCTGACCCAGGTTAGGGTTAGTACCATCTCTGGACCTTCCTCAGAACGATGCTGCGACATTCCTGCTCCCAGGCCAGCTGCTTCCGGACCTCCATCGTCTTCTGCTCCTTCAGCTTCTCCAGCTGCTGATAAAACGAGTCGACCCGCAGCTCCTGAACACAAACTCAAAATCTAAAAGGTTCCTTTAACTAAAGCAGCTGAAGTCAGGAAGCTGTTTGTGTCTTAAGGGTTTAACATCTTTACCCGCAGGATTTGTAACTTCTTAGGTAAATGTTTTGGAGTTTTTAGAGACTGCTGGCTGTGTACCTCAGGTATCAGACGGACGTGCTCTGGCAGCTTTTGGTTTTCCAACAGAACCTGTTGGAACTTCATCTGGAGCTCCACAAGCTGCTTCTGTATTCCCGAGTGCTTCAGCTCAGTTTCATGATGAAGGATTTCCTTCATCAGCTTCTGTCTGGCGGTCTCGATGCTACAGGGATGAAGGTCAGTAGGGGTCACAGGAAAGGTCAAACAAGGTAAATGAATAACAGCTGCGTCATAAACACACACATTAGCTTACATCATGGGCAGAGATGGTCAGAAGAAATCCAGGCTCACCTGTCGGCTGCTGGGTCGGTGATGTCTGCAGCTGACACCAGAGGCTCCAGACCAACCTGAGATTCACACGAACAAAGTCCATTCATCAGAAAACTAAAAATACCACATAAAACATGGAGCATCCATCCTAAAACTCCAGATTTGAATCTCTCCACAGCCGGGGAACACGTGGACTGACCCGGGGAAAGGGAAGTTTGACCTCTGTTGTTTGCAGGCGTTCCTGAACCTCCTCAGCAGGGACCAGGCAGAAGGAGAAGATGTTTCCATCGTCTCCAGCCGTGAGAACAAACAGGTCATCATAGCTGAAGCGAGCGTGTTGCAGATGCCCATACTGGTTGTCGTGAACGCTTAGAGCCCAGAAGGCCCGCATGGAGGAGAGGTCGTGGTCTCCGGGCTGCAGAGGGTAAATTCTGATGGAGCCTGAGCTCATTCCACAGAGGAGCAGCTTCCTGTTGGAGCTGCAGAACACCAGGAAGGACGCTTCGGACTGATTTCAAAGCTGCGGCTTTATTTTTTGACGTTTGCTTACCTGAAAGTGATGGAGCAAACGGGGTCGTTGTCTGCGTCGGTGATGGGCACAAAGTCAAAAGGCTTGTCCTGTCGCTGGTTCGGATCTTCTTCCTGATTCTCAGAGAACTCACAGTGATACAAGAACCCTGCGTCGAAGCCTCCCTGCAGGACAGAACCTCAATCTTTAGATTAAATGAATAATCCAGATTATCACCCCTAAACTAAAGGTGGTTGTTGGGAGTTTTAACTGAAGCTGTTATTTCATAGTGAATCTGTGGTGAGTGTCGGAGTCTGTACCATGGAGAGCCAGAACTGTCCGGGCCGTGAGTAGAAACCACAGCAGAGGGGACTAGGAGGATCTGGGATGAAGAGGGGAGGGAGTTCCTCCTCCTCCTCTTTCTTCTCCTTCACTGCCTGACGTCTGGCGAGTTCCTGCTCTCTCTGAATAAACCCAAGCAGATTTAAAATCGCCTGATGATGAAACACTTTAAGCTGCAGGTCTCTGATTTAGCTAACCGAGAACTTCACACCTTGATTTGAGATTTGATGCTCTTAAACCTAAAGGATCTCCGGGGCAGGTCCGGCAGCAGGAAGGTTTGGGTTGGCACCTCAGCGTTTGGATCAGGACTCTGAAGCTCCACGACATGACCGCTCTGACACAAGACCAGCAGCCGGTTCTCGCTCTGGTGAGAAGCATTCAGCTGGAAGTGAGGTGTGCTACAAAAGCAGATGAACGATCATCTTGTCTCAGACTTACATGGGAGTGAGCGGACCACTCCAGCGCCTGAACAGGACCAGGAACGTGGACGAACCCCATGGGGCAGTACTTCCGCCCAACCAGGAAGAAAAACACGGTGCAGTCTGAACTCTGAGTGGGGGTGGAGGAAAACCAGATGGAACGTGTGAGTGTGTGAGAACTTCTGGACTGATTTTAATGAAACGTTCTGGATGCTAAGATCCTTCTTCTCACATATAAAGCTCTTAATAATCAAGCTCCATCATACATCAGTGACCTGATTGTTCCATACGTTCCTAACCGAGCACTTCGCTCTCAGACTGCAGGTCTACTGGTGGTTCCCAGAATATCTAAAATTAGGATGGGAGGCAGATCTTTTAGTTATCAGGCTCCTCTCCTGTGGAACCAGCTCCCAGCTTTAGTCCGTGAGGCAGACACCTCGTCTACTTTTGATTAAAACATTTTTATTTGATAGGGCCTATGGTTAAAATCTGATGTTAGCCTAGATCTGGACAAGTGGGGGAGTACAGGGAGGTGGAGTGTACAGTCGGTAAAGATGGCTCTCCCTTGCCCCACCTCCAACATGCCTCCATCTAAAAGGCTAGGTTATCCAGAGTTATCTCTGTAGTTATGCTGCGTGTGGGGGGTCTTGTTCTGTGTGTGCATGAAGCGGTACAAGTGACAATGCTGCAAAATTTCATAATTGTATCTTCTCAGCAGCAGCACTGCAGGTGCTATCCATGTCCAACATGTGCGTAAGCCAGGTCCTTAGTCAACTTAAAGTTGCGCAAATTTTTCTGCTACGTTTTCTTTTATAAATCCCAAAGTTTGCATGGAAAGTTGCTTACGCAGTTTTCCGACCCCGTTTTGTGCATAAGCAAGCTTGATAAATGAGGCCCCTGACCTGTACTGGGATGTTTACTCTGTGAAGGTCCTCTTGTTGTGATTTGGCGCTATATAAATAAACTTGAATTTATTTTAATTTAATTGAACCTTGGTTGTTTTATCCTTCAATAAAAAAAGGATTCTCTCTTTAAAAATGTTACACCAACATTACCTCCAAACATGTGCTGCTCTGGTTTCAGAATTGGTAAATAGCCTGTATTTGATATAGTGCCCTCTAGAGTCCTGGAACCCCCCAAAACACTTTACAACACAACCAGTCATTCACCCATTCACACACCCATTCACACACACATTCATCGATGAGCTACGATGTAGCCACAGCTGCCCTGGGGCGCACTGACAGAGGCGAGGCTGCCGAGCACTGGCGCCACCGGTCCCTCTGACCACCACCAGCAGGCAAGGTGGGCTAAGTGTCTTGCCCAAGGACACAACGACAGCTACAGACTGAGCGGGGCTCGAACCTGCAACCTTCAAATTATGGGGCGAGCACTTAGCTCCTGTGCCACCATTGCCCAGGAATATCTGGCTGCGTTCAAACGTTTGATGTCTGAAGTCTAATTCTAAACAGTCTTCCTGCGTTGATATGTAGTTAAATATTTTTCTTTGCTGATTAAATTTATTGTATTTTGTTCAGAGTGTGAACTTGTGTTTGTGTTGTTTGCTGCTCCATGCTGTTTATTGTTGACCGTAGCTGCGTGACTCACCCCTGTGGCTAGGATCTCTCCATTTCCTTTAAAAGCCACCGCAGTCACGGGGGCGCTGTGAGGTTTGAAGGCCTGCTGGAGGCGTAGCTCGGCCGTTTTCAGCCTCTCGTGGTTGAATAGCTCCAGTAAACGGATCACCCCATCCTCAAAACCTGTCACCAGTAAATCTTGACTCTGGCTTACCTGGAGGCAAACACAGCAGCTGCATAGGTCGGTGTTCTGTCCTACCCTTCACCCTTCGGTACTGCCACACTTACCGAAGATGGAGCCCAGCTGAGAGCCGTTCCACCCTGATTAAATCGGATCAGTGTCAGTTCATTTTTTGACAGGAAGTCGAAGACTCTGACGGAACCTAAACAACACAAAAACTCTGTTGTAGAACGACTTGGTGCTGCTGAGATTTACTGTCAGTAAGGTTGGGCGTCAAGCATTGATTGGAACTGGGACTGTCAGTTTTTTATTTCGACTCCTAGAGTGACCGGGTCACCGTAGTTCCCGGAAGTAGTTCTGGTTGGACGTGCAGTGCCGCCGAGCCAGGTGTTTCATTACGATGCCGCTATAATTGGGGCGGTCGGGCTCTAGCTGCAGAAAGCCGAATGCCTCTCCTTGTGTGCAGACATGGGTGCAGCTAAGACAGTGGTGAGTGACCTGGCCTCGCTTTATTTTAGTAAAATAAAGGTTATATTTTTAATTCAACGTTTCCTTTTTGTGAAGCGTGAGCAAGCTGAATGCTGATGAGGTATTTGTTTAGAGTATTTATAGCATTTTGGTGTCTTTTTAGCATTTTAACAATGTGTGTTTGTTCACAGATCTTAGCCTTAGAATTAAATAAGGCTAAGTGGCTGGGGAACAGGAAATGGAGGGAGAAACCTGAGTGAAGACTGACAGGACAGAGGACAAGGGAGAAGGCAAACCAACGTCTAAGGTATGCACCCAGCCCTTTTCATCATTCAGCAGCTCATTTTAATTAGCTTTTGGGTCATGTTAGAGTCGGCACCTCCGCAGACTCTGCTGTTTTGCTTCTCCAGATTTTTTTGATTAGTTCCTGGCTCCCACAAGTAGAGGACACGAACTCCCGGCATTGCCTGGCGTGCGGGTGTTTGGATGCGACAGTGGCCGGTCCCGCTGGCCTATACCAGATGGTATCCACGGCCGCCAACGACATCACCTCCTAGACTAGACTATAGTGGGACTCCACTCGGGTCCATGGAGGACCACCTCTCAGGCGTCTCCAGCAGCAAGAACTTTCGAGCTGCTTAGCTCTTTGCCGTGCGTGGCGCATGTCTGGCACGCATCTGAGCGAGACTGATTGCTCTTTTAAAATAAATGATTTAACTTTATTTTGATTTATTTTAGACAGCCTGCAACTCCTGGCTGGTGAACTAGCAGGCTGTCCATCTTTATATAATTTGTTTATATAAAGTCTGCTCTTTAACTGTACTATTTTCTGCAATTTCAGCTGTTAACTTTATTTTCTCTCTGTTTTTCTCCCCAGAAGAAGCTACAACGATGTTCTGCTGAGCTGTGGTGGCCTCATGGAGGGGGCCATCGTCTAGCACACTGCTGCTAACTACTTAAACATTTTCCCTCTCCTGATAATAACTTTTTACTCTCTTTGACGTTGAATGTGCTACTACTAGTTTACCCGTTTAATTATAGATCCACTAGGATAAATATAATAAAGTTTATCTTTCACCAAATAGAATATTTACTAAGAAATCACAGTATAACTATAGACACATTACTTTGTCTTTGTGAGTGTGCGTGAGTGTGCGTGCGTGCGTGTGCGCGTGTGCGTGCGTGTGTGTGTGTGTGTGTGTGTGTGTGTGTCTGCTCTGTCTTCTCCATCCCCAGTGAGTCGTGGAGGATGGCTGCTTATACTGAGCCAGGATTCTCTGGAGGTTTCTTCCTGTTAAAAGGGAGTTTTCCTCTCCACTGTCGCTTTATGCTTGCTTAGTATGAGGATTGCATCAAGTCACTGACACTAGTCAGTGACTTGATGCAATTTGCTGGGTTCCTTATATAGAAAACATTTTTTCTGATTGGCTTAATGAACTGACCTGAACTGGAATGTTTATTATGTGAAGTGCCTGAAGACGACCCTTGTCGTAATTTGGCGCTTTATAAATAAAATTGAATTGAATTTAAAGTTTAGCCAACTGTTTGTTGGTTTTGTTTTTAACAGTTTCTTTCTTTTATTGCAGGCTGTTTGCTCCCAGTGGTTACCATCGGCCTTGGTGGCGGGAGTTTTCCACGCGCGCGTGTGTGTGTGTGTGTGTGTGTGTGTGTGTGTGTGTGTGTGTGTGTGTGTTCCTTCACAGTGCACCTCCTGGACGCACGGCACTGTGACGGGTGACTTTAATTTGCTTTGGTGTGTATTTTTTGGTTGGCCGAGTTGGACCCTGGTAAGCTTCAGCCTGTTCAGGTTAATTTAGTCTCTTTTCTTTTTCTTTTTTATTTGAATAAAAGCACGTTGTTGGTCAGACCACGTCTCCTGTCTGATCTGTAGAGTGGACCTGTGTGTCTTTATTTCCTGAGGTGTAACTCCCCAGGTGAACTATTGTGACAGACGTAAACAGAACAGAAAATAACCCAGAGACATTTTTTCATGCGTGTGTGGAGGTTGTAGACTGAATAAGTTAAAAATAATAGCCTTTATTCCGTGATTAACAGGTTAAAAATACTTGATTTATTTCATGATTAAGCTGGTTAAAAACATACTTAGTTGAAATGAGTGATTTGTTGAAAATATATTTCGTAATTTAGAAGACAAGTTTATCTAAAAAGCTATTTTGCTCATGAGTGAGAGTTAAAATGCACTGCAGTTGAAGATTGAGTGATCTGTGATCGATTATTCCTGCCTTGTCAAGACGACACAAAATTTGCTTATAAAAAGTGCTTCTGATGTATTTGCCTAAGTATTACCTTTTATGTTTACAGTTTTATCTATTTTTTGGAGACCAATTGCTATTCTAGAGTTTGTTATTAAACGTTTTTAGCTGGTTTGGCATTGTCTAGTCAGGTCTGAGTTGGCGCGAGGGGAAACGCAGAGCTTCCACTCATTCATTAATACAGTGGAAACGGCTGAACTCACACCGTGTCTGCGTGGTTCCTTCTCTATTCCCCCTTTTCCAGGGGTGAAACACATGCAGCTTTCTTTCTTCTTGTTTATTATTGTGTGTGAACATCTAAAATCACGTGTGGTGTCGCAATCCTTCCATGATTTTGTGACGTCACTGGATCAGCTGTGTGAAACCCAGTTGGGAACGAGCTCGCGTGTGGAACGCCGCTATTGCGTTACGCGACCGCTTCCACGGCCAATGGAGAGCCGGGGTCAGACTCCAGGCCTCAGCGTCTCCGCAACAAGGGTTGAGGTGGAGAAACAATCCAGGACCGGAATCAAAACGAGGAATTGGAATCGGAATCAGGATCGTTCAAATTTAAACTGATGCCCAACCCTAACTGTCAATCTGAGCTTAAACTCACAGTCCAGAGAGGTGGTGACCATCAGGTGGGAGCGCTTTGACACGTCCAGGCCTTTGATCAACTCGGAGTGGAAGGAGAACAGACACTCTGGTTTAGAAGCCTGAAAACAAACACAAGTATCACAATGGCTAGAGACAAAGTTCCTCTGAACAGCACACGTGTAAAGAAGAATTAAAACCTCAGATGAAAAAGGTTTTTGGGTTTTCACGGCTGGAATTTTAAGAAAATCTGATGTTTGTGACCGGCGCGGGGAAAACAGAAACTAACTTCCAGTCTAGGCCCTGGGCAGCTGGTGACGTTTCACATGGAGCTCCGCTGAAACTGCTGTAGTAAACAACCCCGACTCCGGTGTTTCTGCGTTAGCGTTACAGCAGAACAACGTGTCATGAGTCAGATGTAGCTTCTGAAGCCTCTGCTAGTCGGTCACATTTGTGTTTTCACTGGGATACGGCAACGAGAACGGATATTGGACTACCGGTGAAGTTGAACTGAGCTCCGACCCCGCTAGCTGGATATCCCCACCGGAGGGAAATTAATGGGGAAAGGACATAATAATGCACTAAAGCAGTTGGAGATCAAAGACAAAGATACTTTATATGAGGAACTAGCTGAAATAGTGACTATTCTCAATAACCATTTTGTCAACTCTGTGAGACTGAGGCCCTGTCCACACGTAGCCGGGGATCTGCCAAAACGTAGATATTTTTCTACGTTTTGGCCTGTCATCCACATGAAAACGGAGTTTTTTCACACGAAAACGGATCTTTTTAAAAACTCCAGCCAAAGTGAAGATCTGCGTTTTCTCCATTTTGGGTGTCTGCGTGTGGACGGACAAAACCGGAGTTTTAAGGTCCGCAACGTCACTTTCCGCGACAAAAAAATGCTGACATCACGTGTGCGACCTGTGTTTACACTAGCCGACAGCATGGATGCCCTCAGAGCTGCGCTCGCTTTATCAATTGTCCAAGCGCTTTTTGCTTGTTTGTTTTTGCAAGCGGAATTACTGCTCCTTGCAGAAGACCACAGACGAAGGACGAGGTTAAAAACGGGGGAGGTACTGCCGCCTACAGGTCTGGCATGTCCTTAACAACGTATTTATCCGGGTACGTGTGGACAGAGTTTTTTTTTAAAACGAGGTGGTGTGGATGCAAGTTTTTGGAGGGGCGGATATTTGTTTTTAAAAAACCCCGGCTACGTGTGGACTAGACCTAAGTGTGCATAGTCCCATAAGTGGTCCACTACACTGTTCATCAATTGATATATCACAGCCAGTCTTTGTTCTGACTGAAATGTCTGAATTGAAGGTTAAATCTATAATCATGTCTATTAAGAACTCCAGGTCAAAAGATATATTTGGACTGGACTCCATGTTTTTAAAGAAACATGCTGACTCTCTTGCAGGGCTCATTACTACGATCATAAACACCTCTTTTAAGGAGGGTAAATTTCCAAATGACTGGAAGTCTGCAGCTGTTGTACCAGCCTATCAATCTGGAGATGTAACTGACATGAATAATTATAGACCGATTAGTATCCAGGGTTTCCCTTACATAGGCGTAGCCGTGGCCCGCCACGGCTGAAATCCCACCGCCACGCCTACAAGATCCCTCTTTCAGCAGGACAGCTTTGGTATGGCACTTCAGGTGCTGGGGTAATGACAAACCCCAAATGCAAGCAGCGATTGCAAGTACTCTCCCTCCTATGTTGCCTGTGCGGCCTTAGCTAATGCTCGTTGCTCTATCTTAATGTGTTTGGTACCATGTGATCGCAGACTGGAACTGCATCTGCTGCTAAAGCGTTAAACTGCACCCAGATACTCCTAACCAGATCTCGACCCGTGTGTGTGTGGCAGCCGTGTTAAGGCTGATCTGACTCAGCTGCGCTACGACCGTAAGTCTTTGCCTCTGATTGGGGAGGGTCGTACTGATCCAGGGGACCATGCAGCAGTGTGGCTTCCCGTCTGTGTGCCGAGAACCGCTATTCCATTCAGCTTCGCCCGCAGCGGTGCCATCCAGAGTAGCGGAGCGTTTGATGGCGTCGGCGGTGCACTGGCCCTCCTGCTGTTTCATCTCGCCATCCCGCCACGGCCAATGTCATCTCCAGCGCCGGTTGTGGGCCCAGAGGACTCCTCACTGCTGTTCTGTCCGTATGGATTTGTTTTGCATACAGGATTGATGTTAAAGAGCAAGTCACCCCCAAATAAACAATTTTTTTCTGATAAACTATATAAATGCGTGTCTAATCATGCTGCAGACACATGTAGTCAATAGTTTTGCACTTTAGTGCATTTTAGTTAAAATTTAAAATTTCTGCCTGAAACTGTCAGTGTTATACCGTTGTCAGGTAAAAACTCTTGACTGCATTTGAATTTAAATCTGCCATCGCCATTGGCTAAGAGGTATGCTATGATGTAAACTGGTAGATTATGATGTCACAATGTCGTGAGTGTGTGTATTTGTAGTGGCTCCACCCTCTCCGTCTGCTAGGCAACAGCATTTGTTGCATTTTTCAAACATGAAGTGGGAGTGAAGTACGCTTCTTGTAAGGGGTGACTTGCTCTTTAATTAGTGGTCGGGTGTTGGACTCCTGGTTGCCGGGGCAACCACCACGGAACTCTGCGCCTTTGCCTTCCACCAATATGGTTTTTAGACTACTTTTAATGAAGAAGTGTGTATTTGAATGTTACCATCTGTTCCCAGTGTGATCATTTTAACCTACGGGCCTTTTACCCTTCCCTGGGGGGAAGCTTAACCCAGGGTGGCGTTGTTTTAGCTCTTATCATTAAATTATTTATAGCACCATGTCTTACATGCCACAGATAGACAGACAGTATTTCCTTTAAAAGCTATTTTAATTGGGAAAAAAAATCATATTTTGATGGGCACAACACTGGATTTATATTTACATTTACCAGCCAGTAGAGGGCACCGTTGCAGGTTGCTAAACAGTCTACTTGGCACAGCGAGGCTGGCTCTGTGGAAAATGGCGGACTTGGTAAATCAAACAGCTGCTTCTGAGCCCAGAACATTTATTTTCTCACAAGAACAACCATAAAAGATCTAGAACCAGAGTTTAGGTGAAGCCTACAGCAGATGTTCTGTTAAATGCTCAGAGGAAGGAATGCTGCAGATCAGAGGCCATGTCACAGACTCGTGCAAACTTTCAGACTGTCTGCAGTTTGTGGTTTTCAGGAAGTTTTTATTTTGGCAATTTCGTGTCCGACTGTCTGACATGTTTTCACAAACAGTAGTTTTGAAAAGAAGAAAATATCATTTCTATAGCGCCTCTCAAGATAAAAATCACGAGGCACTTCACAAAAACAAAATGTAAAAATATAAAAGAATTTAGAAAATGGTTAAAAATATATTTAAAATGAGCAAAAAATTGATAATTGTGATAAAGAGTGAACAGGAAAGAGGGAAATCAGTGGATCCTGAGGAAGGTGGAATAGGTGGGGAGAGCAGAATAAAGAGAGAGGTGAAGAAGGTCACACAAAAGCCAGCTTGAACAAGTGAGTCTTCAGCTGCTTTTTAAAGGAGACCACTGAGTCCACTGATCTCAGGCTCAGGGGGAGAGAGTTCCAGAGTCTGGGGGCCACAGCAGCAGATGATCTGTCACCTTTGACCTTTAGCCTGGTGCTGCACAACCAGTAGGCTTTGATCACTGGACCTCAGGGACCTGCTGGGAGTGTAGGGACTAAGAAGATCACCAATGTAAGATGGTGCTTGTCCATGTAAGGCCCTGTAGACCAGAACCAGGATCTTGAAATGAACCCTGAAGTTGACTGGCAGCCAGTGAAGCTGGAGGAGAAGCGGGGTGATGTGGGTGTGTTTGGAGGACTTGGTCAGAAGCCGAGCACAGGCGTTCTGAACCACCTGTAGACGGTTCAGGGAGGTTCTGCTCAGACACGTGAAAAGAGAGTTACAGTAGTCTAAGCGTGAGGAGATGAAGGTGTGGAGAACTGTCTCAAGTTCAGAGCGGGACAGAATGGGACTCAGCTTAGCAACGTTCCTGAGATGGAAGAAGGAAGAGCGAACAAGAGAACTGACATGAGAATCCAGGGTGAGAGCTGGGTCAAAGGTCACGCCAAGATTCCTGACAGAAGGTTTGGTGTGAGAAGCAAGCTGACCAAGAGAGTCTCTGACTTTGGGAACCAGCTTGTCTGGGACACAGATGAGGATCTCAGTCTTATCTTCATTCAGCTGTACAAAGCTCCCAGCCATCCAGGCTTTGATAGAGTCTAAGCAGGTGTGTAACAGCTGCAGCTTAGACATCTCATGGGGCTTAAAGGAGATGTACAGTTGGATGTCATCTGCATAAAGATGGTAGGAGACTCCTTTGAAGGAGCTCAGGATGTGCTGAAGAGGAAGCAGATAGAGGAGGAAGAGTTGAACCTTGTGGGACACCATGGGTAAGAGAGGTGGTGGAGGACCTAAACTTGGAGACGGCCACAGAAAAGGAACACTCAGAAAGATAAGAGGAGAACCACTCCAGATCAGATCCTGATAGGTCTACCCAGTCTCTCAGCCTCTCCAGTAGCAGGTGATGGTGAACAGTGTCAAAGGCTGCAGTCAGGTCCAGCAGGACCAGAACAGAACAGTCCCCTGCATCACTGTGGGTCAGAAGGTCATTACATGAATGACCACTTATAGACTCCAAGGCGGAGAGGAAGATTATCTCTGCCTGCCCTAAACAAAGTCATGTTTATCCTTATCTGACGCCATAGCAGCCTTTCAAGGCTGCCTCAACACACCCCCACAAAAGGAGGAATGCCGACAGATGCTGTGTCCCGACCTTCACCCTCTTCCTTCAGGCTGACATGTCTGCAGGAACTTCAATGTGCTCTCTGTTCCTTATCTCTCCCTCCCACCTGTTGGTCTGCAGCTGGTCGATGTGCTGCAGTGGCAGCTCCCATTGGAGGCTTCAGGATCCCGCCCATCCCCACCTCCCCATCGGACTCTGATGTTGTATCTGTGCTGTTTGTGCTTCCATGTGAAAGGAGTTTTTTTGTATAATAGAATTACTCCCCGCTGGGGCTAACTCTGCTATGCCTTTTTTTTACCTACCCCCACTTATCCTCATGTAACACCCTTTTCATCTATCTATTAAGGTAGCGCGACTCATGTTGCGAATGACCGCAGTCACCAATTCTTGTTTTGTGTCTTACCCACGTATGTCTGATCTTTGAATTGTGTGTGCTGAAACTCAATTTCATTTCTCTGTATGTCCTGCACATGTGGTAGAAATGACAATAAATGACTTTGACTTGACTTGACTTTGACTTAGAGACCCTAAGAAGAGCTGTTTCAGTAGAATGAGCTCTACGGAAACCTGACTGGAAGCTATCATAGATGTTATGTTCATCAAGAGCAGCTGTGAGTTGTTTAGCCACAACCTCTTCCAAGATCTTGGAGATGAACGGAAGTTTAGAGATGGGTCTGAAGCTGCTATGGAGAGAGGGGTCGAGACTCGGTTTTTAAGAAGCGGGAGGATTACAGCGTTCTTAAAGTGAGCAAGGACCTGACCAGAGACCAGAGAAGCATTAATTATAGAGAGCACGCTGGGACCGATGGGCTGAAAAGCACTTTTAAACAAAGATGAGGGTAAGATGTGGAGGGGGCATGCAGAGGTCTTCATAGAGTTAACTAGTTTGGTTAACTCAGGCAAAGAAACAGGAGCAAAGCTATCTAGGATGATGGGCCTGGTTGGAGTCGGGAGAGGTGGCGATAAGACTGAAGGAGAGATGCTAGATCTAACCTTATTGACTTTGTCCACAAAGAAAGACAGAAAGTTCTCACAGTCTGTAACAGAGTGGATGGAGGCTGTAGGAGAGGCAGGAGAGACGATGCTGCTGATGGTGTTAAACAGCACCTTGGGGTTCCCTTTGCTCTGGGACACCAGGTTGGAGAAATAGGAATCCCTCGCATCTCTGACTGCAGAGTTAAAGGATGTCAGAAGATCCTTTAGGTGCAGCAGATGGACGTGGAGATGGGTTTTCTTCCACAAACGCTCAATTTTTCTGCATTGGCGCTTCAGGCTGCGAAGGCTGTCATTAAACCAGGGAGTAGGGTTCACTGCAGGAACTGATCTGGTTCTGACAGGACAGATGTTGTCCAGAATGGAGAGGCAGTGCTCGTTAAACTGAGAAGTTAAGGAATCTGGGTCGTTATCAGAAGAACAGGGAGGATCAAAAGCAGCATAAAAAATTGCTAGCTGTGCTCTCATTAAGAAAACGAGAACTAACCATACGGCGAGAGAAGTTGCGCTTCAAAGTCCACAAAGCGTTATTATGGTAAACACCGTTCTGCTGCTGGAGAAGCAGCCTCTCTCTCTCTCTCTCTCTCTCTGTCACTCACCCACAGTGCTGAGGGACAAACACAACCTTCGCGGAAGCGATGCTCACATTTAACATCGACTGCAGTAGAAGATCTATGTAAGGGAACAAAAATAAAAATGTGTAGCTCTGTCAGCTGGGCTCAGCTCCAGTACTCCCTCTGCCCCGCGCTCTCTGCTGCCTCCGTAAAACGGGAAAAACCTGGATGTCTAAGGCCTAGTCCACACGTAGCCGGGTTTTTTGAAAACGAATATCTGCCCCTCCAAAAACTTGCATCCACACCACCGCGTTTTAAAAAAAAACTCTGTCCACACGTACCCGGATAAATACGTTGTTAAGGACATGCCAGACCTGTAGGTGGCAGTACTTCCCCCGTTCTTAACCTCGTCCTTCGTCTGTGGTGTTCTGCAAGGAGCAGTAATTCCGCTTGCAAAAACAAACAAGCAGAAAGCGCTTGGACAATTGATAAAGCGAGCGCAGCTCTGAGGGCATCCATGCTGTCGGCTAGTGTAAACACAGGTCGCACACGTGATGTCAGCATTTTTTGTCGCAGAAAGTGACGTTGCGGACCTTAAAACTCCGGTTTTGTCCGTCCACACGCAGACACCCAAAACGGAGAAAACGCAGATCTTCACTTTGGCCGGAGTTTTTAAAAAGATCCGTTTTCGAGTAAAAAAACTCCGTTTTCGTGTGGATGACAGGCCAAAACGTAGAAAAATATCTACGTTTTGGCAGATCCCCGGCTACGTGTGGACAGGGCCTCAAACAACTGACAACAGATCCTGGGTCAGTCAGGTGCGAAACAAAAACCGCAGCTTTTGACAATCACGTGATGGCTTTTGCTGGAATCGCAATTTCTGTCTAAAATCGCCAGATCGTTCAGCCCTAGCAGGAGTAGTACGCGATGCAGTAATGTACTCACAGTGTTGCTGAATGACAGATCCAGTTTCCAGATCACTCCATTAGAATCCTACAGAAGCACACAGCAGAGACTCCGTTAGAAATCCCATCATGAACACACCTCTGCTGGGTTTCTGGTTTCTGACCTGAGCCAACCAGATGGAGGAGTTAGACGAGGAGCTCCGGACCACCGACAAAAGACAAGTGTTGTTTTCAACCATCATCTCGTTACTGGGCTCCAGTTCAAACCTGCTGCTGGGATCTTCAGCGGTGGTCCAGTCAATCATCTCCACGTCCCACACCTGCAGCGAGGACGGACAGATGTTTATGTCCTCATCTCTGTGGACATCCCAGAAACGGATCACGTGATAGGAGCACCAGAGCATGCTAATGTTAACGTGACCAGCTCAATGGAAATGCTGATCCTGATCTAGATGTCTCAACCTCAGACTGAGCTGCAGGACAAGCAACGAGAACGCTTTGACCCCTGTTAGTTACTGCAGCTTTGATAGAATTACTAGCATATTTTGTTGCTAACATCGGACGTTTTTGCACAGAAATATTTAACAGCGTCTTTAGGACGACATGACTGTATGACTGGAGCACATTGAAGGCTGTGTTGCATGCACCGGCAGGCGAATGCATAACAATACAGAAATGCGACAACAAATCACGGATGTGATTAATAACAACTCCAGTTTTACGGGACTAACCACACAGACCTGCATTAACCAGGTGAATCCTGTCAGAGTTTATTTATTTAGTACAGCAAACTAAAACCACCGTGCTGTCCCCTCTTCCCTGGACAGGGTAATCAGGTGTAGGTGATATGTTGAGAACATGTTTCTGCCCGGACCATTTTAGATGTGACACATACTGAGCCTCATCACTTTGGGTGTTTCTCAGTGTCGAGGCGCCTGGCCTTGCGAGGCGATGTCTTGCGAGGACACTGTCCATCCTTGGTCAAAGAAAACGTTTAAATGGAACAGACTTGCATCAGGTGACCGCGGCTTCCACGGCGGTCACCTGATGCACTTTTTAAATTGTGTTTATGTTTATTAAATTAAATATATAAGCGAGTTACTACCCGCTAGCCACCAAAGCTGCAACTGCTAAGCAACTAACCAACCATAGATAACTTCTTTGGATCTAAAAAAAATTTTTTTTAATTAGTTGACTTCTTTTTAAACTTGAAAATTGTCCCCGAAGTAGCTGCTAGCTTCTGATCCGCCATCTTTTTTAAAATACTGCTGTGTATTCTGGGTAATTTTTGACCAAAGGCTAGGCTACAAGACACCTCCCGTGTATCCTCGCTCAGCTAGCTAAACGGCTAACAAACGGAGAACACACGCCTCGGTAGAACATGAACATTGGAACACGTCTTGGCGGCTCCCGATGCGTAGGGTGTCCCAATTCTCAAGTGCAGAAGTTGACCACGCCCCCATCGCACCCTTAATCTGCACTTCACCCAAGTCCGCAGCGATGCAGACCTCGGGCAAGTGTATTACCCACAAGTCATTGCTGCAGGAGAGAAGGCTCAAGTTCTTTTTCTGAAAGTTTGTATTTTCTAATGAAATGAGTTCATTTTAGGACGACTAGTTGATGCTCTGAACGGTTTAGACAAAGCAGCAGTGAAGTTAAATGTCGTCGTCGTCGTCGTCGTCTTCCTCCGCTTATCCGGGTCCGGGTCGCGGGGGCAGCATCCCAACTAGGGAGCTCCAGGCCGTCCTCTCCCCGGCCACCTCCACCAGCTCCTCCGGCAGGACCCCAAGGCGTTCCCGGACGAGATTGGAGATGTAACCTCTCCAATGTGTCCTGGGTCGACCCGGGGGCCTTCTGCCGGCAGGACATGCCCGAAACACCTCCCCGGGGAGGCGTCCAGGAGGCATCCTGACCAGATGCCCAAACCACCTCAACTGGCTCCTTTCGATCCGGAGGAGCAGCGGTTCTACTCCGAGTCCCTCCCGAATGTCCGAGCTCCTCACCCTATCTCTAAGGCTGAGCCCGGCCACCCTACGGAGGAAACTCATTTCGGCCGCTTGTATCCGCGATCTCGTTCTTTCGGTCATTACCCAAAGCTCATGACCATAGGTGAGGATTGGGACGTAGATCGACCGGTAAATCGAGAGCCTGGCTTTCTGGCTCAGCTCCCTCTTCCCCACGACAGATCGGCTCAGCGTCCGCATCACTGCAGACGCCGAACCAATCCGCCTGTCGATCTCCCGATCCCTCCTACCCTCACTCGTGAACAAGACCCCGAGATACTTAAACTCCTCCACTTGAGGTAGGACCTCTCCCCCGACCCGGAGGTGGCAAGCCACCCTTTTCCGGTCGATAACCATGGTCTCAGATTTGGAGGTGCTGATCCTCATCCCAGCCGCTTCACATTCGGCCGCGAACCTACCCAGCAAGAGCTGAAGGTCAGAGCTGGATGAAGCTAGGAGGACCACATCATCCGCAAAAAGCAGAGACGAGATTCTCCTGCCACCAAACTCGACACACTCCACACCACGGCTGCGTCTAGAAATTCTGTCCATAAAAGTGATGAACAGAACCGGTGACAAAGGGCAGCCCTGGCGGAGTCCAACCCTCACTGGGAACAGGTCCGACTTACTACCGGCTATGCGGACCAAACTCACGCTCCTCTGGTAAAGGGACTTAATGGCCCTTAACAGAAAGCCACCCACCCCATACTCCTGGAGCGTCCCCCACAGGGTGCCCCTGGGGACACGGTCATAAGCCTTCTCCAAATCCACAAAGCACATGTGGATTGGTTGGGCAAACTCCCATGCCCCCTCCATCACCCTTGCAAGGGTATAGAGCTGGTCCACAGTTCCACGGCCAGGACGAAAACCACATTGCTCCTCCTCTATCTGAGATTCAACTATCGATCGGACCCTCCTCTCCAGTACCTTGGAGTAGACCTTTCCAGGGAGGCTGAGGAGTGTGATCCCCCTATAGTTGGAACACACCCTTAGGTCACCCTTCTTAAAGATGGGGACCACCACCCCGGTCTGCCACTCCCTAAGAACTGCCCCCGATGACCACGCAATGTTGTAGAGACGTGTCAACCATGACAGCCCTACAACATCCATAGCCTTGAGATACCCAGGACGAACCTCATCCGCCCCCGGGGCTCCGCCGCTGTGTAGTTGTTTGACTACCTCAGCAACTTCTGCCCCCGAGATCGGACAGTCCATCCCCAGGCCTCCCAGCTCTGGTTCCTCCTCGGAATGCGCATTGGTGGGATTGAGGAGCTCCTCAAAGTATTCCTTCCACCGTCCGACTATAGCCTCAGTTGACGTCAGCAGCTCCCCATCCCCACTGTAAACAGTGTGAGCGAGTTGCTGCCTTCCTCTCCTGAGGCGCCGGACAGTTTGCCAGAACCTCTTTGGAGCCGATCGATAGTCTTTCTCCATGGCCTCACCAAACTCCTCCCACGCCCGAGATTTTGCCTCGGCAACTGCCACTGCTGCACCCCGCTTGGCTATCCGGTACCTGTCTGCTGCCTCCGGAGACCCACAGACCAGCCACGCCCTGTAGGCCTCCTTCTTCAGCCTGACGGCTCCCCGAACCTCTGGTGTCCACCAGCGGGTACGGGGGTTGCCACCACGACTGGCACCGGCCACCTTACGACCACAGCTAGCAACAGCCGCCTCGACAATCGCAGAGTGGAACAAGGCCCACTCGGACTCAATGTCCCCCACTGCTCTCGGGACGTGGTCAAAGCTCTGCCGGAGGTGGGAGTTGAAGACCGTCTTGACAGGTTCTTCTGCCAGGCGTTCCCAGCAGACCCTCACTATGCGTTTGGGTCTGCCAGGTCTACGCGGCATGTTCCCTTGCCATCTGATCCAACTCACCACCAGGTGGTGATCAGTTGACAGCTCCGCCCCTCTCTTCACTCGGGTGTCCAAAACATACGGCCGCAGGTCAGATGATACGACTACAAAATCTATCATCGACCTGTGACCTAAATGTATTTCAAATAATTGCTTTGTTGTTTGTTTGAGTTGTTAATAAAGGCTTTTGAAAAAAGTTTCACAGTGACAAGCATCCTGGCATGTGTTGCAATCGATGATGCAACGCTCCCCGTCTCAGTTCGCCAATTATTGGCACACTTGTGTACGACACACTTGAACCCTACTGCGCACTTTCTCCAAGTGCACTTTGCTGAAGACCGCAGGGCACAGAGCGAGTGTTGAGATCGGGTCATACTCATAAGAACAGAGTGATGATAAAGATGTGTTTAGCTGCTGAGGCCTTTGGTCTGTAAACGTGACGTAACACCAGTGTTGGGCAAGTTACTTCTAAACTGTAATGCATTATTTATTACTTGTTACCCTCATTTTAAAGTAATTAATTACATTACAATATTACTGATTTTAAAATGTAAGGCATTACACTACTTTTGCATTACTTTAAGTTACTTTCACCAAAACAACTTCAGTATGAATCTGGTCATGTGACGCTCAGTGAGCTCATGACATATATGTGGAAGGTGATGTGGTGTCTGAGCTAGGATTGCTGTTAAAAACAGTCAGATATAATAACAGTGCTTTAAAATGATTGTTTATTAAATAAAAGCAACAACAATCTGTACTCTCAGCACGCTGCCATCTTAGATTAACTGAGCAGGGAGTGAAGTGGTGGGGGCTCCAAGCCTATATTTGCCTTGGTCCCCAAATGCCTTGATACGGCCCTGGATGTGGGACTGACTTCTGGGGTGATCTGATTCTATCACATGTATAAATGTTAAATGCTTATATATTATTGTTTTTCACTGGTAAAAATGTGTGTTGGAGATAAATCTGCCTACTTTTTTCTTTTCAAGCACTTGTTTGGTTTTCTTGATTTTATGTGAATAATTTCCGGCCCTTTCTCTCTCTAACCTTCCTGCATGCTGCATGTTTTCTCCGTCTTCCAGAAAAACTGTTTCATAGATTTCCTACTTTCTAACTAATCAGCCAAAGGGATCTACCGAATGCAAAAAAAATAAAAATAAAAAAGCTTCGCGCTGCGCTCCAGCAGCAATGAGTTGAAATCACCGGGGCACAGATTATGAACTCAGCTGAAAATTACATGAAGTACCAGAGAATATGGGCTGATATAAACGATCGCAAACGAATTACTTTGTTTTGGTGGAGCGATTTTGTGAATATAAAAGCGGCCGCGCGCAGGAGCAGCTGGAGTATGTGAGCCGTTACCGCTGCGTCCTCTCTGCTCATAGAATGCCTGCAAAGCTGAGTCCATAAATGACGTCATATATGTGGATACTGGATCTTTTTTCAGGCTTCCTGCAATTTGAATTTTTAGGAAACCCACATCTTGATTCTGGGTCTAAAAATGCATTGTAACTACCGCGTTACTGACAATTGTACCGAGTAAATATTACCATTTTCTTTCCCTGTAATGCCTTACATTACCACATTACAGCAAAAAGCTATGCGTTACAGTAATTCATTACTTTTGTACCGCGTTACTCCCAACACTACGTAACACCATGATGCGTTACTAGCACGTTAGCATGAGGAAGCTAATTATTCGTGACAACTATTCTCTTCTTTTCGGGCTGCTTTAACATCATGTTGCTGTGATGTTTTGCCCACAGCCTAAGCGTACAACAGAAAACACCATGTAGTGGCTGAGTGAATGCTTCAAACACAGCCTGTGTGCTTCTTCTCTTACCCGAACAAATCCATCGGCACCGACTGTCATCAGATTTCCCTCTTCCAGAGCGAACGGAAGGACGGTCCCGGCGTGGCAGTTTCTGCCATTTTTACGACAAATCTCCACCTGGACGGTGTTTCTGCTCCAAAGCAGCAAGTTGCCCCACTCAGTGCCTGACACCACCTGACAGGAAGAGATGTTGGCAGCAGTGTTCAGGTAAAACACAACCTGGAGACTGAACTTCCTCAGGTCTGACTCTCTTCCATTCCTCTAAAACTCATTTTTCATGCTAGACCCGGGCTTCAGAAACAAAAACGTGTCCTGAAGACAGGAAGTAGAAAACTCGTCTTGATTTTATTCAGATATTATTATTTGGACTCAGTGAGTTCATCACTGTCAGCTTTGACAGATATTTGTTCCTCATATAACTCTGTTCTCATCCATGGATCACTTGATTATTTACTTGTGTGGATTGGCAAAACCGACAAGTTAATGACATTCTCATGAGCTGCATTGCATGCTGGGATGGGAGCTTCGTCTGGCGAGGAAAGTTGAAGCTCTTCTTTATCCATGAAGGCATCTGGACATCTTTGGCTTCTTGAAGACGTTTGGGTTCTCATCCGAGGAGCTTTGTCGGTTCTGACTGGGATCTGGGAGGGTCTACAGCTGATGAGCTTGACCCTCCCACATTCCAACAACGAAAGCAGATCTCTACATGTTCTGGCCCTTCTGACATCTGCTGGAAGCCAACTTTTAAACATTAAACTACAAACCCGCCCATCAGGAAGCTCCATGAAGCCTTTAACATCAGTTGTGTCATATTTTCCAGACTGCCCCATGATCCCTTGTAGTTTGAGACCATTAACCTTAGATGTCATTCTCCAGAACCTGGCAGAGAAGAAGGAGAAAGTGTATTTAGTAAAGATTCAATTCACCCAAATTTTGGGCGGAGCTTTCTCAGCCTGTTTTCCACCTCCTCAGCCTTCTTTTCTCTCTGTTCGTTTACTAAAACATCGTGACTAACTGAAGCCTCCGCAGCCGTTTACCGGATGTGTCCAGCTCCGGATGATGTGAGCCGGTTCGGGTGGTACGGGGAGAAGCTGACTCTGTAGACTTCCTGTGAGGCGGCCGGGCAGCTTTGCATCAACTCCTCCTGTCTCCAGTTCCACAGGGTGAGCGTGTAGCTGAGGTCGAGGCTGACGCTGACCAGCAGGCTCCCGTCATGGTTAAAGTTCACATAGCTGTACTCGCGCTCCGTGCCTCCTAGAACATCAGCGCGAGCATCAGAAATGTAGACCCAATGAGAAAAAGGAACAGCCTGCTGGATCTTGTACCTCTCAGGATGCGGTACGGTCGTAGAGAGGGATACTCGTAAACGATGATGTGGGGGTTGTTTCCCTTTTCTGCCACAGCAAAATACTCCATGCTGGGGCAAACCTTTCAACACAAACAAAAGAATGAAAAATACACATTTTAGGTTTTCCGATAAAGTAGCAGCAGTCTCCTGACCGCGACGGCTCCGATTCCTCCTCCGCTGCAGGAGCGCAGGAATCGCTGCTCCTTGGTGAGAATGTCCAACAGGATGAGGATGTTTCCTGCGATGAAGATCAGAGTTCTGTCATCCAGCAGCTGCAGGTTAGCTCCGCGTCTGATGTCGTAGCCGAATGAGTAACTGAATACGTGAAGAATTAAGGATGAGCATCATGTTTACTGAGGCTTTCTTCGGATTTGAAGGGGGGGGGGGCAAGTATACAAAAAATATGTATAAAACTACAGCCTAGAGCAGGGGTCGGCAGCCCGCGGCTCTTCCATCCATCTGATGCTGCTCTGCTTGTAAAATAATGAATGGATATTTAAATAAAATGCTTTATATTTTACTGCATTAATTTTATATCTGTAAGCTAATTCTAAATGTAAAGATTGTCTGTAAACCTGAACAGGTCCAACCCGGTCTTACTGTGAGACCGGGCTGACGGGTCAAGATTGTGCGTAATCATAGGCGCTTTCTGAGCTGAACAGGATGTGAGATTCTGGACTTCTCCTCAGACGGCTCCTGGATGTGTCGCCATGTTGGAGACAGGAACAAGCGCTATTCAGCCAAAGCTTCATAATCAGGGACATTTTCTAAGTGACAAGTCTCTCTGAGAGACCGGGTCTGGAAAACACTCGCTTCAGTGGGAGGAACCTTCCTGCACGGCTCTGGTTCTGCGACGCGCTCCAAGCCCCTCTCCACATCTTCAGCTCGCCCAGCACCTCACGTGCGCGCTGACAGCGAGCTGCGCTGAGCAGTGTCCAGCTCAGATGTTCAGATGGGAACTTTTCTTGGGTGATTTAGCTACATCTGCGATGTGCGTAACGAATAAAATGTCAGTTCGTCTGCGTGCGTCGGGGTAATTCTTTCTCCGTCAAAATAAACGGCCAGTGTGAACCCTGCCTTTTAACTGTTCTGTTTTCTTGTGAAAATTGTTGGAAAGAGATCAAATTAAACTTGATTAACACCAGAGCCAGGCGCACCGCGCCGTTATCTCCGTCGCTGTAAATGAGGGAAAAACAAATTGATCGGATGCTTTTCTGACCTTCCCCACCTACAAAGTTTAATTACAACAATCAAACGTGACAGAGCCTGGATTTGTATTCTGAACAGTCTAAACATGTTTTAAAAAAGTGGCACCTGCTCAGTAAAACCACCAACAGGGTGAAAAATATCAAAATATTGTAGGCAGAGACGGGCTACAACTTCTGGATCCACTTTATATAAATCGTTTTATTGATTATCTTCTGTTGACGTACACGAGCGACCGGTACTGACTGCTGTCACCTGCTGTGATTGGTTAAAGCAGCTCTCGGCTGTGGCTCCGTGTTTTCTTTACTGTGGGAAACAGGTAGTAATGGCTCTTTGATGAACAGGTTGCCGACCCCTGGCCTAGAGGCTCTTCTATGTAATGTCAAGAACGCAGAGCTGTCAAGTTCACAGGTGGCAGTAAAATAAAAGCTCTAACACTTTCAATTCAGCTCGTTAGATATGTAAAAGTACGTGCATTTACTATGGTTGCACGTGTCAAACACACTAATGTTTGATTTAAATGACACACGTGATGTTTTTTCATCCTCCGTGTGTAATATATGTGCTAAATGTGTATTTGTGACAAACGGTTTCCAGAGTTAACTTCAGGGTCACATGACCACCACCAACGTATGTTCTTAAAACTCACAGCTGCTCAGCAGAAACAAAGTCTAAACATCCAGACTCTGGGGCAGAACATGAAAACCACACATAGATGATGAAAACTTTATTAAAACATGTGGAGAAACAAGCGCTGACTTCCGGCGTTACCATGGAAACGTGTAAATGCTGAGCATTCTAACTAAACAGCTCCAGCTACACTGCTTTATTCAAACAGCTGGTGGTCTCTGTTGTAGTTCTGATATCTTTGCGGTCGTCGTAGGCATGAGTGAATAATTACTGCTCCGTCTGGATGAAGAACACAGCTGTGTCCTTTACTTCCATTGTCTTTTATCTAGCATCGATTAACAGGGTCTGCCTATGGACGCGAGTGAGCCTTGGTTGCCGATAGGGGACTGAATCCACATGAGAATCGTTCGTGGAGCCGATAAAACCGGGAAGGGAGGGGAGCGCTTTGTCAAGCAGGGATTTTTCAGGAGATCCCTGATCTTCTAAGCTTGCTTTCTGGAATACCCCCTGACAGCTGGCAAACTAGAAAAAATAGTAAGCGCGTCCTGTTTACTACGTAGAGTGACAGCAGGAACAGCCAATCACACGTTAGCAAGAATCAGCAGAGCCAATAGATGAGCTTATGGGCGGTTCTTATGGGGAACAGGCTTCAACACAAGTGGTTGTTTTCCCCTTGGTCCTAGTGCTCCACCAGTGTCCATCTAATCAAGCGTAATATTGTTGGATGGTGAACGTGCAGGGGGAGAGAAGTGACTTTGGAAAAACTACGCTGATGTTGGAACCCAGGGAGAGCTGGGATGTTCTAAAGATGAGTGCTAATATGGAACAACAAAACGTTGAACGTGTGATGTAAATATCCACAGAACGGCTCCACAGACAAGTAGGGATGTAAGAAAATATCGATATGGCAATATATCGTGATATTTTTTCCAGCAATATTATATCGATATTCAAAAGCTGTGTATCGGAAATATCAATATGGCAATATATCAAGATTTTTTTCCTGCGATTATTACATTGATATTCAAAAGCCGTGTATCTAATCTTTGAAAGAATTTACATGCAAACATTTGTGTATTTTCTTTTCGTTTTGTGCAATTCAATCGCCACCCGCTAGTTGGCAGCAGTGTGCAACAGGTTTTGTTTCCACCATTTAAAATGTAAATCCCTCCATCATGGGTCAGATACCTCATGTTAAACATGTTACGTATCAGTTTGGACAGTTTATTGAACATTCTTACAATAAATTCAGTAAAAAAAATTGCTTGTAACGTCTGACTGAATGTATTGCAATATATCGTGATATATCGTATCGTCTCCCCTGTATCGTGATATGTATCGTATTGCCAGAATTTCAACAATACACATCCCTGCAGACAAGGATACTGGAGGTGCAGCAGGTCTTCTGGGATCTCAGACTCAGGTAAGACAAACGGCCTCGAGTGAAGCTTCTCGTACTCGTAGAACTTATCAGCAGGAATCTCCTGCGACTGTCTCTCAGCCTCCTGACGCATCACTGGGGGTTTGGTCTCACATCCTGTCACAAGAAGAAAGGTTTCAGTCACCTGTGACGACCAATAAGATTCTATCATTAGAAAATAAACTCTATGGCGAGAGTTAAAGACCGGACCAACCCCTTAAACGCTCCGTAACATCAGATCCTCAAACGGTGGTGGATTTTGCCTCTGAGAGCAGTTCACCATTCACACAGCTGACGGCACATCTCTTGGTATAGAGCGCCATGTGGACTTGTTTATTTTTTAAGGATAGATGATATATCTGCTTCAATGTTGATACTGGCCCATGTTGGTCACTTTTTAATAAATTGGTATCAGTCTGAGAAGTAAAACTGGACTGATATCAACAACTGATGTTCTTGTTTCCATTTATGTGCGTGTTTCAGGGTGTGTTTGATATTTGTTTAGGCGTGGTGGTGATGCAGTGAAGATGGTGAGGGTGTTTAACTGAAGCAGAGATGAAATGTCAGTGCTGTGGTCCATTTCACCTGGAGTCAAAAATATAGGGTGATGTAAATAATATAATGTTGGTTATCGGCCATAAACAAATTTCTACATCAGCCCAAGTCAACATTATTTAACCTAACATTATTTAAGGAAAGTGGATGAGTGGAGAATAAAAGACCAAGTCTCAGGCCTAAAACTGTTCCAACGATGAGCAGAACCAGAACGACTAGGCAACAGGAACAAATTCAGCAAAGGTATAGAAGAAAAGTCTACAAGACAAATGAACATCGATCGGACGTCAAATGATTTCAACAGATTTGTTGAGTTTGTCTCTATTACCAAGATTTAGGTGATTTATTGACTGACGGCTCATGGAAAGGTGAAGGCCATCGTGTCAGTGGTACAAAAGGTGCAGTGAGAACGTGTTTGCTTCAGACCTGAAAAAGCTTCTGTGATAGAGAAATCTGGTAACAGATGATGTGAACTGAAGTTTGGAAAATTTAGATTTTTGTGAAATTTCCATGAAGATCATAATTGTGATTTGATTTTACAAAAATGGTAAAACATTTTTAAAAAATGGAAAAAGCTGAAGGTCTTGTGGGTCGATTAAAACTCTAAACCTGGTCTGTAGGTTGATAAAAGCTTTAATGAATTTTAAAAAGGTTTGGAGATTTTTCAGTGAATTTCAGATGTAGCCTGGCCAGCCAGCCCCACACTTCCTTATGGGAGGCATTTGGTTCTCTGTGCAGAATTATGATGACTTGCTTGAAGCAAGAAGCAAGTTGCTTCTTGATCAGAATAAATGGAAAACAATAACAGTATTCAAACTAACTAAATTAGAAAGCATTAAGGGCCCAGTTTTCATTTATTTTTTGACCGCGGTGAAGTTAGCTTGAAGTTGGACGTTGGATATTCGACCCCCGGTCAGAGATTAGTCTTTATGCCGTGCGCTGCGGCACAGACGGCGGTTAGCTGAGTTCCGATGACTGCCAATGGGAACGGTGGTTCGCTTAGGGACTATCAACGAATTTGTAGTCCTTTGTAAATGAGAACAAAAAAATCAAAACCTTCCAGAAAAATTGCCTAAATGACTCAAAATTACTTCTGAGTTGCGTTGCTAAACTACATTTACAAGACACACCAGTTTTAATAACATTTCACAAAACCTGATCTTTTTTATTACAATTTTTATCCAAAAAGATGAGATTTTTTTCAATAGCTCCTAGGAAATCAGCCTGAATACCTAAAACCATTTTTCAATGGTGTTACTTAGTCAAACCAATAACACACAGGTGTTTGTTTTCACATTTTTCAAGATCTGATCTTTTTTATTAGGATTTTTATCAAAAATTCAGTCTTCTAATAGCTACTAGGTTCATTGATTATAATACTCAAAACCATTTCTCGGTGGTTTTACTAAGCTAGATGATGGAGAAATTATTTTGGGTGTTTACATCAATTAACCTAGGATGTATTGAAAGAAATTGTTTATTTTTAGATCAAATTCCTAATAAAAAAGGTCAGATCTTGTGAAATAATTTAAAAAACTGCCGTGTCTCATTGGTCTACATTATTGACATTATTGAGAGATGGTTTTGGATATTAAAATAAATTAACCTATGAGGTATTGAAAAACAGCCCCTTCATTTTGGATAAAACATTTATTAAAAAAGATCAGATTTTGTGAATTATTATAAAACTGCTGTGTCTTGTAAATGTAGTTTAGTAACACAACTCAGAAGTAATGTTGAGTAATTTAGGCAATTATTCTGGAAGCTTTTGATTATTCATGGTACTCGTTTACAAAAGACTACAAATTTGTTGATGGTCCCTAAGCGAACCACCGTTTCCATTAGAGCTCAGCTAACCGCCGTCTGTGACGCAGCGCACGGCGTGAAGACTTTATCGTTGACTGTGGGAACCATCGTCTGTCGAATATCCGACGTCCAACTTCAAGCGAACTTCACCGCGGTTATTTAGCTTTTCAAAAAGCGTTAGCTTAGCACCAGCAGCAAACTTCCTGCTAGCGCAGTCTCTAAATTGTTGCTTCAACTTTTGACTAAAACTGACAGGAAAACGCGTATTTGTGACTTGTAAAATGCAGTCTACATTACCTTCCAGTTGGGAAGCAGGTTTCTCAACTTTTCCTCTGAGGAAACCTTCAACTGACATCATTTCATTGACTTTCCGCAATTTTTATCTGTAGAAAAAAAAAGTATTTTCAGTTCATCACTTCTCTCTCATTACACGTCAGTCACTCATGAACAAAGACTAAGCTGTAATCCTCCCCGCTGCGCTCTTCTCGATAAAGTTAAGTTAGGGTTAATAAGGTTATCGATAAGGTGAACTTGGGCTCAGACCAACTGTCCCGTGATGAACATGTTGCCAGGCAACGATGTAACACGAGCAGTGACGGGTTCTCGTTGTGAAGGATTCTGGGTAATGTAGTTATTTTTTTATTTCAGCGCTGCTGTTTCTTCAACTGGAGCAAAACCAGCAGGCGAGAAGCTAAACGGATAAAATCAAAATAACAAATATTACAGACAAACGCGAAGGAAACATTTAAAGCTAAAAATGTTTATTTCATGCTCACTGTAACGACATGTTTACTAATTATTAATTATTTTTATTATGTATTCTTTTATTGACTGTGATTGTACTGCTTTGTTGTGTACTTTTATTATTGATTGTGTTTTTGTTTTTATGTTTTTATCTGTACAGCACTTTGGTCGGCTGCCATGCCGTTTTTAAATAAATGTGCTTTATATATAAATAAAGTTGGCATGGTATTTGTAAAAATAGGGCAACAGCATCATACTTTGATTATATTTAAATTATCATTAAAATATTAATGATATTAATATTATATCAATGATAAAATATTAATAGTATTTCTGATTTTATAAATCTATCAAAAACGTTACAGATACATTTGTTGGATCCATACGGCTGGTACTTGGGAACTTGGGATAAACCAGTTTGCGACAGCCAAGGTTCACTTACGGCTTTGTGCCGTAAACTGTGCCGGGAGCAGAACACATGGGAGAGCGTGTTTAGTGTTCGTCTGGACTGTGAGTATTTTTGTCTAAATCTCCTTTACTTGTTATGTTATAGTAGAACACTAATAACGGGTTAAACGTAATAACGGTTGTGGTGGAACAAGCCGAACGAATAACAGGAAGTTATTCACTTTCAAGTGTTTACAGATGGGTTCATTTACTCGATTACATTCTCCAGTAATACATGTCAGAGTTTCTGATGTAAACAACGTCACTAAAGTAAAGGTTTCTATGATAAATATGCACCAAAACACGAGAGATGCGGTATTCTTACATCTACTTTTGGGTTTTATTTCAGGACAAACACCAGGAGTAAAAGTTAATAAAGATTTAGTCGCTTTTTAAGTGAAGTACCACATCCGTTTATTCATGTTGAGAGGAGGGATGTGGTGTTAGAGCAAATGAAGCAAATTAAACCAAACCATCTGTAAAATAAACAGCTAACAAGTCAAAGCTAGTTTAGAAACAACCCTAGCTTACTTAGGAGCTGTAAAAGGGTGGGACAACTAAAACACCTCCTTACATCTTTGTCCAAGTCAATACAAACACTTTCAGCGGAGTTTCCAGGTTTTCCAGCACCTTACTGTGTGTGTGTGTGTGTGTGTGTGTGTGTGTGTGTGTGTGTGTGTGTGTGTGTGTGTGTGTGTGTGTGTGTGTGTGTGTGAATGATACACTGTAGTGTCAAGCACTTTGGATTCCCCTGACTCTGAAAGGCGCTAGGGATGCACCGATGGATCGGCATTTGATCGTAATCGGCCGATAGCGCCCCTATCGGTTTTGATCGGAATTTTCAAAATAGATCAGAGCAAACCGATCAGGTAGGGTTGTCACGGTAACCAGTGTAGCGCTAAACCCCGGTAAAAAAAATAAAAAGAAAAAAAGTTGACAATAATAACCGTCTTGTTTTTAAAAAAACTATATTATCTTGGTGGGTTTACCGTGGCTGCGGTGTAGGCGTGGTGACCCTTACCATCCACCGTATCAACGGCTGAAGTTGCCGGCGGCACATGCGCACTTTGTTTACAACAAAACTTTCTTGAAGCTAAAGCTGAAATAATGGTCAAAGGAGGAGACGGAAGCGCTCAGGAGGACATTTATTATCCCTCAAAGAAGACAAAGTCGGAAGTACAGGCATCTTTTAGATATCTGAAGAATGCCGAGGGAGTTTATGGAAGACGGACGGCTATCCTGTTTGCATCACGTGCAGAAAAAGTGTCTGTGAAAGGCAGCAACGCTTCAAATCTCATGACACATCTGCGTGACCATCACCCACAACTCTACAGTCAACGCAAGGCAAGTTAACGTTAGCGTTTTAGCTAAAATGCGTGATCCGAGGATTTGGGTTGAGGGAGAATGCAACGAGTCGCTATATAAAGCAGCCGCAGCGCCGCTACCTGCATATAAACCGTGTCGCGGACACCCCCATGTTGAAATGACGCTATGCATTACGGGGCTCCCAGGGGCAGATAAGAGTTGGTCTCTCTCCGAGAATAATTATGAATTTAACAATGATTACTGCCTGATGACATTTTCCCACATCTGCAAAGCTCACTGGAAGGACACAAACCGAGGACAATATTTTCCTGATATAGGGGTTATTACTCAAGTAAGGCTAAAAAAGTATCTGATTAGAAGGCTACTTGAGTACTGAGTATCATCTGATCTAATATTTTTAAAATGATGACATCAAACAGACATAAAATAAGAAGTTATGGGCAAATATTGGTATTTTAAAGACTGAAGGGGAAAATGTAAACAAATAAACAACTTAATTACAAAATAACACATTTTAGGCAAAATTTAGACACAAACTGAGGACAATATTTTCCTGATATACAGGGTTTATTTAATTGTGTGAAAATGTAGCATGTTTAAAAAAAAACGCGATAATACCGAAAACCGTGGTAATTTTGGTCACAATAACCGTGAGGTTAAATTTTCACACCGTGACAACCCTAACCCCCAAATTCCACTACCTCTGCTCCGCTGCGCTCCGCTCCGACACGAACGCCGGAGCAAAATCGGTCCCGTTGTAGTCAATCAGAGCAATTCCACTACTGCGGCCGTGCTCTGGCAGTGCGGCGCCGTGCGCCGCCCTCTGTTCCGGCATCCGGCAAAAATAGAATCGATCCTATTTTCGCCGGACGCCGGAGCACCTCCGCAGTAAATGGACAGAAATCACAACGGCCCAACAGGAAAGGGAGCAAGCACAGCTTCCGTTATTTCACAATAAATCGATAAACAAAAGGCGTTTTGTGTTTCATATGCACAGGTTTAACAACTTTTAACAACTATCAATGGCGGCTGAAGTTTAAATGCACAAAAATAAGCCATAAATACAGTTTCTACTATCAAAGTAGTCACACTTTGTTGATCCAAACACTGCTGATCTGTCAACACAAATGATGGGCAGATTAAACAGCTCATGCCGATGCTTCTCCCACACAACGGGTGTTTGGATCTAACTTCCACGTTTATTGCTCGGACTGTATCGCAAGATCTCGAAAATCCCGCGCATGCTTGTTTGCCCCCCTCAGGTCTCCGCACCGGAGCGGAGCCTTTGTAGAGCGGGTACCAGTAAAAATTGAGTTCGTAAGCGAGTGGCTGCGGAAGGCGGGGGCGGACCAGAGCGGAGCGGAGGTAGTGGAATTTGGGGGTCATACAGACCATTTTAGATTAGGTTACATTTCCTTTATTCCCAGATTATGTAGTTTGTAGCACTCATTATAATGTTGTAGAAAATTTCTGGCCAATGAACGTGATCGGTATCGGTGATCGGTATCGGTGATCAGCATTCTATGATATCGGTATCGGTGATCGGCAGCAAAAAACCTGATCGGTGCATCCCTAAAAGGCGCTACACAAGTGCGGGTCATTTATCATTTACTATTTCACTATCAGTAGCAGCACCTTTTTATCCAGCCGTCATAACATTAATAAAAACATTTGACAGAAACAGACTTTATCGGACACCAGAGCAAATGTAAAACCTGCCTTCTGGCGCTTTTCTGTTACCCACGTAACGACATGGGTCAAATTAAACATAATTTACTCTAAAATCCTTTAAACATATTTACTGACTAGTGTTATGAAAACTAAAATCAACGTTGTTATTTTACGTTTTGTATTTGCGTCAGAAAGTTTTATCCCGTCAGAAACTAAGCGTGGTTTAGTTTTTTCTTCAGGAAACCCAAAACCTCTC
This sequence comes from Nothobranchius furzeri, assembly GCF_043380555.1. Lineage (NCBI taxonomy): Eukaryota > Metazoa > Chordata > Actinopteri > Cyprinodontiformes > Nothobranchiidae > Nothobranchius > Nothobranchius furzeri. Next base: position 72,225,089 of record NC_091746.1, on the reverse strand, counting down.
ACATCAGATTTTATTTGACTCCAATCAATCAATCAATCAATCAATCAAAGCTTTATTTATAAAGCGCCTTCCACAACCCTGTCAGGAAGCCCAAAGCGCTGAACATTGTACAGTTGTATGTAAATATATTGAATAAATCAACAATAAAAGAAATTCAAATTACAAAATACAAATTACAAAATACAAAATGGAAATTACAAGATAGATGAAACATTCTGGTAAAGGACAAATGTGTGAAACACATTTGGATTGAGTGGATGGATTGAGTGTACCAATGAAAACTGTGGAATGGATTCAACATAAAAGAGGGCCAAAATCAAACATGTTCTGGAAACGCCAAGCGGAGGAGGTGTGTTTTTAGGTGATTCTTAAAGACTGGCAGAGAAGGGGACAGCCTAACTGAGGGTGGCAACTGGTTCCAGAGTAACGGTGCTAGGACTGAGAAAGCCCGGTCCCCACGAGTACGACACCTAGACCGAGGGACAGCGAGCAGGCCCTGGTCAGAGGAGCGCAGGGGACCACCACCCTGGAAGAAATGATAAACAAAGACGAGGATTTTGAATTGTGAGCGATAGCAAATCGGAAGCCAGTGCAGAGAGGCCAGAACCGGACTGATGTGGTCCCGTTTCCTGGTCCCAGTCAGGAACCTGGCTCCAAAACAGGTTTAAACTGCGGAAGTGAGAAAACTTTAACCTTCAGTGTTGTTTTATTATATTTAAAAGCAAGTCTCTCCAAATCAACATATTTTTGCTGATAAACTATATAAATGAGTGTCTGATCGTGCTGTTGGCAAATGTAGTCAATAATTCGGCATTTTAGTTCTTCTTAGTTCAAATTAAAATTTTCTGCCTAAAACTGTCAGTGTTGTGCCGTTGTCAGGTAAAAACTCTGCACTGCATTTGAATTTAAATCTGCCATCGCTATTGGCTAAGAGGTACACTATGATGTTAGATGGTACATTATGATGTCACAATGTCGTGAGTGTGTGTATTTGTTAGTGGCTCCGCCCTCTTGGTCTGCCAGGCAACAGCATTTGTTGCACTTTTCAAACAGGAAGTGGGAGTTGAGTAAGAATCTGGTAGGGGGTGACTTGCTCTTTAATGACACGGGAACTAGAACCCTGCATCAGTGATCTCAGCGGTCAGCTTTGTTACATCTTAAATAGTTTTAAAGGTTGATCTCTGCACAGCGACACACAGAAGGTAGAATTAGCCAACTATAATACATGTATTTATTTTATTATCTGTAGATTTGTGCAGGATTGCTGCAGATTTTTAAACCATCCCTTTAGTTCCACACTAACCCTGAAACTCTTTTTGTATTTGAACATTTTTAAATCACCATCTTTAGCTTTTTGATTTCCAAAGAGAATAAAAGCCATTTCCTTAATAATCAGTATGTTTATTTACTAACACCAGTGTGAGATTTCGGGGCATCAGCTGCCTCTCAGCTGCTTATTTCCTGCTCTTCCACAGACGGGACACTCGGTGATTTAGGTTTGTTCGCTCTGCTGATGATGTTTGTGTTTCAGCGCCTCTCTGAATCACGATGGAAGCCAAACCCAAAAAAGCGTTCTCCCCTAAAGGAGGGAAAAAGCTCCTTCAGAAAAGAAAAGGTGGGTCCCATCAGTCAGAGTCACACTCAGAAACCAGTGAGCCCATTTTAACGTTGGCGCTCTTTCCAGATTCCCTCGGTACCAAACTGGGAGGAAAGCCCGGAGGGAAGAAGCCCTTCAAACCATTTAAAAACACAGAGAAGAAGAACAGACCAGGGAACACGCGGGAAGGAGGAAGGAAGGAACACAAATCCGGGTTCTCTAAAGGAAGGCAAAGGAAGAGAAGCGTGTCGGAGGAAGGTGAAGGTGAGGAAACGAGTGTTTGAGGAGTTTTATAGATTTATTAAAAGCATCAGACTACTTAAGCTGCTCTTGTGCCGATTCTTTATCTTTGATGATGGTGTTTGACTTGCATCCTGTCATGTTGGTATCTGTCATCAGGTCCAGAGCCAAAGAGGACGAGGAAAGGCGATTTCAAGGGCGGGAAGAAGCCAACAAAGGAAGAGCTGAAGAAGAACCGACAGCAGAAGAAGAAAGATCTGAAGAAGAGCCGACAGCAGGCAGAGAGGAAGGACATGTTTGAAATCATCTGCTTGTGCAAAAAAGTCTGGGGAAATCTCAGGAGGTACGAACATCTGAAAACTTTCATTTGTACTAAATATGAACAGCTGACGACGGGGAAAGCAGGACAACGTTCCCTCATTAGATCAGCGCCGGTCCCTTAGTCTTCTGCAGATTAAAAGTAAACAATTATGTGGGACGCACTTTTATAAGTTTATGATTTATGGGAACCAGTTAATTGCTGATCTGGTCCAGTTTAAACCCACAATCCGGTCCAGTTGAAACCCTCGATCCGGTCCAGTTGAAACACTCGATTGTGGTCCAGTTGAAACCCTTGATTCGGTCCAGTTCATATCCTCGATCCGGTGCAGTTTAAACCCTCGATCCGGTCTAGTTTAAAACTGATTAGGTTTAAACCTACGTCGATGGTTTAAACCCTCAATCCGGTCCAATTGAAACCCTCGGTCCGGTCCAGTTGAAACCCTCAATCTGGTCCAATTGAAACCCTCGGTCCGGTCCAGTTGAAACCCTCGGTCCGGTCCAGTTGAAACCCTCAATCCGGTCCAGTTGAAACCCTCGATCCGGTCTAGTTTAAACTCTGATTAGGTGTAAACCCTCGATCTGGTCCAGTTTAAAACTGATTAGGTTTAAACTTATGTCGATGGTTTAAACCCTCAATCCGGTCCAGTTGAAACCCTCGGTCCGGTCCAGTTGAAACCCTCAATCCGGTCCAGTTGAAACCCTCGATCCGGTCTAGTTTAAACTCTGATTAGGTGTAAACCCTCGATCTGGTCCAGTTTAAAACTGATTAGGTTTAAACTTATGTCGATGGTTTAAACCCTCGATCCAGTCCAGTTTAAACCCTCGATCCGGTCCAGTTGAAACACTCGATTGTGGTCCAGTTGAAACCCTCGATCCGGTCCAGTTCATATCCTTGATCCGGTCCAGTTGAAACACTCGATTGTGGTCCAGTTTAAACCCTCGATCCAGTCCAATTGAAACCCTCGGTCCGGTCCAGTTGAAACCCTCAATCCGGTCCAATTGAAACCCTCGGTCCGGTCCAGTTGAAACCCTCAATCTGGTCCAATTGAAACCCTCGGTCCGGTCCAGTTGAAACCCTCGGTCCGGTCCAGTTGAAACCCTCAATCCGGTCCAGTTGAAACCCTCGATCCGGTCTAGTTTAAACTCTGATTAGGTGTAAACCCTCGATCTGGTCCAGTTTAAAACTGATTAGGTTTAAACTTATGTCGATGGTTTAAACCCTCAATCCGGTCCAGTTGAAACCCTCGGTCCGGTCCAGTTGAAACCCTCAATCCGGTCCAGTTGAAACCCTCGATCCGGTCTAGTTTAAACTCTGATTAGGTGTAAACCCTCGATCTGGTCCATTTTAAAACTGATTAGGTTTAAACTTATGTCGATGGTTTAAACCCTCGATCCAGTCCAGTTTAAACCCTCGATCCGGTCCAGTTGAAACACTCGATTGTGGTCCAGTTGAAACCCTCGATCCGGTCCAGTTCATATCCTTGATCCGGTCCAGTTGAAACACTCGATTGTGGTCCAGTTTAAACCCTCGATCCAGTCCAATTGAAACCCTCGGTCCGGTCCAGTTGAAACCCTCAATCCGGTCCAATTGAAACCCTCGGTCCGGTCCAGTTGAAACCCTTGATCCGGTCTAGTTTAAACTCTGATTAGGTTTAAACCTATGTCGATGGTTTAAACCCTCGATCCAGTCCAGTTTAAACCCTCTGTCCTGTCCAGTTGAAACCCTCGATCCGGTCTAGTTTAAACTCTGATTAGGTGTAAACCCTCGATCTGGTCCAGTTTAAAACTGATTAGGTTTGAACTTATGTCGATGGTTTAAACCCTCGATCCAGTCCAGTTTAAACCCTCGGTCCGGTCCATTTGAAACCCTCGATCCGGTCTAGTTTAAACTCTGATTAGGTGTAAACCCTCGATCTGGTCCAGTTTAAAACTGATTAGGTTTAAACTTATGTCGATGGTTTAAACCCTCGATCCAGTCCAGTTTAAACCCTCGGTCCGGTCCAGTTGAAACCCTCGATCCGGTCTAGTTTAAACTCTGATTAGGTGTAAACCCTCGATCTGGTCCAGTTTAAAACTGATTAGGTTTAAACTTATGTCGATGGTTTAAACCCTCGATCCAGTCCAGTTTAAACCTTCGGTCCGGTACAATTGAAACCCTCGGTCCGGTCCAGTTGAAACCCTCGATCCGGTCCAGTTGAAACACTCGATTGTGGTCCAGTTGAAACCCTCGATCCGGTCCAGTTCATATCCTCGATCCGGTCCAGTTGAAACACTCGATTGTGGTCCAGTTGAAACCCTCGATCCGGTCCAATTGAAACCCTCGGTCCGGTCCAGTTGAAACCCTCAATCCGGTCCAATTGAAACCCTCGGTCCGGTCCAGTTGAATCCCTCAATTCCGGTCCAGTTGAAACTCTTGATCCGGTCTAGTTTAAACTCTGATTAGGTTTAAACCTATGTCGATGGTTTAAACCCTCGATCCAGTCCAGTTTAAACCCTCGGTCCGGTCCAATTGAAACCCTTGGTCCGGTCCAGTTGAAACCCTCAATCCGGTCCAGTTGAAACCCTTGATCCGGTCCAGTTGAAACACTGGATTGTGGTCCAGTTGAAACCCTTGATCCGGTCCAGTTCATATCCTCGATCCGGTCCAGTTTAAACTCTAATTAGGTTAAACCTTGTTTTATTTTGTTCTGCTGCTGATTGGTGATCTTCGTGTCAACAGGAAGGACTGTAAAGCAGAGGTGAAGAACAAACTGATGAAGGAGCTTCACAATCTGATCTGTGGGAAAGTCAAGCAGGTGTGTTGTTGTTTGTGTTTGTTATTAAAGAGGCGGCTTTAAGCCACGAACAAGAGCTCTCAGTCCCGATGAGGTCACCTGTTCTGTAGGGATGTCCTGACCCCAGCTCAGAGAGGACCAGCCTCATGGAGTTCTGATGGAAGAAGCCTTCTGGATGAGACGGAGGCGAAGACAACGAGAGAAGTCCGGTTGTTCGGTGCTGCGTTCAGGGTCGTTACGGGAAAACCACCTAGCTGATTTCAGTCTCATAAGAAGTTGTTTTTTTAATATTTTGGAGAATTAAACGTTTATAGAAAAACGTTTGCATTTTGTGAAAGTGAAAAAGAAAAAAGCACTTTTTACTGATTTAGGAATAAAAATAAAAAGAGGATAAATGAAGCTGCTGCTGAGTTTTTAATCCGGGTCAGATCTGAAGAACTTAAAGTGTAACGCTCAAGTCAGAGTCTGACTCTACGGCTGCTGCAGATTTAATCTCCCCGACACACCGGCCCAACTCCGGTCCTCCATGTTCAGCAGCACTAACCCATGTAAGCAACTGTTGTCTGTGATGAAGATGAACTCCTTCCTCAGCCCAGAGCCCAACCCCACCTGGCTGGAGCAGGTGAGCCGAGTGGAGCAAGCTGAGCTTGGATTGTTTTTCTGCTACAAAGCATGGAAGTTAATAGAAGAGGTACTTTTAAATGAGAATAGCTATTTTTTGGGTTTAGTTGGCCGGTAAAAAGGATGAAAGCTATTCTAAAATGGGCACTAGAAAGGCTACAGATAGAAATGAACAGAAAACCCCGTTGTTGTCCTTCAGTGGGGAAAGTTTGATGTCACAGCAGCAATAACATTCATTACAGGAGCAGAAAAGAGAGTAAAAGAATAAAGAGTAAACCAGAAAAACTTAAGATTCAACAGGTTAAAAATTCTAAAATGCTGAATATTTACACATTTTAAGGAATAAAAAGAATTAAAAGAAAATCGAGACATAGGTAACGACCGATGTGTTTGATTTAAAACTGACTTGCTCGTGTGTAATTTGGTCACGCCAGATTCGGTGTTAAAAAGGTTCAACAACAGTTCATATCTGATAAAGGGGATAAATATAAAGTGTATTTTATTGATAGATGAAGGAAAATTTGCACATTTTCCTAGCCTGGCAAGCCAGACTAAATAAATGTATTATGTAGTCTGGCAACGCTCCGCTGACGGCTCTCGGTTGTGGGGCGGGTTCTACCGTTGTTTTTCAAATGATCTCCGCATGCTACTGGACAATGAATGTGACATACTCACCGCAACAGCCATCGGTAAATGAGGCGGTCCGCAGTTGAAGAAGGAGAAAACGCATAATTGTTTCTAAAAAAAGCTCTTAAATACATCTATCTGCTCCTGATTCTAATGAAGCCCAAGTTCTAAAAATCCAACATGGATGTAAAAGCCGTTTCAAACAAACTGTCGCCATCTTGTTTCACTCTGTTGCATCATCCCACCCACCAGGCATATAGAGTGCCCTGATTGGCCCACAAAGCGGATAAAGCTCTGCGATTTGTTCACTAAGCAGATAGAGCACTATGATTGGCCCACCATTATGGACCAATCACAGCTCTTTATGTGTTTGAAACCCCTCTAGAGAGCTGTGATTGGCCAGCCAGAATGCTGTTGGGGCTGCTGAGGTTCCAGTGAAGCGTTCCTAGACCAAACTTAGCAAAGCAAGAATGTGGTCTAGTTCGCTAGGCTAACATTTTCCATCACTTTTCAATAAATATGGAGTTTGGCTCGCGACTTCGTCCCAGTTTGTCATTTCGGCCCAGTGGGACTGACACCCGGTCTCAGCCAATAGCAATGGCAGATTTAAATTCAAATGTAGTGCTGAGTTTTTACCTGAAGAGGGCACAACACTGACAGTCATAGGCAGAATATTTAATATTTTTGTCTGCAGCACGATTAGACTCTTGTTTATCAGCAAATAAAGTTGATTTGCTCTAAAGTTTGTAAGTCTGGACCAGATGTTGTTCCGTCGGATCGTACCAGATCCGGACCTGGATCCTGAACGTGCCTCGGTAACTGATAAAACCCAAACCAGCATGTGTTTAACGCTCTGATGCTTTTCCTCCAGATGGCGTTTGCTCACGATTCTGTTCGGGTCCTGCAGTGCTTCATCCAGTTCGCCAGCGATGAGCAGAGACAGGAAGTGTTTTTGGAGCTCCAAGGTGAGACCCGGTTTAACCCTTTAAGGTTTGTGCTTGAGAGGCTCACCTGTACTCACCTGCTGTCCGTCTCCTGTAGACAGCATCCTCCCTCTGAGCAAGTCTCAGTACGGCAAACATGTGGTGAAGAAGCTGCTCATGTACGGGTGAGTCGGGTCAGACCGTGTCCTTTAACGGATTCTGATGAGTAAAACGCCTGAAACCTTGCGTCGTTCCATTTCCTCCACAGGGACAAGAAGCTGGTGGCGGCCGTGATCCAGTTGTTTAAGGGTCAGGTTCGCCAGATGCTCCGCCATTCAGCCGCCTCCTCCATCATCGAGTACGCCTACAACGACAAGGCCGTGCTTTCCCAGAGGCTGATGCTCGCCGACGAGCTGTACGGGAACACCTACGCCGTCTGCAGGGTGCGCACACACACACACACACACACACAATCATCTAACATTCGTTGTGAGCAGGGGTGCCGTAAACGGGGGAAAGGTTAGGACAATTCTAAGGGCCCTCGGCTGTCAGGGGGCCCAAAAAAGTTTCAAACTTCAATTAAAAAAAAGTTTCAAATCACGTACTTTATTTTGCAATGTTTTTTCTAATGTAAGGCATTAAAAAACATCTTTTTGTCCTAATGAAGTGTATATTTATTCAGAGGTCTCTACTTTATTTTGACAAATTCATTTGATTGGGTTTTGTTTCACCGTTAAAATGTAAATCCCTCCGTTATGGTTCAGATACCTCATGTTAAAGGGGCATTATGTAAGTGTGACGGCCAAAACATGTGTAGAAATAATAAATGTCTTCTTCATACATTCTCCTGCAATGCCCTGGTCCTGTAGAATGAGCCCTGGCATTTTTACTGTGATTGCCTGTTTTTCTGTAAAATCACAGAAAAAGAGAGATGCTCGGGTCGAGCAGGCGTTCACGCTCAGGCATCGCCCGTAGCATTTGCTATCCGTAGCTTTAGCAGCAGAGAGAGAGGCAGTGCCACTTTGTCGCTGTTCCTAACGCCTAGTGACAAAGCTAGCTACATTTCTGAGGACCCTTAGCTACTTTCTGTAGAACTTTCTTCTAGATATTTCCTGCAAATTAGCAACAAAATAGCCATTTTCACTCCGAACCGTTCTTTGAACGTTGTTTCAGCTGTCATCAAGGATATAAATGTTACAGGTACAGAAGATGTCTAGTAAGACTTCAGGCTTTCGTGCAGAAGATCTGGGTTTGATTCTGGATGTGAACATAGTTCATTTAGAGTTTCTTTTTTACATTAATGGTATATTTTTTACAGTAAGATGCCCAAATTTTTATTTGAGACTCGCCGAACGGCATTGAATTCACAGATAAAAAAGATGTGGGTTCAACTTTCATTTTGGAACAATTTTTCAAGCAAGGGAAGGGAATGATCTGAGCATGCAGGAGGACTGACCCATCATAAACCTTTGTCGGCTGTGCTGAAGAGAAAGATACAGAACCACATTATTTAATTAATTAGCTGCACGTTCTCCTGTCCTCTGGGCCACACACACACACACACACACACACACACACACACACACACACACACACACACACACACACACACACACACACACAGAGGACCGTCTCAGCTGTTATTTTCGTTAAGGAGTGTGCACGTACAGCATGCGCGCCTCGTGCACGAGCCTACTATTGAAGATGCCGTTACGCTTTTGGCCTGAGGGGGCGATCGCGATTATAAACATTCAAAACTCCGTAAAGTCCCATTAATCCTGTTATGCATCAATTGGACTGTTGACTGAATTTTCCTACAGTATATTCAGTCTAAAAAAAAGCACTAATATTGTCTGGCTGAATGTCGCAATACATTGTACCATCTTCCGGTATCGTGATACATATCGTATCGCCGGAATTCCATCAACACATGTCCCTATAAATAAGTAAGAATGCATGTAGACGTACATAATTAAGCAAAACTGAAACACAAATATAAAGTATATATATGTGTGTGTGTGTGTGTGTGTATATATATATATATATATATATATATATATATATATATATATATTTTTTTTTTTTTTTTTCCTAAAAAAAATTTCTCCCTTCGCATTTGGGAGGGCGGACCCCCAGCTCCCTCTATGGATGAGCCGCCAAGGGGGCCCAGCGTGATTTATTTTCATGGGGCCCAAAATCTCTGGCAGCCCCCTGGTTGTGAGGGTCGTTATTGACTTCCATTCGTTGTAGTGACTGGATTGTGGCTAACCCTAACCCGATAACCAGTCTGTTCCTAACCCAACCCTCTAAACTCCATCAGAACCACAGAGGCGTTACAGGAAGTTGACTGGAGGTCCGTCTGTCTGCTTGTTTCCAGTCTTCGGAGCTGAACACCCTGGAAAAGGTGGTGAAGGCCAACCCGGACAAGCGGGAGAGCATCATGGATGAGATGAAGCAGATCCTCGTTCCGATGGCTCAGAAGTAGGAGCACCAAACATTTGTTCTGATGTTTTATTTAGTAACAGCGTGTAACACGATGACCGCGGTGTTACCGTGGTAACGGTGAGTGGGCGGAGCCTGCCAGGCTAACAGGAGGTCGACATTCTGTCCTTCAGCTCATTTAGGTTTTCAGTGACTTTAACCAAACCATCATGGGTCTGATATCTGGGTCAGCACCACCCATCAGTGGTCCAAGGAACCAGAACCAGACAATGGAAGGCAGAGGGAGTGAAGGGTAGAAGCTGCTGGAGCGGGTTCAGCCCTGTTTGGGTCTGAGGCGGCTCAGGTCCACCACCCAGACTTCCCAACAGACACCTCGGAACTGAACTTTCGAATTCAGGACTTACAGGATCTTAAAGGATCCACATACCAAACCAGAACTTTACAGATCCAGAAGAGTATGGGACAAGTTGGGTCCGAATCAGGATGTTTGGGTGGTCGTAATGTTATGGCTGACTGATATTTTGTGATGGGATGGGTCCACCTGCTGTTGTCTAACGTGGTTCTGGTTCTGTTCCAGAGAGCAGGTCCTCAAACATTCTCTGGTCCATAAAGTCTTCCTGGATTACTTCCTGTTTGCTCCTGACAAACTGAGATCGGTGAGCAGCCGGGTTCTTTGGGTCAGCTGGTGGCTCCAGCAGGTTCTGCCTCTGACCCGCTTCTTCTCTGTGTTTCTGACCCGAGCAGGAGATGATCGAGTCCATCAGGGAGGCGGTGGTCTACATGGCTCACACACATGACGGCGCTCGGGTGGCGATGAACTGCCTGTGGCACGGCACGGCCAAGGTGAGTCCGCTAGCGGTTCTGATCCGCCTCCGACCTCTTCATGTTCCAGTTCCAGAGTTTCCTAAAACTCAAAAACATTTTCCAGATGTTCAGAACAGAACAAACATCTGGATCCAATAATATAAAACACTGTTGTTTAAGGTGTGTGTGTGCGTGAGAGAGAGAGAGAGAGAGAGAGAGAGAGAGAGAGAGAGAGAGAGAGAGAGAGAGAGAGAGAGAGAGAGAGAGAGAGAGAGAGAGAGAGAGAGAGAGAGAGAGAGAGAGAGAGAGAGAGAGAGAGAGAGAGAGAGAGAGAGAGAGAGAGAGAGAGAGAGAGAGAGAGAGAGAGAGAGAGAGAGAGAGAGAGAGAGAGAGAGAGTGTGTGTGTGTCGTGGTGGATGGCTGCTTATACTGAGCCAGGATCCTCTGGAGGTTTCTTCCTGTTAAACGGGAGTTTTCCTCTCTACTGTCGCTGCATGCTTGCTTAGTATGAGGATTGCTGTAAAGACTCTGACACTAGTCAGTGACTCGATGCGACCTGCTGGGTTCCTTATATAGGAAACTTGTTACTGATTGACTTAATGAACTGGGGTCTCATTTATCAAACATTGCGTAGAATCCTTACTAAAACCGTACTTAAGCTCAGCAAAAAAACGCACTTACGCCAAGCAGGTTTGAGATCTATCAAAGATGGAGTTCAGTTCAATTGAAGTTTATTTCTAAAGCGCCAAATCACGACAAGAGTCGTCTCAGTACACTTCACATAGTAAACATTCCAGTACAGGTCATTAAGCTCCTTTTTACTGCATCACGCAATCTCCGCTTTATGAATCACAAACCATCTAGAAATGTTCTCAGTTGTTTCTGGATCACATCCCGCCCTCACCACGCCCACTTACTGCCATAAATGGTCAATGCAAAGTGCCTTGTGGATCTCATGCATATATATAAGCCGGCTGTTGCAGCGCTCCGCCAATGACATGGCGACCGTAGATCAAGGCAGATCAAGGAAGCGCTATTTCACACAAGCAGAAGTTGAGGTACCTGTGGGTGAGGTGGAGAAATGAAAGGAAGTGCTGCTGGTGCAGCAGTAGCTCAGGTGGTAGAGTGGGTTGCCTCATGATCGGAGGGTCATGGGTTTGATTCCAGCTCCCGCCAGGGGTATCCTGCTGTTGTGTCCTCGGGCAAGACACTTCACCCAACTTGCCTGTGTTAGTGGTGGTCAGAGGGGCCGACGGCACCAAACGGCAGCCTCGCCTCTGTCAGACCTCCCCAGGGCGGCTGTGGCTACAAGTAGCTTACCATCACTAGCAGTGTGTGAATGTGAGCGCGTGTGAAAGCGTCTTTGGATGTCTAGAAAAGCGCTATATAAGTTCAATGCATTATTATTATTATTATTATTTTGCTAAATAAATAAGAGAAAATCCACGAAGTGGCACAGCGTTGCTGAAGCCGTCAATGCTGAGTTCTTCAGAGAGATCTGTGGCGGATATAAAAAAAAAAGGTCTGACCGGGATTCAACTCCCGGGTGAGTCACGCACGCTAACCCATCAGCCAAACGGAGATCTGCCTTGGCCAAGTAGCCAGGGCGCGTGATGAATCGGGTCACAGTGACAGGACACACACTGTCACAGATGCATGACGTCCTGTCTCAATCTGTCCCCCTGCTGATATTCAGCATTCCGTATTCTGGCTTCAGGCTTCCGGGGGGGGGGTGTCTTGTTCTGTGTGAACATGAAGCGGTACAAGTGATAATGCTGCAGGATTTCATAATTGTATCTTCTCAGCAGCAGCACTGCAGGTGCTCTCCATGTCCAACATGTGCGTAAGCCAGGTCCTTAGTCAACTTAAGGTTGCGCACATTTGTCCGCCAAGTTTTCTTTCATAAATCCCAAAGTTTGCGTGGAAAATTGCTTACGCAGTTTTCCGACCCCGTTTTATGCGTAAGCAAGCTTGATAAACGAGGCCCCTGACCTGTACTGGGATGTTTACCGTGTGAAGGTCCTCGAGACGACTCTGGTCCTGATTTGGCGCATCAGAAATAAACGTGACGGTGGATCTTTTCGCTCCAAATGCTTTTTTTCTGCCTAAATTTGAAACATTTTCAGTAAAATTCGGGTTTTGCTTCATTTAACAGTTATTATTTTCAGGACAGGAAAGTCATCATCAAGACGATGAAGACCTACATGATGAAGTTCGCCACGGTGAGTCCCGCCGCCGCTTCCTTTGAATAACGATTTTTATCTCGGCACGTTTGGACTCACCGTCTTCTCCTCAGGGGGAGTTCGGCCACCTGGTTCTTCTGGCCATTTTCGACTGTGTGGACGACACCAAGCTGGTGCGGCAGACTGTCCTCTCTGTGAGTGGCTTTGGGATTATAATCCAAAATAAAGAGACGGGATTAAGTCTGACCTGGTCTCCGTCTCTCCTGTCCAGGAGATCCTGTCTTCTCTGGACGAAGTCATCGGTAATAAGTATGGTAAGAAGGTCCTGTTGTACCTGCTGAGTCCCAGAGATCCGGCTCACCTGCTGCCAGAGATCATCAAGCTGATGGAGCAAGGAGACGGAAACCCAAACAGGTAACAGCCGGTTCGTCCAGCAGCTCCAACGGGATCAGAACCAGCAACCCTGGTTCAGAACCACCTATTCCTCCAAACGAAACTCAACGGTTTGATCTGGTTTTAAGTTGTTTTCTGGTGTCTGGTGTGACCTTTAACACTCGGGAGCAAGAGGAATGGGAAGGTTGCTGGTTCGACTCCTGCTCATTTCTGGTCATTTTGCTGTTGTGTCGTTGGGCAAGACTGTTGACCTGCATTGCTGCGTAGGTGGAGGTCAGAGGAGCTGAGGGAGCTGCAGCTACCATGTAGTTTACCCTCAGCGTGAATGATTCATGATGGATTCTCTGGGTGGTGCCGACGGGAATGCTGACGGGAATGCTGCCGGAACACCAGTATTCAAAGGAGCTGCTGCACACTCATCGTTTTTTTCTGCACCGCTTATTTGCCCTCCGGATTTTACTAGAACTCCTGTTGCCCCAAAAGTGGTTAAAGGGCTGAGATCTTTTAGCACTTTCTGTAGTCCGCGTCGAGAGGAGACAGCTGAGGCGGCTTCGGCATCCAGCGGGGACGCCTCCCTGTTGAGGTTTTCCGGGCACATCCAACCAGGAGACCTAAAGGAAGACCCAGGACGCGCTGGAGGGACTACTGGCACTTACACACTAGCATCGGCTCCGCCTGCCAAAGCCTGGCCGTGCGCTTCCATCCGTCCGTCCTCACTAGGGCTTCAGTTCAAATCACAGCCATCGATAATAACAGAGCCATTATTTTTGGCTCTAGAAAAGAAAACGGGGAAACTGGTAACCAAACTGTGCAGCTCTGTCAGCTGAACAGTTAGGCTCAGCTCCGGTACACCCCCACGCTGGCTGCTGCCGCGGTAACACGAGAAAATCCCAGATGTCTACAAAATGTAACAAAACAGATCCTGGATCAGTCATGAGTGCTTTAAAAACCGCAGCTTTGACGATCATGTGATCACATTATTTAAAATTCCAACTTTGGTCCCAAAAATGATTAATGGTTCGGCCGCGCTCTTCGCAGCAGTGAGAGACGGAGAAAAACTGCCTCAGCCAGAAGCTCAACTCCACGGCATCCAGAAGCGCGCATGCGGGAAGCCCCCGCTGCGTGGTTCTATCGGCCAATCAGAGGCTCCGCTAATGGTACGCGTGATTTTGAGCCGGCCAGTAAGTCAGCAGTAGGCGTTGGACCAGTTCGGCTCCGGCTAGACCGCCTCGGGAAGACGGCTGAAAAGACGTCCGGTTGCGCTCGGGAAGAGAGAACACTCCCAACCTGGTCCAGGCGGAGTGGAGCTGCTGCTAGTGTCTAATGGGCCATTCCCATCTGTACCGGGTCGGCCCGGGCCGGGTAGCGTAGGTTGTGTACATATCTGGGTGGCCTGGTATTTTTCCGGGCCACCCAAGGCTCATTCTCAGCCCTCTTCTCGAGGGGGTCTGCTTCAGGCCGACCAGGGCCAACACACCCACTGCTGACAGCAAATTCACACCTTCCATTAGAGCAAGCCTCTGATTGGTGGGTAGAATCAGCCCACATGGGCTTAAGGCAAGGATGTGTGAAATCAACCGGGCCAGGCTGGGGCCGACTGGGGCTACCCGGCCCGGACCGACCCGGTACAGATGGGAATGGCCCACAAGAGCCTTGTGTCTGTCGGCCGGCCAGGGAACGCTTTGGGATTCCCCGGAAGAGCGTGTTACGGGAAGGCCTCTCTGCTTACGCTGCTGCCTCTGTGACCCAACCCTGATTAAGCAGAGGAAAATGAATGGATGTAGTCGTAGAACCCCCCAAGGTGCCTTACAGCACAAGTCATTCACCTGTACACACACTGTTGGTGGTGAGCTACACACAGCTGCCCTGGGGCAGGAGCCACTAGCCCCTTTGACCTCCAGCAGCAGGCAAGGAAAGGGGAAATGCCTTGCCCAAAGACACAGGGACAGATCCTGTGTTCAAACCTGCAACCCTCCTTTTAGCGCTGAGCCACCGACGTGCCATTCAGGGTTTGATGTTGTGCTCGTTTGTTTGTCATCAGTAAAAAAGACGCTGCGACACGGAGGCAGGAGCTGCTGGAGGCCGTCTCCCCGGCACTGCTCCAGTACCTCTGTGACCACGCTGGTACCATGGCAACGGACAAGGCAGCCAGCGTCACCATCAGCGACATCCTGGCGTCTGCCTGTGGGGACCTGCGGCCCGCCATGACAGCTGTGGCTCAGCTGGCCAATCACGCATTGGTACCAGGAGGGGTCAACGGGCAGGTGAGCGGGTTTCCTTCCTCAGCAGCCAGGCTTGGTCTGGTCTTCCTCAGTGGTTCTGGTCCAGCTTACAGAAAGCTCCATAGAACCGGGTCACCTGAGGTTGTCGTAGGAACCTCCTGAACCAGACTGAAGTGTGTTTCTGCTGCAGCTTCACCTGGCCGAGCATCCCGCTGGACACCTGGTTCTGAAGTGGCTCATAGAGCAGGACGTGATGCTAGCTGAAGCCGGGAGGGAAGGTGAGAACACACACACACACACACACTGTGCAAACTCACTGTGGTTCCTGCTCCCGGCTGACCGTCCCCTCTCCGGTCCTCACAGAGCGCTTCGGACGGATTCTGGTGGACACGGTTACAACAGAGCTGATGAAGACCTGGGTGAAGGCGAACCGAGGAGCCATGGTGCTGTGCAGGTCGGTGCGGTCCAATCTAAACGCACCTGAGCTACAATCACATTAAACTCATTAAACTCACCTGTGTTTTTTCTCTTATCTGAAATATTTCCTTTTATGGTCTTGTTTACGCATATTCTTGTGGTTTTTCCACCTGAGCCGCAAATAAACATGATTGTTTTCCTTTTCTTTCTTAAAAGTAAACTAAAAACCACCTGTTTGTGTTTCCTGCAGCCTTCTGAACAGCTGTGATAGATCTGTGGCGGCGGAGGTGAAGGAGGCGCTCCAATCCATCCGGACTCAGCTCAGCAGAATTACAGACATCAAAGGAGTCGAAGTTCTGCTGGAGAACCTGAACAAGTAGAAATCCTTTAAAGGAACCGTTGTCTGCCTAACCGGAAACATCTGGGACACTTGGTCTCATTTCAACACCTAAATGAGTTTCTGGTATTTCAGGACATTTAAAAGACACGTTGTGTGTTTGCATGGCTCCCCCTGGTGGTCACGTGATGAAATCGCACAAGGAAAACCGATAAAAGCAGAACTTTTAAGTTTCTTCTGGTGACCCGAGATTCTTTGTTTTCTGGTTCAGATTCTTCTTTGTAAGATTTTGTATCTTGTATTAAATTCTGTCAGATTTGTGGAAAATAAAAAATATTCTGATATGATCAAATTTTTTGTTGGAAAGATACAGAGGTGTGACCAAGTCACTGCTTTGCAAGTCACAAGTAAGTCTTTCCAGTCAAGTCCAAGTCAAAGACAATCAAGTCCAAGTCGAGTCCAAAGTCAATGATGTGGAAGTCCAAGTCATACTCAAGTCATCTGTCCAACTTAATGATAATAAATTCCAGAAATAGCTTCATTTATTTGCTCAAACAAGCAGAAAGAAAGTGAAACTGATTATAAATGTGGGCGACGGTGGCACAGGAGTTAAGTACTCGCCCCGTAATCGGAAAGTTGCTGGTTCGAGCCCCACTCAGTCTGTCGCTGTTGTGTCCTTGGGCAAGACACTTAACCCACGTTGCCTGCTGGTGGTGGTCGGAGGGACCGGTGGCGCCTGTGCCTCGCCTCCGTCAGAGCGCCCCAGGGCAGCTGTGGCTACATTGTAGCTCATCCACACCTGTGTGTGAATGGGTGAATGACTGGTTGTTGTAAAGCGCCTTGGGGGGTTCCAGGACTCTGAAGGTGCTATATCACATACAGGCCATTTACCATAAACAAAGAGCTGCTGCATTCAGCAGAAAGAGATCAAATCCAGACCGAAGACTCCTTTATGATTTTTGTCCATGTCGTGCCACTTTTGTGCTGAAATATCAAATACGGTATGCTCAAGTCATCGTCAAGTCAACAGATGCAAGTTGATTCAAGTTGCAAGTCATTGGCATTCAAGTCCGAGTCAAGTCGTAAGTCTTTATAGATTTTATCAAGTCACGTCAGAAGTAATTAAAATAATGACTCGGGTCCAAGTCACGCGACTCGAGTCCACACCTCTGGAAAGATACATGACCTGTCTAAATAACAGTGCTGGTGTGTGTTTTCAGTCACGACACGCCAGTAATGTAAAGTTTTATTATTTCAAGCAGCAAGTGATGCTAACATCGTGTTTGCTTGGTGATAATTTTACAATTAGTCTGTTAACATCATCAGTAGTGATTAATCCGATTAGTTAGCAGCAGTGGCTAAAGGTTAGCATTACGATCACATGTTAGCATAAAGACTGGTTGCTACATCAGACTCATTTATATTCTCAGAGTCATCTTCCTTTGTGTCTAAGTTTAATCCATGCTTGGCTGGAAGCGCTAAAGGTTAGCATTACTAGCACATGTTAGCATAAAGACTGCGGCTACATCAGATGTTCTCAGAGTCATCTTCCTTTGTGTCTACTCTAAGTTTAATCCATGCTTGGCTGGAAGCGGTGCGCCGCGACTCAAACGCACCTCCAGATCAAACTGGACCACCAACAGGCTGCTGAGTCAGCCATGTTGGTGTCCAGCCAAAGCCATCTGGTTTCATCCGCACAGACTCTCAGTTCTGAAACGGTTTGAGGTTTTTAAAAGTGTGCCATCAACACCCAGGCAGCTCAGACCTTGGTCTCTCAGAGAAGATCTCTACAAACCCATCTCCTTCTTCAGGCTTCAGGTCTACGGCCTCGTCGCAGTACTCTGCAAACTTCTTGGCGGCCCTCTTGATGAAGCGCACCTTGCCGCGGGCCTTAGACACCATGGCGTACTCGTGGGACTTGAGCTTGGTGTAGTAGTCGGAGAACTTGTTGTAGAGGATGGAGATGGGCATCCCGTTCAGGATTACGCCGAAGGAGATGCAGGCAAAGGCGAAGATACGACCCAGGTTGGTTTCCGGGAACATGTCGCCGTAACCCACCGTGGAAATACTCACCTGAGACCAAAGAAACAAACGGATAAGGAATCAGAACGCTGGACTGTTGAATCTGTGGATCAGCTCTCGTCACAAAGTGTTTGATTATTTTTTACACCTCGAATGTGAGATTCTGGTTTTCATCCAATGAGTCAAATCTAAAGTCTCACTGGTGGTAACAAACGAGGTTCACAAGGAGCTTCCAGAATGTCTCGGAGGAGCTTCGCCGTCACGTCTGGAACTTTTCAACAAGTTGCGAGACCGTTTTTTTTAGCGAGTGAGAAAGTCAAAGTTTGAAAAGGGTTGGAGAACTTTAGTGAGGAGCTGGAGACTAAATCAGGAACAAACCGAGACCCTTTGTGATTAAGTTGCAACGATAAAATTAGCACGACTATTACAGCGGTTCGTATCTCCCGCTCAGATAAAAAACCTGTCCTCTGCACCAATTCAGTGCGATTCCAACGAAAACCTGTCTCCAACTCCTCCCAAAGTCGTCTTGTTTCCCAACCGAGACGGGTCCTGGAGGCCCGCTACGACCGGGTCGACTTGAACCTCCAGGGACCCAGACTTGTATTTGGTTTGATTTAAAAGAAAAAGAAAATCTAGCCATTACAGATTAGTCGACCGTCCATCCATCTATTTTCATCTGCTTATCCGGAGTCGGGTCACGGGGGCAGTAGTCTAAGCAGAGAGGCCCAGACTTCCCTCTCCCCAGCCACTTGGGCCAGCTCCTCCAGGGGAATCCCAAGGCGTTCCCTGGCCAGGTGAGAGACATAGTCCCTCCACCGTGTCCTGGGTCCACCTTTAGGTCTCCTCCCGGTTGGACGTGCCCGGAAAACCTCACCAGGGAGGCATCCAGGAGGCATCCTGACCAGATGCCTGAGCCACCTCAACTGGCTCCTCTCAATGTGGAGGAGCAGCGGGTCTACTCTAAGCCCCTCCCGAATGACCGAGCTTCTCACCCTATCTCTAAGGGAGAGCCCAGCCGCTCTTCGGAGAAAATTCATTTCGGCCGCTTGTATCCGCGATCTCCTTCTTTCGGTCACTACCCAAAGCTCATGACCATAGGTGAGGGTAGGAACGTAGATCGACCGGTAAATCGAGAGCTTCACCTTCTGACTCAGCTCTCTCTTCACCACGACAGACCGGTACAACGCCCGCATCACTGCAGATGCAGCACCAATCCGCCTATCGATCTCACGCTCCAGTTTTCCCTCACTCGTGAACAAGACCCCGAGATACTTAAACTCCTCCACTTGGGGCAGGACCTCGTCCCTGACCCGGAGCAGGCATTCTACCCTTTTCCGAATCAAGACCATGGTCTCAGATTTAGAGGAGCTGATTCTCATCCCATCTGCTTCACACTCGGCTGCGAACTACTCCAGCGAAAGCTGAAGGTCACGTTCTGATGAAGCCAACAGGACAATTAGTCGACCGTAATAAACAAACTCAAATAAATGAAAAGATAACAAAAAAAAAATCATTAAAAAAAGAAAGACAAAAAAATTATAGCATTAAAGAGCAAGTCACCCCCTACCAGAGTATTACTCCGCTCCCACTTCCTGTTTGAAAAATGCAACAAATGCTGTTGCCTAGCAGACCGAGAGGGCGGAGCCGCTAACAAATACACACACACACAACACTGTGACATCATAACCTACCATCTAACATCACAGTGTACCCCTTAGCCAATAGCGATGGCAGATTTAAATCCAAATGCGGTGCTGAGTTTTTACCTGACAACGGTGCATCACTGACAGTTTTAGGCAGAAAATTAAAATCTTAACTAAGATGCACTAAAGTGTCAAATTATTATCTACATTTGTCTGCAGCACGATCAGAAACTCATTTATAGTTTATCAGCAAAAAATGTTGATTTGGGGGTGACTTGCTCTTTAAAGTCAACATCAGGCGTCTCTATTGAAGGTCCAAGTAGAAGAGAATAACGTCTCCACACATGTGGACACAGGACTCCAGGAGTTAAGATGCGAGTGAGGGGGAACCTCGGCGAGTGTTTGGAGCGTTTTGTGTCGATGCTGGCGAACGCACCGCGGCCCACCACCACGCTTGTGGCATGGAGGTGAAGTTGGTGTTGTAGACGTCGTGCTCCACACTGTACACCATGGCGGAGAACATGAAGATCCCCAGGCCGATGAAGAGCAGCAAACAGCCCACCTGCACAGAGGTTCGTGTGTTTAGATGATTTTAGGTTTTTTTTTAAACGACTTCATGAACACAAGAGATTCTGGTCGGACTTTTCAGAACTTTGAGACGTTTGGACCGAAGTTCTAACAAAATCAGGCGAAAGTGATTCATGAAAACCACAAATCCTGCATCTGGACCAGGATCACAGTGGTTCTGCTTCACTGAGCTGAACAGAACCCGGTCTGGAGGCGTGGTCTCCATCAGAACCATGATGTGGTCAAATGGATCAGAATTTAAAAGTCTGTGTAATAAATGGACTCTGAATGGCAGGAAAACGAGCTACCAGGCTGGTGTCGGTACCAGGTCCACACACCTGGATCAGGTTCTGACAGTACGGGCCAGACCTCAGAAACTAAAAGGGAGACGAGGAGGACCCGATTCAGGACATCTTTAAGTTCTGGAGTTGGTTCTGGAACATTACAGGGAAGAAAACTGAACCAGGACTGGTTTGTGGTTCTGGAGAACTGGGTGGATGTTAAAAACACATGTGTGCTCAGATTGGTTCTGATCCAGTGGGACAAGAGTTCATGGACATAGACGTGGGGGGGCATATGTAACGGGAACAGGTCCTAGTGCTCCACCAGCGTTTCTTTAACAGCCATGTTGCTTTTGGACGGTTAAAAGTGCAGGGGACACATTTTTACTTTGGAGAAAAAGAAACTACGTCCGTGGTTCTGTGTGACGGGCCGAGGTCCGACCTGCTGGTAGCACTGCCTCAGGGTGAAGCCGAAGGCTCGGAGTCCCGTGGAGTGACGAGCCAGCTTCAGGATCCTGAAGATCCTCATCAGACGCATGATCCTCAGAACCTGGCCTACCTGCACACACACACACAGAACCGAAAACAACCCCCGAGTCAGGACCAGTACCGGACGGACCCGTACAGCAGCGCCTGTCCTGCTTTCACCTTTCCAACACGAGCCACCGTCTCGATGTCCCCAGAGTGCAGGTGGAAGTCCTCGTCCTCGAAGCACTCCAGGACCATCTGCAGGTAGTGTGGAAGGATGGCGATCAGGTCCACGGTGTTCAGAACGCTGCGTCCAAAACAGCGGAGGTCCGGTGTGGAGAGCAGACGCAGCAGGTACTCCAGCGTGAAGAAGGTGATGCAGAACGTCTCCACGTTCTCACCGTAGTACCGACCGCTGGGCTGGCCCGCCGGTGTCTGGAGCGGAGACAGGTGTGACCAGAGGGGTGTCTCTCTCTCTCTCTCTCCCTCTCCCCCTCCCTCTCTCTCTCTCTCCCTCTCCCCCTCCCTCTCTCTCTCTCTCCCCCTCCCCCCCCCCCCCCCCTCTCTCTCTCTGCAGAGACAGGTGTGACCAGAGGGGTCTCTCTCTCTCTCTCTCTCTCTCTCTCTCTCCCCCTCCCCCCCCCTCTCTCTCTCTCTCCCCCCCCCCTCTCTCTCTCTCTCTGCAGAGACAGGTGTGACCAGAGGGGACACTCTCTCTCCCTCTCCCCCCCCCCCCCTCTCTCTCTCTGCAGAGACAGGTGTGACCAGAGGGGTCTCTCTCTCTCTCTCTCTCTCTCTCTCTCCCCCTCCCCCCCTCTCTCTCTCTCTCTCCCCCCCCTCTCTCTCTCTCTCTCTGCAGAGACAGGTGTGACCAGAGGGGGGTCTGTCTCTCTCTCTCTCTCACACACACACACACACACACACACACACACACACACACACACACACACACACACACACACACACACACACACACACACACACACACACACACACACACACACACACACACACACACACACACACACACACACACACACACCTTGTACTGCATCTCCTCCACAGTGTTGAGCGTCATGGCAACCAGTGACACCAACACAAAGAAGGAGGAGGCCACGGCCACCAGCTTGGCGGTGATGGAGGAGAACGGCTTCTCCATCAGATTCCAGATCTTCCTCCGAGTCAGACCGCAGGTCATGTGATCGTAGACCTCCTCGTTCTCCTCCTTCTCCAGCTGGAGGCACGACAACAGCGTTGAAGACAACACAACCTATATGTACCATATTTGGTAAAAGAGGTTTTTATCTTTTACTCCTGTTTAGTTAATGCTTCGTCAGGCGAGGCGGCTTTATTTCTGAAGCACGTTTCCAGGGGCGTGTCCAGGGAGTGGCAAGGGGTAGCACATGCCACCCTTGGAATCTTATTGGCCACCCCAGGTGCCGCCACACTAATGTACCTTTAAATCGGCTTTTCATTGTCTACAAAAGGCTTAGGGGTAAAACAAAATAAAGCATAACCATTGGTGCCACCCATGCCTCACCTGGGCCACCCCATTTTAAAAGATCTGGACACGCCCCTGCACGTTTCTCACACAGAAGCAGTTCTAGTGTTTTCCAGGAGCAAGAACATAAAACAGCAGATTATAAAATCAAACTTAAATGCACAAATAAAGTTTGATGTAAGAATCAGAAGAGAAGGGTGAGCAGTTACAGTGCAGAAGGTGCAGCATAGCCCCTGCTGCACACTGGAGGCACCGGCGGCGCCGAACGGCCGCGAAAAGGCGTACTCGCCACAATCGCTGCACTCCAGTGCACACCGGGAGAGCTTCAGCCGCGAAGCAGCTTCCCGCCGTGCTCGTCGCTCGACGCACGAGATCACAACGTCCCTTGAGTTTATGCCGTCCGCCATTAAACCCAAAAGATGTTGCTCCTCATAAACACCGCTGCACTTCCGACTGATGCAGGGAGTAAGTAAGTCATTAGGTCACGCGTATTGATGTAATTTACATAGATATGAAATTGCATCGCTGTAATACTTTTATTTTGAAAATTACAGGAGCTTTTACACTGAAACCGTGTGATTTCCTGTGGAAATTGTCGCGTCCACATGACATAACCCGATCCTACCTTTGGCGGCGCGGCGCGGCGCGGCGCTTCTGGATGCACCTGAAAATCGCGGCTGGTTTGAATCACCCCGCAGACTCTGACGGATTCTATTTACAGCGGCGACTTTCCGCCGCCGCTCCGGGCCGCTGATGCTTCCGGTGTGCAGTCGGCCTAAGAAACTTTCACCCAAAGGCTGATGAAAACATTTTGATTTAAACATTTCTGGAGTTGGGGCACATTTGAGGTCATGAGGGAGCCAAATCCATCTGCGAGCAGCAGAGCAGCTAAAAGCAGCTTCACCCGGTTTGGTTCTGACCCGGTTCTACCCGCTGAAAAGACCACACAGTTCATCTTGTATGAATAAATATGACAGCTACATCATACACTATACCTATTTTTGATTAGCAAACTGCACAAAAATAGCAAAAAATGATTTTATTTCCAGGAACTGCAGTCACATTTATGTATTATTGCATTATCTGCACCAGTTATTACATTTCTAAGTATTTTTAATACTAAGCCAACAATGTAATAACTTATTACACTGTTATTGGCTCACGGGTTTGAGAACGTTATTACTTTTGGTTGCTGCATCAGGTCTGAATCAATGATGACGCCCAGATTTCTGACCCGGGTCGTCGTCTTCCTCCGCTTATCCGGGTCCGGGTCGCGGGGGCAGCATCCCAACTAGGGAGCTCCAGACAGTCCTCTCCCCGGCCTCCTCCACCAGCTCCTCCGGCAGGACCCCAAGGCGTTCCCGGACCAGATTGGAGATGTAACCTCTCCAACGTGTCCTGGGTCGACCCGGGGGCCTCCTGCTGGCAGGACATGCCCGAAACACCTCCCCAGGGAGGCGTCCAGGAGACATCCTGACCAGATGCCCAAACCTCTTCAACTGACTCCTTTCGATCAGGAGGAGCAGCGGTTCTACTCCGAGTCCCTCCCGAATGTCCGAGCTCCTCACCCTATCTCTAAGGCTGAGCCCGGCCACCCTACGGAGGAAACTCATTGCGGCCGCTTGTATCCGCGATCTTGTTCTTTCGGTCATTACCCAAAGCTCATGACCATAGGTGAGGATTGGGACGTAGATCGACCGGTAAATCGAGAGCCTGGCTTTCCAGCTCAGCTCCTCTTCACCACGACAGATCTGCTCAGCGTCCGCATCACTGCAGACACTGAACCAATCCGCCTGTCGATCTCCCGATCCCTCCTACCCTCACTCGTGAACAAGACCCCGAGATACTTAAACTCCTCCACTTGAGGTAGGACCTCTCCCCCGACCCGGAGTTGGCAAGCCGCCCTTTTCCGGTCGAGAACCATGGTCTCAGATTTGGAGGTGCTGATCCTCATCCCAGCCGCTTCACACTCGGCCGCGAACCTACCCAGCAAGAGCTGAAGGTCAGAGCTGGATGAAACTAGGAGGACCGCATCATCCGCAAAAACCAGAGACGAGATTCTCCTGCCACCAAACTCGACACACTCCACACCACGGCTGCGCCTAGAAATTCGGTCCATAAAGGTAATGAACAGAACCGGTGACAAAGGGCAGCCCTGGCGGAGTCCAACCCTCACCGGGAACAGGTCCGACTTACTACCGGCTATGCGGACCAAACTCACGCTCCTCTGGTAAAGGGACTGGATGGCCCTTAACAGAAAGCCACCCACCCCATACTCCTGGAGCGCCCCCCTGGGGACACGGTCATAAGCCTTCTCCAAATCCACAAAACACACGTGGACTGGTGGGCAAACTCCCATGCCCCCTCCATCACCCTTGCATAGATTAAACTTATATAGCGCTTTTTAGGACACTCAGAGACACTTTCATGCACTCTCACATTCACACACTGCCAGTGATGGTGAGCTACTATGTAGCCACTGCTGCCCTGGGGGCGTCATTTGGAATTCTAGGATGTCCAAGGAAGGTCCCACCTTTCTAGTCTCTGATTGGCTGGAAGGGCTCTCCTACGATTGGCTGTTTCGTGTAAGAGGAAACCGTTTCCCCTCGCTGCAGGTTTTTAAGCTTACAGCCAGATCTTGAGAAGCTTTTTTAAGAAAATGCGAACTCATCGCCGCAATAAACATCCTTTCCTGTTTAGTAACAAACTTGTTTCAGTTTCTCTCATAAAAGAACCTGAAACACGTCAAATGTAAACTTGTAATAATTCTTGTTGCATTTTATCACTGTTGGACTGACCTTTTAATCTCCATTTAGCTCTATAGGAGTTATCATATAATAGTTCATTATTAGGCTACCCTATGTCTTCGCTTTTATAGGTTGAGGCTGTTTACAAGTTAGAGCACGTCTCTCATGATCAGATTAAATGTTTATCATTTAATCAAATATTAAGGTAAAGCTGATTATGATTTAGACCCATTGTTCACCAGGTTTTATTATTCTAGAAGACAAACAGACCTGGTGCACACCGCTGGGCAGAATAGTGCAGTTTTATCATACCCAGGTAAGGCACATGTGTTTTTCCTAAGTACTCTAATGCTTCAGATCCAAGAGATATAAAGTAAGAACAACAGTTTGATAAATGCAACAAGATTTTAAATTCACGTTTTTCAGTTTCTTATGAAGCATAAAATGTTTAGCAAAACAGGACAGAATGTTTATTATAGAGCTACGTTCACATTTTCTTTACAAAACTCCCTAAAACAGCCTTCTGCTGGTGGCGAACGGACAGCCTGCGCTTAGCGAGGACAGCCGGTTTGCTGCTGAGTGAAACAGCCAATCTTAGTGAAGCCTTTCTAGCCAATCAGAGGCGAGAAAGGCGGGATCTTCCTTGGGCGTCCTAGAATTCCAAATGACGCACCCTGGGGCGGTCTGACAGGGGCGAGGCTGCCGTTTGGCAGCCGTCGGCCCCTCTGACCACCACCAACTCAGGTAAGTTGGGTGAAGTGTCTTGCCCAAGGACACAACAGCAGAATACCCCTGGCGGGAGCTGGAATCAAACCCATGACCCTCGGATCATGAGGCAACCCGCTCTACCTCCTGAGCTACTGCTGCACCAAACAGTGACAGAGTGAGTCTAGAGGACCACAGCCACTGGGTGAGAGAGCTAGGTAGATCTGGGTGTCATCTGCATAACTATGACAGGCCACGTTGTTATTATGTGTGACCTGACCCAGGGGGGCCGTGGCTGAAAGTCCCGCCCAGTTTATGAGCCTATCAAGAAGGGCATCTAAAGCTGCACTGAGATGGAGCATCTTCAGGACGGATGTTTTGCCTGAATCCGTTTTTAGACGAAGATCATTTCTGACCAGAGCTGTGGTGTTGTCTGCAGCCTGACTGAAAACCATCTGGTAGGTGGTTTGTCTCCAAATAGTTGCTCAGCTGGATCATAACAGCTTCTAGTTGATCACTCCATCGTTCCCAAATTAGATTTAGGAACTGAAACATGACAGAATGAGCTGTTTAGGACAACAACAACAACGGAGCTCTCGGTAATATTCAGTCCCACGGAATCCATAATTTCTCCAAATCTGTGCCGAGAAGCAGCTGTTCCGCTCTGCAGCTGTGAGGCGACAGGCGGATTTCTCATGTAGGTCAGATGGACCCGAGCAGCAGATTAGACGAAGCCGGATCGGTCTGAGGGACGATCCGTCCTGAGTCGGCTCTCCCCGACAGACTCAGGCCATTTGATCCAAAACGACTCATATAAACACTCACATGCATGTTTTCAGTCTGTGGAAGGAGGCCCACGCAAGCATGGGAAGCTTCACACAGGAAGGCCACAGCCAGGATTTGAACCTGCAACCTACTCACTGAGAGGCAGGAGAGCCTTCAGCTGCTCCGTCAGGCAGATGTGATTTACTCTTCCTTACATGGTTTCCCAGGAGCGCTACTCAGAGCACCTCGGACCGGTGCAGCTCGGCCCGGCGCTGTTCCCACGGGCACGGATCGGGATTCTCCCTCTGCTTTCTCTGCGTCTTTCAGTCCCTACTTTGTTGGGGTACCTGGCAAGGCTGAGTCAGGCTGGCATCGTGATTCTGGCCGCTGATTGGCTAGGGGGCGGAGTCACTGGTTGCTTGGGCATTTCTGCCTGCTGCTTCACTGCCTGCAGCCATTTCCTGGTTCAGAGTCGGACAAAAACGGAGCAGAAAGTCCAGCAGCGGCGTTTCTCAGCCGAGTCGTTTCTGTGGAGCGTACAGGCGACCTTCCACTGTTTACTGATCACCTCGTGTTATTGTTCATGCGCTGTACGGAGCGGTTTTAGGCTGAGCACTGCTCCTGGAAAAACACCTTTAGCTTCCTCTAACGAGTTTCCTCGACTGCTCCGGTTCTTCCTTCTTTTTTGATCATTTTCAATGAATTAATTTGTCTTTAAAATGATCTTTGCTGCTGTTTTAACTTCCTGTTGCAATACAGTTTAATAAATCATTAGATCAGCGTTTTTGTTTTAAACTTAGAGTAAAGTTGGACTAAAACATCAGCAGCAGCAGCAGTTAATCCTAGTCTGAGGTGGGATTAACAGGTTTCATCCTTTAACTCCTTAGATCCAATCAAATACACTTTATTCTCAACTCAAAACAGTTTTTCTGTTTTATCCTTTAAAATTCAAACTTTATGATCGAGACTTCCTTTTAGACACGTCGTTTGGGTGGTCCAGCCCGACACAGATTAAACGTTAATCGGCGGATTTTTACATTTTCTAATCCAACTCTTCAGCATCAAAACAACAAGAACAGGTTGGGCTGCTGGTGTATGTTCATTCATCACGTTAAGGACAAGATCACGAGAACAAGACTTTATAAATGAATTTTAAGGATCAAACAGATTTTCTGGTAAATTATATTGAAGGTTCCTGCTGTGTGGTGGGTTCCTGGTTCTTCTGCGTTCTGGTCAGGAACATTGAACCAACTTAACTGAATTTTGGTTTAGATTCTAATGAAATATTTTGATGCTTGCGTACAAAGTTAATTATAAATTCATAATTTCACAGATAAATGGCTGAAATGAGTTTTCTCCGAAGAGTGGCTGGACTCTCCCTTAGAGATAGGGTGAGAAGCTCGGTCATCCGGGAGGGGCTCGGAGTAGACCCGCTGCTCCTCCACATCGAGAGGAGCCAGTTGAGGTGGCTCGGGCATCTGGTCAGGATGCCTCCTGGACGCCTCCCTGGTGAGGTTTTCCGGGCACGTCCAACCGGAAGGAGACCTAAAGGTAGACCCAGGACATGGGGGAGGGACTATGTCTCTCACCTGGCCAGGGAACACCTTGGGATTCCGCCGGAGGAGCTGGTCCATGTGGCTGGGGAGAGGGAAGACTGGGCCTCTCTGCTTAGACTACTGCCCCCGCGACCCGACTCCGGATAAGTGGAAGTGGAAGGTCGAATAAGTGGAAATGGTTGGTCGGATGGATGGATGGCTTGAAGGATGGATGGATGGATTGAAGGATGGATGAATGAATGAATGGATAGATGGATGGTTGGATGGATGGATGGATGGATGGATGGAAGGATGGATTAATGGATAGATGGTTGGATGGATTGAAGGAAGGATGAATGAATGAATGGATAGTTGGATGGTTGGATGGATGGATGGATGGATGGATGGACGGATGGATGGATGGAAGGATGGATTAATGGATAGATGGTTGGATGGATGGATTGAAGGATGGATGGATGGATTGAAGGATGGATGGATGGATGGATGGCTTGAAGGATGGATGGATGGATTGAAGGATGGATGAATGAATGAATGAATGGATAGATGGATGGTTGGATGGATGGATGGATGGATGGATGGATGGATTGAAGGATGGATTAATGGATTGAAGGATGGATGAATGAATGAATGGATAGATGGATGGATGGATTGAAGGATGGATTAATGGATAGATGGTTGGATGGATGGATGGATGGATGGATTGAAGGATGGATGGATGGATTGAAGGATGAATGAATGAATGAATGAATGGATAGATGGTTGGATGGATGGATGGATTGAAGGATGGATGGATGGATTGAAGGATGAATGAATGAATGAATGAATGGATAGATGGTTGGATGGATGGATGGATGGATGGATGGATGGATGGATTGAAGGATGGATGGATGGATTGAAGGATGAATGAATGAATGAATGAATGAATGAATGAATGGATAGATGGTTGGATGGATGGAACTGTGTGAAACAGCGTGTCCAAACTGTGGCTGGAGGGCCATTTAGGGCAGTCAGAGAGACTCTGAACCCATCACCTCGATCATGTTCTACTAACACGCCTTTTTTAGCGATTAAAAAAAAGAATCAAAATAAAACGATTTACGAATCTTCTAAATGACGTGTTGACTTGTGAAGACCTGCCCCCCCCCCATCTAATCCTGATGTTTAACCTGGAAGCCCAGCTGCAGGTTTCCCTCCGTGAGAGGAACAGACAGCAGCGCTAGCGAGAAACCTTGGAGAACCCGTCAGGAACCCACCTCAGCCATCAGCTCCTTCTGGATCTTCAGCTGCTCATTCAGCTCGTCCTGCCGCTCCTCGAACGAGATGCGGCAGCAGCGCTGGCTGTATTTGATTCTGACCCCCCAGTAGTGGATCTCCTCCAGAAAGTTGTAAGGACACAGGTCGTCTTTGATGGACAACACTCCGGTTCTGTTGGACCAGACAGGGACATGAGGAGAAGGCATTCATGAATTACCCAATAAGATTAATCTGACTTCACCTGTAGAAGTTGAAGATGTTGTGGAAGATCTTTGGGTCTCGGTCAAAGAAGAATTCGTTGTTCTGGACCACGTAATCGTCACACAGGTCCAGTTTCTGGTTGTGGTCCGTGTACGTGGCCAGCCGACCGATCCGGGTCGTCGGATACTTTGCAGCTAACCTGTAGGGCAGGAAGTACACCTGGAGGAAGGAATGAGCGGAACGCTAAAACAGCAACCAAAAACAAGTCAGTTGTTCCATGTTGTCACTAAATAATCTGATTTGTAAAATAAACGTAAAATTTGCTAAACTTGGAAATGTGTCCTTAAAGAGCAAGTCACCCCCAAATCAGCAAAGATGAATAAAAAGCATAAAAAAATTATTTCTGCTCTTTAGAATCTAATCGTGAAAAATTTTGTAGTTTTGAAACTTAAAGAGTAAGTCACCCCCTACCAGAGTATTACTCCGCTCCCACTTCCTGTTTGAAAAATGCAACAAATGCTGTTGCCTAGCAGATCGAGAGGGCGGAGCCGCTAACAAATACACACGGGCTCACAACGACATTGTGACATCATATGGTACCAGCTAACGTTCTAGGGTACCTCTTAGCCAATAGCGATGGCAGATTTAAATTCAAATGCAGTGCAGAGTTTTTACCTGACAACGGCACAACACTGACAGTTTTAGGCAGAATATTAAAATTTGAACTAAAATGCACTAAAGTGCAAAACTATTGACTGCACATGTCAGCAACACAATTAGACACATTTATATAATTTATCAGAAAAAAAGTTGATTTCGGGGTGACTTGCTCTTTAAATTTAAAAGAAAAATATAAAATTAAACTTTTGTTTTGAGCCACTTGCATTTCAGCATTGTATGGAAACTTTCTTCTCATCTTAATTATTTAATCATTTTAGATTTCTAAAATTATTTCTAAATTATTGTTTTTATTTTTTCTTTCCAGGTTAGCAGAACCCCGTGCACTCAAAAAAACCCGGCTTTTTAAAAAATATTTTGTATTTAAAACAAGTTTAACAGAATACATTTTAGTGAAAGAAGATTTAACATGTTTTTTTCATACGTTATTAAATATGACTTAAAGGTCCCACAAAAAAGCAAACATTTCTCATAAACTAACAAAATAATTATTAAAGAAACTAAGAAGTAATGCAGTTTACTTATTTGAGCGAATGTCTTGTTTCAGCTTTCTGATTTTGGCCCTCTTTTAGTTCTGTATAACACCTGCCTTCCCATTTCAGCAGATTTAAAAAGCAAGTCACCCCCAAATCAACATTTTTTTCTGATAAACTATATAAATGTGTGTCTAATCGTGCTGCAGACATGTGTAGTCAACAGTTTTGCACTTTGGTGCATTTTAGTTAAAATTTTAATTTTCTGCCTAAAACTGTCAGTGTTGTGCCGTTGTCAGGTAAAAACTCTGCACTGCAGTTGAATTGAAATCTGCCATCGCTATTGGCTATTATTGGCTAAGAGGTACCCTAGAACGTTAGCTGGTACCATATGATGTCATAATGTCGTTGTGAGCCCGTGTGTGTATTTGTTAGTGGCTCCGCCCTCTCGGTCAGCAAGGCAACATCATTTGTTGCATTTATCAAACAGGAAGTGGGAGTGGAGTAATACTCTGGTAGGGGGTGACTTGTTCTTTAAATCCCAGGTGCGGTTTACCGTTCCTCCAACGTTGATGTTGAGTGTTAGATGTTTAGTTGGAGAAAGCAGAATTCGAGAGGGCGACACAGGCAGGCGATCCTCCAGCTCCTCCCGCTCGTACTCGGCGTAAAGATCGTAGATATCTCTGCTCAGGTCCTTCAAGACAGCAAATAACTATTTCAGCTTGAAATCAACAAAATGTAGCTTCAATGGAGGCAAATCTGGTAAGCTAGCAGGTGAAAGTTTTTATCTTTAGATTGTTTAATTTAGGGTTATGGGTTATTGATTTATTTGTCGGTTGGAGAACTGCGTAAAAGTCATTTCTCTGGATGAAATATCCTACATCATTTAATTTTAGCTTTTCAGCTAAATATCCACCAAAATAAAAAAATATGATTTATTAATACTTAATATGACCACAGTGGCCTTTTCAAACATGTTTAACATTTCATTTATTTAGTTACGAAAACTAAAAAATGACATTTGAAATAATATATAATTAGCTTTTCTTAAAGAGCAAGTCACCCCCAAATCAACTTTTTTTCTGATAAACTATATAAATGTGTGTCTAATCGTGCTGCAGACACGTGTAGTCAATAGTTTTGCACTTTAGTGCATTTTAGTTAAAATTTAAATTTTCTGCCTAAAACTGTCGGTGTTGTGC
Organism: Nothobranchius furzeri; assembly: GCF_043380555.1. Taxonomy (NCBI): domain Eukaryota; kingdom Metazoa; phylum Chordata; class Actinopteri; order Cyprinodontiformes; family Nothobranchiidae; genus Nothobranchius; species Nothobranchius furzeri. Next base: position 72,193,125 of record NC_091746.1, on the reverse strand, counting down.
CGAAAACTCTGCACTGCATTTGAATTTAAATCTGCCATCGCTATTGGCTAAGAGGTACCCTAGAACGTTAGCTGGTACCATATGATGTCACAATGTCGTTGTGAGCCTGTGTGTGTATTTGTTAGCGGCTCCACCCTCTCGGTCTGCTAGGCAACAGCATTTGTTGCATTTTTCAAACAGGAAGTAATACTCTGGTAGGGGGTGACTTGCTCTTTAATAAGTTCATAAGTTTAAATGATGTAAAATCAGATAACCAAGTCAGTAATTATCCGTTTAAGAACAAATTCACGAACGGAACAAGCTGAACGTGTTTTTAATCATTATTTCTGAGAAATAATGACAGGAATGAAAGAAACTCCTTTATTTTCATCTTGATGATACAAAATCTGATTGTTTTTATCTTTTAAAAAATGAATAAAAAAGTAAATTTTAACTTAAAACTAGTGATGAAGATCAGGAAGTCTGACCTGCATGGAGTTCCATGGTTTGATGAAGGTGCTGATCAGGTCCAGATGATGGTTTGGTTCCTGGACTTCTTGAATCTGGCTGCCGGGCTTGTAGCTGGAGAACAAGCTCCTGCTCCGGGTTCTGAGGTGGGTCAGCATGGTCACCACATCCCAACGTCAGTCAGCTCAACAGAACCAAGAAGCATCCCAATAGTGTTCATCAGTCAGAATCATCCTCACACCGACCCGGTTCTGCAGCGGTCCGCTGGCAGAGATAATCTCGTGCTTAAAGGTTTAACTTGTATTATCCTCCTGCGTTCATCCCCTCATCTCTCCCACTCATCCCACCGTCTCATAGCATCCCTAATCCTCCAAACGGGATTTGCAGCCAGATCATGTGTTAAACACGTTAAACACATTTAGAGACGGCCCAGAAAATTCTGAAGGAGTAAAAACCTGTCTCAAACTATCCCACCCATAATTTTATGATCCTCGGCAGGATTTCTTTTGGCCCCGCCCATCAGGAACTGGGCGGGGCCATTCATAGAGAAATTAGAATCCAAATATGGGCACTCCCTTATGAACCACTAAAAATTACATGCAACAAAAAATGTCATGGATAAAAAATGGATCCAAACACCTTATTCACCAAAATCTCCTGATCAACAACAACTAGGAGAAATGTATGAACACACAGCTAGAAGGTCCGTCTTCGGGGGTCATTTTTCCGTATCTGGAAAATGTCCCTTTACTTAAGCGAAGGGGGCAGAGCTTAAGGTGTGGTACACTGAGAAAATAATTTTTAATAATGTCTGATTGTAATCGGACATCGAGTGATTCAAGCAGGCTTAACATGAAAATAGTCTCCTACACCCATCTCCTGCATTAGCTTCTGAGAAAACAGTCGCACTGTCGCTCAACATTCATGAACTCACCCATCGTGAGTCACGACAGGGAAGGCTGCTGTTGGTTTAGCGTTCAGGAAACAGATCATCTCTGCTAGAAGCTAACAGTTAGCATTAGCAACTCCACCACACTGCCAAACTCTTCCAGCAACATTGAGGTCAGTGATAGAGCCATGTTGCCATTAGCCAATCAGAGTCGAGATGTCCACATATCAGGAAAACTCCAAATCCTGTGATCTGAAGCTCTACTCTGATCTGGCGATCTCCTAGATACTGAAACAGGCGCGCCAGGGTTTTTGTACCCAGAGTACGACTTGCAAGGCATTCACTCCTCCTCAGAGACCACTGCAGGTGCACCACACCTTTAAAACCCATCCTGGAACCTGCATCTAGTCGGTCTCATCCAAATGGTTAAATCAGCTTTTAATCCGTGTTAGATTGCAGCAGTAGGTCCTCGTTTACTTTTAGAGGAAAAACCTGTAAAGACTTGACTACCATAGTCCTTAAACTGGCTCCTCCCACACACCTAACCATGAAGATGTGCAGCTTCCCATCATGTTAAATATATTTTTTGTCCCTTAAACAGAAATAGGGAAGTGTTTAATGCCACAGAGATGTGGAGGTAAACTACACACCACAGCGGTGTTCTGTAAGAGATCCTGCCACGTCTCCCTGCCTTAATCCAAGTTTGTGACATTTTGTCCTGAAGCAGAATAATGGAGATTAATCCTAGCTGCAGTTAAACTGGGATAATGAACGGATGGAACTCGGCGAGTTCTGGAAAAAACACATCCTCAACAACCCATCAGCTCTCCGTGTTCCCGCTCATGCTGGAGAGGTTTCTGCATCGGAGGTTTTCACTTCATTTGGCTTTAGAGGTGCGATTCGGTGTTTTCCTGGAGCCGTTAGTGGCTCCGCCCCCTCACAGCAAGAAAAACTTTTAATTTTACTATCGTTACCAATTTGTTTTGATCTAATCTGAAAATCTTAAGAGTAAAGAGTAGATATGAGGATGTTTGTAGTGAAACTAAACATCCAGACGGACGAATCGAACATTTGTCACAAACCAGCAGAGGCGTTCGTTTTTAACACCAATTCAGATTTTATTCATTTCCTTCACAGACACGGACCGAGTGGTCCCCTCCGCCGTACGAGGCTATAAAAAGTTCACAGCAACAGCACAAACATACAAAATAGTGTTTACCAAAGGCTGGCGCTTCCTTCTTAAATACATCTGATCTGAGGTCCCAGCTAGCAAAAAGGTGACCCGGGTCCCAGAATACAATCTTATTTACATGAAACGTGGATCAAAGTGCATCGAAGAGTCCTGATCTCGCCACGTCTCTGAGGAGGACAAATTCATATTTACACTCTACAAACACTGTAGCCATGGCGACGCCCCAGTGCAGGAAAACAGAACATATTCACATTGGAGGAGCCGGGCGGGAATGAAGGAAAGCTTCTGACCTCATCCCTCTTCGGCTAACATGAGCTTCGTCAAGTCCTGAGAACGGTGACCGGTCCAAGTCCGGTCCGGGAGACCGTAATTCATGTCGTCCGGTTTTCCATCAACTCATGAAAGGCAACCAGAGCGAGGAATTCCCCACTGATCGGATGGAAAGAGGATTCCGACCGCCTTCAAAGGACAGGATGAGAAAAACGACTCCAAAACAAAAAACATCTTAAACACTCGAGTGAAAAACAAATCAAAGCATCCACATAATAAATAACGTTGTGTTCACCACAGATCATGATTTAATGCACTTCTGAAGGCATGTGGTTGTACTGTAAGGGCTGTTGCTACAGCAACCGTTGGCATGGTTACCAAGGAGGCGCCGCAGCCGGTTTCCGTGAGGAAAGACCCGATCGGGATCAGGATAAGTCGTCTTCTGTGCTCACTATGGAGATCTGCAGAGAGGAGGAGGAGGAGCAGGGGTTTAGTTTGGTCAGGAGTTCGACGCTTCCAACACAACGACCGTCTGAACCTTCAGCGGCGAAAACTGAACAGAAATAAAATAACTGAAACATCTTAAATCCCGGCAAAGACTCACCATTTCTGCTTAGGCTGAATTAGAAGTTGGTTTGGGTTTTAAATCCTTTAAGTTTCGTAATTTAGTGAAAAACGAGATTTCCGTAAGAGGTTCCCTCAAACTGGAGCCGTGTTGGTTCCCAAAGAGAACCAGGAAGTTGGTCCTAAAGTTGGAAGTCTAGGGTTGCAGGGATTAACCGGGTTGACCATTACCAGCTTTAACTTTAGACCTTTGATCGTCGAGGACGTTTCGGCCAACATTAAGTTGGTCTGTGAAAGTTCTGAACGATTCCCAACGTTCCCATCAAATAACAGCTCAGGAGTCTCCAGGCTGAATCACCTGCTGATTAAGACCAGGTGTGTTAGAACCAGCTGGATGGAGGTCCTGGAGGACCAAGGTTGGACCCTTAATGACTGATAAGCTAACAGCTAGTCTGAGTGAAGGTCAGCTCATGTGATATCTAAACTTTAAACTGCCATTTTTATTTCATGGCTGCAGAAACAAGAACTTTCTGCTGGACCAGGTTCATCTGCTGCTGAGATGTGTCCCCCCCTTGTCCCCCCCCTGTTCAGCAGGTCGTCTACAGCTGGTGTGAAAACACTTTCAGAGTTGTGATCTGGGCAGAGCCGCTCTGCTTTGGCGCCACCTGGTGTTCATTTACGAGAAGATCCTAAAGGTGAGTTAAAGCGGTGCATCTGCAGGGTTCTGGGACCGGTTCCGAGTCAAGCTGTGGCTGAGGCTTGTGTCCTCGGGGCAGGCTTTAATCTGTTTAATCTGAGATTGTCACTGCCAACACTAGCAGGGATTAAAATGGGCCACAAGGTGAGGGAGGCAACAGTCTGATCCTGGGTCAGTACTCACTGCCGGGTAGGTGTGTCCCACGTTGGCGCCGTGTCGAGTGATGTCGATGTTGAGGTCTTCTTCTGTGGTTTTCAGGTAGACGGGGTTATCAAAGTTCATGCTTTTCTGGTTCCTGAGCTGCCAGTTTCTCCACATCAGGTATCCTCCTGCTCCTGCCATCGCCAGCAGCACTGCAGTCGGAGCACAACTGATCAGAGCTGCAGCTTCTGAAGCCCTTACCCCTTCTTTCGACCGGAGCCGTCGGCAGCACGTTACTGCAGCAGCAGCACGTCATAGCTGCTGCTGCAGTAACCGGAGCCGTCAGCAGCGCGAGTCGGCCGCGTCTCAGGAGCAGCATGTCGCAGCCCTTATGCACCGGTTCTATTGTCTACGCGCAACGCCTCTGAAACGGGTCAAGTTCGACATTTGTGGGGAAAGAAAGACAGGAAATCGGACGCGGAAATTAAGAGAAGCTCCCGAGATTTTCAGAATAAAGAACGTACTGCCTTCCAGTTACTTTACTTAAAAAAAAAAGGTTACCAACTGTGCGGCCCCGTGAGAAGTTATCACCTAGCTAGCGGTCTCCTTTGTATTTCAGGTCCGTATTGGCGATTATAAAACGGACAGAACATAAAAACACTCGTGTGACTTCGTGCTCGGTCGGTGACAGCTGCTCCCCTGCTGCTTCGCGTCTCGTGGGAAGGGCCAAGCAGTGGCTTAGGCGAGCAAGACGTGCTGCTGCAGTAACGTGTCTAATGGCTCCGGTGGAAAGAAGGGGTGAGTCTAAACAGAAAGAAAAGACTCACAGACGGGCAGGATGGCCCAGGCGGCAGCAGACCCTCTAGCTGTGGAGTTCACCTGGATGGACGTGCTCACGTTCTCCTCTGAAACACAGAAACCAGTCATTCAAATCAGAGCAAACCTGATGTCCAACGGCCAGAAGGTCTGGCGCTGGAAAACCAAAAAACACGCCGACTCATCTGAAATAAAAATACCACCCTGGCTTTGTTTTAAAGGCTTGAACAGAAAAGCAGTCCCACACGAGATCAGACGCTGTTCCTGAAGTCGGATGGAGGTTTCTAGTTTGTACCTCAGCAGATGTAAAACTTTCCCATCGATACAGAAGTCTCTGATGAACGGTGTGGAAGTCGACCTGCAGCTCAGACTCCTCTCAGTCAGGTCAGGAGAAGGAGTGAAAACGGGCCGAGTCATTGCATCATCAGTGTCGACAAACATTATATTCTTAGATTTTAGAGCCATTCGTTTTAAATCGGAGCTTCCGGGTTAACCGTTGGAATGGTGTGTTGCTGGGCAGCTTGGATTAAGGGATTTAACTTGTGTAGTCTGACCAAATACTCGGTAAATCACTTCAGATACAAACAGGAAGCTGAACCACAACCGGCTTCCTGTTTCTACCACTAGGTGGTGCAGCAGAGCTGCTCTCGTGTGTTCTGATGCTCATGACACCTTCCGCTTCACATGACCTAAACACGCGGTCAAAGGTCAAGCAGGTCTGAGCTCCTTGAAGTTCTGATCCATAGGATTAGATTCGGATCAGAACATCTAGGTGGTTACACCTCAGCGTGTTTCTAAATGTGTAAAAAATATAAATAAAATAAATAAATAGCAGCAGCAGAAAAATTAAGTTTGCCGTTTGAAACTCGATTAAACCCCAAATCATCCCAAGATATTTTACACCAGATGAATCAACGAGTTCTGCTTGTGTAATAAAACATTACAGCAGACGTGATCAGCGGAGCCCGACGACGTTAGACAGGAAACAGGAAAAGGGTTAGAAGATCTCAGAACCAGAGGAGACACGAGTAAAAAGGACAGTTTGACCGCAGGACGGTCCAACATGCGTCCGACGGTTTTACCTGCAGGAGGCTGAACCAGCGCCTTACTACCGTCCTCTAACGGACCTTTGGATTCTGTCAGAGAGAACCGAGAGCGGAGCTTCAGAAACAAGCGTCCGAGATTTCATCTGCAAATAGAAAAAGGCTTCCCTCCGAACGTGGACCAGATCTCGGGAGGAGCAACTAAACGTCTGCGGCGTTTAGAGGTGGGTCAGGCTGCAGCACCCCCCACTGGGGGACACTTCTGCACACCAGGCAGGCTGGAAAAGATGCAATTAAGTAACTGCTGAGTTCCCCTGCTGCAGCATCAGGATGCAGGTTTCTACTGGCAGCAGCAGCAGCTGGTCTTGATGTCAACACAGAACAGCTGATCAGGATTAAACCCATTCATGTTCAGGTTCCCCCATTTCATCCTTAACCAGAGTTAATCACCCGTTTGTCTCAGACTGACCTGGAACATTCATCCTGATGCAGACAGAAGCAAACGAACCAGAACGAGCAGCAGTTTGACGTTTCTACCAGTTAGAGGGCCAAAGTGGGAGTGTGTGTGTGTGTGAGGCTTCTCAGCATGTCGATGGCGATCGATCCAAGCGCACAGCATCTGCCTCAGTTTTGGCATCACCCAATTAAATCTTTAATTTTAAATAACTTAAACAAGCTGCAGCGCCTCAGCCCTACATACGTGATGTAAATAACTAAAAGATGTAAGAGATCACCAAATTAAAAACAGATGAGGTCTGCAGAGAACTTCAGAGTTAACACGGAGAGAGACTAGTGAGGCACTGAGACTCGAGGACGATGCAGCAGTCAGGATGACGCTCCAGTAATGTGAAAGTGAGTCTCGGTCTGCAGTTTCAGTCCAATTAGTCGGGTAGGAGAGAATTCAGCCATCGGTTTCTGGCCAACACCGCTCTAGTTCTAAAAGGCTAACCTATGGGAACGCAGAAATGAGCTGGACCGGAGCCGCCATGCAACAAAGGCAGAGGACGGCATTCCTAAGCAACCTTTTACCAGCTCAGAGAAAAGGAGGCAGGAGGGGGGCAGAGCTGCCACTTCCATCAGACCTACACACACACACACACACGCGCACACACACCAATTAGACCCAAACACAACTCAACGTCTGAAACGTGTTAAAATCAACCCAAACGCTAGAACTCCAGATTCATTTACAGAAACAGCTGAAATCCTTAACAGATGTTAACCCCGCCAAACACAAAGCTTCCTTTAGAAGATTAAATGTAATAATCTAAAGCAATAAAATAAGCCATGAAGTTAAACGTCGACGCTTTACGCCACCGGGTCTGAACCGAATTCATCGTGTAAGGGATGGACGCTGCAACCCCACGAGTCACCAAGGCTCTTGTTCTGATGTAGCTCGTCCTGTATACGCTGTAACAGATGAGCCTGCAGAACGCTACCGTAATGATCAGAATACAAGAGCCGATGAATACCGAAGACATTGAAAATAAATAAAAGCCTGGAGTTTAAACTCCAGAAACCTCTCGACTGTTTGGTGTCAGGCAGACCCGACTGCAGCAGAAGGTTCAGGTCCTGACCCGTTGCTCCACATCTGGACTCACCGGGTCTGCAGCGAAGCCGGTCAGCAGCCAGCTCCTGGCCCTCTGGACACACACAGGTGTACTTGGGCGAGTGTTTGTTGATCTGTGGAGCCGGCAGACACAGGAAGCTGCAGCCGCCGTTTTCACCTTTTTCACGGCACCAGTTGGTTCCTGCAGGAAAAACCCAGATTAAGATTAGGAGTAAGACGTTCTGGCTGAATTAACCGTTCTGGAGCTTTTAAAACGTTACTGAAAACCCACAAGGACCAAAAGATTCCCCCAGAACCGCATCAACGATCCCGTCCTCCGCTCGACTCACCTGACAGCTGAATCAGCTCGTGGTAAACTATGACGTCCTGCGGGTCGTTCAGGTTGCTGGCCAGCGTCACCACATCAGAACCGGAGAACTTGTTGGCGCCGTAGATGGCCTGATTCTCCCCGTCGGTCCAGAAGACCCGGTCCTGGAGAGGAAAAAGGCAAAGCTTCAGGAAAACCCAACAGGTCGATGAACAAAGTTACTGGTGGCGAATGTTTAACGGCTGCTACGTTAATCCTGGTCCGCCACCCCCACGCCCCCACCCAAGTGTCAGGAACACGAAGAGCTGACCGACTTTAAGACTCGTCTTTTTAAATTAGCTTTTGGATTTTTAAAGAGCAAGTCACCCCCTACCAGAGTATTACTTCCTGTTTGAAAAATGCAACAAATGCTGTTGCCTAGCAGACCGAGAGGGCGTAGCCGCTAACAAATACACAGGCTCATGACATTGTGACATCATATGGTACGATAAGATTTTTCAACAATGAGAACGGAGCAGGGGGCTTCCACATGCCCACAGGGGACACACCTGGTGGGGTATATGCTAGATTCCTGGAGGGAATGGAAGATCGTATGTCTCTCCCAGCTGTCCACTGAGGATGATGAAGACGTGTGGATATTTGGTCTGACGATCACTGGATTTCTCCTGATTGGAGTGGGAGGATATCTGGTTTTCTGGAAATTTGGGAAGACTGGAGCGATTGGAGGGCGACCTGCACCCACGGAAAGCACCGTCCCTGTGGAGACTTCACAGACTGGGATGTTACTCGAGGTGAATCGTAAGCTGGACAATGTTCTAGCTGCGATACCGGTGTTAGTGCGCAAAATGGGTGTCATCTCGGAGAGGGTCACTGGACGGTATGGACAAATTAAAAAACCCAAAATTGGCTTCACTGAAGGACTGGAAATGATCAGTTTAAAGACTGAAGGCAGAGAAGAAAATTATCTCAGCCTGACCCAAACAAATCTGACGCCCTGGTAGCCTAAAACCCCCACGAAGGAATGCATACAGATGCTGTGAAAACCCGACCTACCCCCCGCCTTCGGATTGATGGGCTTCAGCCTGGCGAGGTCATCAATCTGTAGGAGTCATTGTGCTCTTCGCTTCTCCCAAGATCTCCCTCCCACCTGTGACTGTTCAGTAGGTGAGTGCCGTAGATGGCTGCTCTCGTTGGGGTAAACACGATCCCAGCCCAGCCCCCCCGCCTTCCTATTGGAGTCTCATGTTATGTTGTGTTGACTGAAGTCTGTTGCATATCTGTCTGAGGTGTTTTTTTGCAGAGCAAAGCTGCCCTCCTGGTGGAGGGTAACTCTGAAGTGCCATTTTTTCCCTCCACCTGAACCAATCCTCATGTTACCCTCTTATATCTCTATTAAGGTAGTGCGACTCAGGGTTGTGAATGACCACAGTCACCAATTCTTGTCATGTGTCTTGCCCACGTATGTCTGATCTCTGAATTGTGTGTACTGAAACTCTAATTTCCCTCTGGGATTAATAAAGTATCTTTGATTGGTACCAGCTAACGTTCTAGGGTACCTCTTAGCCAATAGCGATGGCAGATTTAAATTCAAATGCAGTGCAGAGTTTTTACCCGACGACGGCACAAAACTGACAGTTTTAGGCAGAATATTAATTTTAACTAAAATGCACTAAAGTGCAAAACTACTCACTTCACGTGTCTGCAGCACGACTAGACACACATTTATATAGTTTCAGGAAATGGGGGTGACTTGCTCTTTAAGAGTTTCTTTTCTTCCTGAGCTTTTTTTTACACCCAAGGTTAAAGTTTAACCGTTTTTAACGCCGCTCATGTTATTTTACTTTTCTGAGGAACACTCCGGTCGCTGTCATCTACACGTTCTTTATAAAGTTTGATCGAATCCACTGAAGACATTTTTTTAATTAACCATTTCACCTCGTCTCATAAGAAAGTCGTCGTGCCAAGAATCTGTTTCCAACAGAATCAAACCGGTTTGGCCTCTGGGGGCCGATAACAAAGACTCGTCCCGGGAGGAAATAACCTTTCCAGATGTAAAACCGTCCACGTGAAACGTCTGCTGCACTAGACGGTTTGGTGGTCTGGGGTTAAATTCCAACATCCTTTCAGAACCCAACGCATCTATTTCCCTCTGGAATTGATAAAGTATTTTTGAATTTGAACCAGAACCCCGCGAGGCCTTCACAGGAACCAGAAAACAAAGCTTCTGAACCTCAAAGACTGTGAGAGCGAAGGGGTGGGCCAGGTAGTCTGCAGACTGGAGAACCCGCTTCCTGTTGTCTCCGTTCAGGTCCACGCTACTGAGCATGTGCAGCTTCGAGTCCACCCAGTACAGCCGGCCTTTGATCAGATCTGCAGAGACAAGAAGCGTCTTCAGACCCGTCTGAAACTCCTGTAGGGCCGTGGTTCTGATCGGGTCCATACCCAGCGTGATGCCATTGGGCCACTGGATGTCCGTCGCCACCAGAACCTGTCGGTCCACTCCGTTCATCCCAGACTTCTCGATCTTAGCGGGCTCTCCCCAGTCAGACCAGTACAGAAACCTGCAGAACCAACACAAACAACTGTTCACTCATCCAGTCGGATCAGAACCAGCTTTAAATGAATACCGGGTCTTCCACCCACCCAGAGAGTGGATCCACGGCGATAGAAGCGGGTTCCTTCAGGTCTCTGCTGAACAGAACCTTCTGCTTGGTTCCATTAAAGTTGGCGACTGAAATGGTTTTGGTGCCGAGGTCCGACCAGTACAAGTTCTTATAGATCCAGTCCACGGCGATCCCCACAGGCGTCTGGACCTCCATCACCTTCTTGTTGCTGCTGACGTCTCCTCGTTTATCCAGAACCGAGCTGAAAATGGAACCAAACCCTCAACATGATGCGAGGCTGCCTCAGAACCACTAAAGGTGATCTACCTGGTGGGCGCCGTGTCAACAGGGTCAGAACCTCATACTCCACACTGGAGGTGACCCTAACCCTACATTAATCCTGAGCCACGGCAGACCAGCAGCAGGCGCTTTACCTGAAGATGGCCTTCTGACCGAGGTCGGCCCAGAAGATGGTCTGCTGATTAAAGTCTGCGTCCAGAGCCACGGCGTTCCTCTGCTGCTCCACGAGCTGCGTGTACTCCTTCCTCTCCAGACCCAGGCGGCGGATATCACGACGGTTTGTGAAGATCAGGCACGGCTCCTTCCCTAGAGATCACAACAGGTTCTCAGATAAGGTAGCTGAGCGAGTGCGGCGGCCCGGGTTTGGGCGGAAACACGACTACAGCGGCGGAAACGTCTGCCGCATTTTAAGGGTTAAACCGACTCGAGTGCCGGTCAGTCTACAACGTCTCATCAGATCGCTCAGGATCGGAACAAAAAGTCTTCCTGGATTTACATCTAGTAGCCCCGCCCCCAGGCAATCTGACCAATCAGCACACTGAACCTGAGGAAGCAAGGCTACGATGAAGAGGACTGATCCTAAAACAGAAAAGGATCAACTTTCCTCTGGAGTTTTCTTCAGGAGCTAATGCAGGGGTGTTAAACTCAAACTCACACGGGGCCGAAATGAAACTCTGGGACGGAGTCGAGGGCCAAACTTAATATTTTTTTAAAAAGTGACGGCAAATTTGCACATTTTCTTTAACATAATCAATTTTGAACCTTTAAATTTTGAAACAAACTTATTTCTGCATTAACACTGAATGTGGAATAACCAAATTACACACGAGCAAGTCAGTTTTAAATAAAACACATCAGTGGTGTTCATTACTTGTGGTATATTCAGCATTTTTAAAATCTATTCAGGATTTATGTTTTCTTGTTTATTCATTTTTCTTATTTTTTATTCTCCTTTTTTTCTCCTGTAATACGCGTCATCGCTGCTGTGACGTCTAGCTTTCCCCACTGAGGAACAATAAAGGGATTTTCTATTCTAGTCATTTATCTGCAGCCTTTCCACTTCCTGTTTACTGTAGGTTAAATATTTTCTCACGGGCCAACAACAAAATAAAATATCATTTTATCTTAAATGAAAATGCAACATCTCACCTGTTAACTTTCATGTTTTGGAGCAGAAAAAGAGCATAAAACCAACATATTTAAAGCTCAGTTTGCTCCACTGGTTTACTGTGATGCTCACCTGTTCCAGCCAGATACCTGCATCATGGGGTTGATCTGAGCTGAGGAGGAGACTCCTGTTGTTTTGTTCATCTTCATCATAATAATGACAACATTAGATAACAGGAGCTCACATAGGTTTGTGCTGATGAACATGTCTGAGCAGCTTGACCGCGTTGTTGTGTGTCGGGGAGAAAACACAATGGCAGCAACCACAGAGTCATGCTGGTTTGAGCGTGTCGCTGTTCACTGGAGCTATATCAGCTCTGTCTGGACGTTAGTTGGAAAACCCTTTCAGTCTTGAACACATTACTGAGCGGCTAGAATCTCCGTTTCTGGGCTTGAACGTCAGAAAATAGCTGAGTGAACTCGGCGCTGAGTGAGAGGAGTGTTTAGTTTGCCCGAGACAGCGGAGCTGCACACCGGCAGCAGACGCTGGAAAAAACAGAGTGGGCGTGTCAGCTCCGCGGTAACGCCGCAAAGCATCATGGGAGTTCCAAGTTTTTGCGGTAAAATCGGCCAGCGGGCCAGTTTTAATATATTTTTGACATTTATCTCGCGGGCCTTGTGTCTGACATATGTGAGCTAATGTGTCTCATCTTCTGCATCCTCTACACCAGAGGAACCTATATCGGCCGTTGGAGCTACTTATGGGTTCAGAGGTTTAAAGTAAACAACAACAACAACAACTTAGAACTACGCGAGTGCCTGTTGTGTTCCAGACTCACCGACAGCCTTGCAGACGCCGGTAGCCGGGTCCATCTGGTATCCGTTGTGACATTCACACTTGTAGCCTCCCTTCAGGTTGATGCAGATCTGACTGCAGATGCCAGGATTCATGCATTCATTTATATCTAGAGGAGAGGAGAAACAAAGATGATCTGATGCATTTCCACAAGAAACCGACGTTCTTAAACCTCTGAGAAGACTCCTGGACAGGATTCCTGTTGAATATCGGACGCTAAAGCTTTAACTGGTATTGATCTTCTGTTGGAACGTTAGGACAGCGGTTTGGACCAGATTCAGAAAGCCAACTAGGAGTTAACGAAGTGCTGCTGCGTTGCGGGTGGGATTAAACCGTTTCTCCATCGGATCAGGACCTGGAGCTTTTCCCTCCTGAGGCCTGTCCGGCTGAACCCGAGGATGAATCTTTGAGCTCGACCGTGAACCTCGCGGTCTCCCGTCAGACTCCTCCCGCTGGTGCAGACGGAGGAGAAAAGTGTGGCAGCGTTTGGCTCTCCTCCGCCTGTGCCGACCGGGACGGATGGGGGTTTGAGGGTAGACCAGAGTCAGCTAGGTACAGAGCGACGCAGGAAAAGGTAAACATTTGCTTTTATTCTGAAAGCGTCCCAGAAGCAGAAGCTAAATCCACCCTGCTGGTGGACGTTTTTAAGCTAGCATCTTAAGGACAAGAGTCCCAGAGGACAGAAGGTCCGTTTCTCAGGGTAAAAATAGGATTCATCACAAAAATGTGAAAAATATTTAAACTCGGCACATCGAGTTCAGGGTGAACTTACAAAAGGTTCGCCATACAAGTTCCCAAGTGGACATTATACAACCCAAGTGCTTCGGCGGAGTCGGTTAGTCACAGTTCACGTGTGGCATCACGACCGTTCAGCGCTAATGTCTAAATGTCTCGTAAACCCACTTCAAGTCATCGTTCATGTCCAGCATCAAGAAGGTTCAGCTGATGGTTTCAGGCGCCAGACTTCTGCTCTCGTTGGGAAAAGCAGCTCGATGTGAAGCTTTCATCAGGAGCTAATCCCAACGATCCTTCCTGTTCAGTCACCGAGTGACCAGAGTGATTCCAATCTGATCCAAACGTACGTCCGTGCGTGTGTGTGTGCGTGTGTGTTCATCAGGTAAATCTGCATCGTAGTAAAGAAAGCCCCAAACCTCCGCACGTCTTGTGGTCGATGAGCTGCAGGCCGGGCGTGCAGTCGCACTCGAAGCCGATCACCATGTCTTTGCAGATGTGGGAGCAGCCGCCGTTGTTCAGGAGACACTCGTTCAGATCTGAGACGAATAAAAACCGCATTTTAGTCGTTCAGGGATTTAAAGTGGCGAGCGCACGTTCAAGTGATGTAGGATCCGTTTTAATCATTTACAGAATTTTACAAGTTCCTCCAGAAACAACTTCTATATGGAAAACGAGTCATGACGAGTCACCGACTCGTTTTCCTAGTGCTTTTCGAGCCACTCAAAAAACGGACTATTAAAGTTTGATCAAATAGATTCTGTGGGTTTAGAATCCCGTCAGCAGGAACATCTACTGGTTTCCTTCTGGACCAGTTTGCAGCACCCAGTGGAGGTTTAGGATCCTTTAACACAGACGCATTAGATGAATAGAATCAGTTTCCCCCGCCCACAGGCCGACCAGACACTTACTGCACTCCTTCAGAGGCTCGTCGCTCCAGTCGGGACAGTCCCGCACCTTGTTGCACACTTTGCTCATCTCGATGCACTCGCCGCTGCGGCACTTAAACTTCTCCGGCCCGTTGCACTGAGTCACTGGACACAACATGGACACCATTAATGACCCACAGAACAACGCTGGACTAGAGACCCTTGCGTGTGTTCGGGTTAGCTTCAGCGACAGACGTGGCCCAAGGAGAGTCTGACCCCAGCATCAGCTTTTTATTTTCCAACTGAACAAATAAATTCCTCCAGGAAACTGAGCTCATGGCAGAACAGCGCTCGCAGGTCTAGAATTGGGTTTAGAATATTCAAGCAGCACAAACCGTTTTTGCAGCCGGTTTCGTCCGACCCGTCGGCGCAGTCCCGGAGGCCGTTGCACTGCTGGCTGCCCAGAACGCAGCTTCCGTCGTCACACTTGAACTGATCCGACCCGCAGGTTTGTGCAGCTGCAGGGGAGACAGAAGGCTCTGGGAGTCAGTCTGCAGTTTCAGGATCAGAAGGTGTGAACGGCGCGTGTACGTACGACAATTGGCCTCGTCGCTGCCATCCTTGCAGTCGGGGTCTCCATCGCACCTCCACTTTTTGTGAATGCACTCTCCGGAGCTGCACTGCATCTCGCTGGGAGAACACTTGGCCGGCGGCGTGGGATGGCGGCCGCAGCGAGACGGAGACTCGTCGGACTGATCCTGCAGGAGGACGGAAGCCAGGCGAGAGATTTTAACGTGTGTAGGCTCATTCTGCTGCGTTTCTTTAGGCAGCACACCCTGACGGCAGTTTTACTACAGAGATCATTCTTAAAGCTTCAGTTACAGGAAGCCTAAGACCTCCTCCACCCCCACCCCCCCCACCTTACCTGGCAGTCGACATCGTCGTCACACACCCAGCCAGCGGGGATGCACGACGCGTTTCCACACTGGAACTCCGACGGCCCGCAAGACGACGGCTCACACTCCACCTCGTCAGAAGCATCCCCGCAGTCGTCCTCGCCGTTGCACACGAAGTTCTGCGAGACGCAGCGACCGCTCGCACAGGTGAACTCATTCACAGCACAGGTGACGTTATCTGGACGGGTGGGGAGAAGATGACTCGCAGGTCAGCGTCCAAATCAGAACCGTCTGTTACCAGGAGACACGAGAAGAGCGCGAGGACGCGGACTCGCGCAGCTTTAACAGCAAGTGTTTCCTAAGCAGCTCTGGAAAACTAGCAGCGACAGATTATCAGAGCTTGAGAGAATCCTCCCTGAGACAGAGCAGGTTTTCCTGAGGTGCCTCAGGACCTACGGGATCAGGGTAAATGACTACCGACATGTTCCAGCAGGCCACAGGATCGGCGTTTTCATCCACACAGGGCTGCAAAAAACAGTTTCCACCTACCACAGCCGACTTCATCCTCGCCGTTGTCGCAGTCCTTTTCTCCGTCACACTTCCAGAGGATGGGAATACACTGAGTGGTTCCTGGTCCACAGCTGAACTCGTTCACTCGGCACGTCCTCATGTCTGCGTTACACAAACCCAGAGATCACCGCCGCCTTTTAGAAAACTAGTTTCACAGGTGAAGCTTACAGAATCATGGCTGGAAACAGAACACGGGATCATTAACGTTGGAGCAGAGGAACGGGTCAGAGATGAAACCCGCTTCAGTCACCGCTCGCAGGGAAAGGGTTCATCATACGGTCCGTCCAGCCTTCAGCTAAAAGGGAATTTCAGGCTCTTTCAGTTGAGTTTGACTTTATGACCTGCTGATGGAGGAATGTTCTTTATGTAAATGGTCTGTATTTGATATAGCGCCTTCTAGAGTCCTGGAACCCCCCAAGGCGCTTTACAACACAATCAGTCATTCACCCATTCACACACACATTCACACACTGGTGGGGATGAGCTACAAGGTAGCCACAGCTGCCCTGTGGTGGACTGAGGAGAGGCTGCTTAGCACAGGCGCCACCGGTCCCTCTGACCACCACCAGCAGGCAACGTGGGTTAAGTGTCTTGCCCAAGGACACAACGACAGCGACAGACTGAGACTCGAACCTGCAACCTTCTGATTACAGGGCGAGCACCTAACTCCTGTGCCACCGTCACTTTGTAAGGTCACCAGAAGAGCACACGGTCCACAGCCAGCTTCAGTGTGCTGAAGGTTAATCGTCTGCTTTCCAAGCCAAAACACGCCGTTAGTCACCGCCATAACAACGTTCCATCTCCTGACTATCCTCTTTCCTGACTCCTGACTCCAATTTCGTTGTATCCTGTACCATGACAATAAAGGCTATCATTATTTTTATTATCCGCAGAAGACTCCTAGGAAAAAGAATCTATTTTTGTCTCATCCAGTGATTTCACTTCATAGGTTACATTATATAATGAATGTTTACCTTTATCAGTTGTAGAAATAAAGTAATAAATGGATTTTTAAACTTGTTTTGCCCTTGTGTCAAATCATTGTTGCTTCCTGGATTAAAGGTTGAATAATAATCCATATTTTTATGGAACATTAGATTTTGTTGACATCAGGGCTGGGCGGGCGATAGGGCCTTAAGTCAATATCACGATATGTTGAGGATTTCACATCGATAACGATAAATGAACGATAACTACGGGTATGCGCAGAAACAAAAGTTGTCCACTAGATGGGGCTGTCACATTTATCATGTCAAGGTCGTACAGCTTCTTAAAGGGACATGATGTTGCCAACCAACACACATCTATTCATTTATTATCTAATTTATCGACATGAGAATTTATCTCCAAGAGTCAAAAATGTCGATGACGATAAATTTGATTCATTGGCCAGCCCTAGTTGACATCCATTAAAAGTAACGAGAGAGACAGCGCGAGAGAGCGACAGACAGACAGAGAGAGAGACAGACAGCGAGACAGACAGCGAGACAGACAGCGAGACAGACAGCGAGACAGACAGCGAGACAGACAGCGAGACAGACAGCGAGACAGACAGAGAGACAGACAGAGAGACAGACAGAGAGACAGACAGAGAGACAGACAGAGAGACAGACAGAGAGACAGACAGAGAGACAGACAGAGAGACAGACAGAGAGACAGACAGAGAGACAGACAGAGAGACAGACAGAGACAGACAGAGAGACAGATCAGAAGCTGTGGACGTGACTCGTGGTCGGGTTAAGATGAGGCATCTGACCAACTGGATTAAAAACCAGAACTCGACCTCCACATCAGCTCTTCAGACCCAGAACAAAGGTTTCATTATCACATCTCACAGCTGGAGCCGTTTATGCAGACTGGTCACAAGTCCTGGGTGACCCCCACAGGGGGACCTCTCCAGGATCCCGAATCCTCCGATGATCGTCTGAGTTCCCGTAAGCACCCGGTAGTTCCAGACTTTCTAATGACTTCTGCATCACTCCGCTGCTCTTGTAGCAGAAGCTCGGCGTGACCCGTGAGCAGCTACAGCAGCGTTTTGTTCCGACAGCAGGACCGTTTTTCTCTGGTACCTTTTTAATGATCTGCTGCGTTGCCGGACTGAAGCAGAAACCAGAGAGCTGCAAGAACTCGTCACAGCGACAGCGCAGCCTCAAGAGTAAACCCTCACTTCCTATTCAGCCCGCCAGGAACTGGTTCCCGTTTCTGCTGCATGCAGTCACCACAGTCAGACACCAGTAAGAGCTCACTGGTCCACACAGACCTGGAGCCTGACAGATGTGGGCATCATCCAGGAGCTTAGAGGGTCAATTAGAAACCGATGGAAACTTCAGGTGTTTTACTTACGGCAGATTTCTAGGCTCTCGTCAGACCCGTCCTCGCAGTCCGGTTCTCCGTCGCAGTGCCATCGCTTCGGGACACACTGACCGCTGCGACACACGAAGTCCACCTCGGCGCACGTCTTCTGAACTGGAATCAGAGGAACACATCTGCAGATTACTAAACCACGCCGCCGCCGTCGTCTCCTCGTGTTTAGAACATCCCATCAAAACCCAGTTAGGACCCATGAGGACCCATGAGCCACATCATTAACAAAACTGGGTGACTGGTTTTACAGACTCGGGTTTATACAGGAATAATCCAAACTGGGATTATGAAAAACACACCAACACATCACAGGTTGTCAACGTCAGGTGGTTTAACGACTTTAAAGCGCGTTCAAAGCCTTAAATACTTGAAGATTTAAGGTTTTTAAACCCGTTGAGACGGATAAAAACGCCTCAGATGTACATAATGGATCTGATGGTCTAAATGGGACGCTGCACCATGCGAAGACTTAGCAGATGTGAGGCTAACGCTAGCTCACTGCTACTCTGGGCACTTCCAGCTGCCATCAGTTGTGCACCAACATCAAAAAGAAACATCTTCCCAGATAACCGCGCTGTTTAGCCGAGTTTAACTGCTAGCCACGGCTCGTCGGGGCGTCCCCTTCTGTCCCAACAACACCAGTAGCACAGTCTCTAAACCCCAGTTTGGTGACCACATCTACCTGGTAAAGTCCTCCACATCACTCTGGGCCTCCCGGTGTTTTATAAAAATGTGTCCACGTATTGGCAGGTCTGTGCTGCTGATGACATCACCATAAATAATCCAGATCCTTGTCAGTTCTGACATAAAAGCAAACATTTACTCTCAAATCTCAGATTAGAGGTTCTGTTGAAGAACGCTCCCTCTCACCGCCTCCTCCGTTGGTCTTTCCTGCCTTGCTGCTTTTATCCAATGACCCAGATAGATGGAAATGTTGGACACCGACTCGGAGTCTATTTTTAGCTCTGCTCTACGAGCCGCCTTCACACCAGGTCATTGTCTCACAGGATTGTGGGAAGGCTGGAGCTGGGGCCCAGCCGTCACGGGGCTCCTGACCCTCCGGTGACATCCGTGTGTTGGGGGGAGGGGCCAACCGGGATGTTCTAGTTATCCTTTAGTTGGGAAGAGTTTTAAATATGCAGCGTCCCACGATCGGATCCAATTTTTAGTCCGTCTTCGACTTTAATGAAAAAATAAATCTGATTTTCCTTAGAAGAGGAAAAGCGGGCAGCATCGTTCATGGCGAGCGTGGAGCGGAAGACTGGGAAACCAAAACAAAGCTAAACAGAAACTCCGGTTCATTTATTGTTTTGCATCAGCTTTAATTATTAATAGTGTTCAGATGAAGACGAGATCAGCAGCTCTTCACTGCCGTTTCTGACCCAACAGGTGGTTTTAGGCCCGTTTGGATAAATGGTAACAGAACGGATGTGGCATTTATGATGCCGATGCCAACGCATACAGGTCAGCTGACGGACCTCACCGGTTAGCTAAAACGTCATCAGTAACAGCCGATAGGGCTGGGCGATATGGCAAAAATAGAATATCACGATTTTTCCAATATTTTAGCACGGTTTCGATTTTATCACGATTTTTTATCCATGAATAGCATAACTTCAATTGCGTATTAAAGAGAAACATTGAATAAATAAACATTTATTCATATTAGGGATAATCAGCACAGTGCTAACACACTTATATTTTAAACTCACACCAGAGATGATAAAAGCCCTTAGAGAAACAATTACAAAAATCAGTTTCTCATTTTTCAAGTAACTTAACATAAATTAAAATCGTAAACATATTTAAAGTGCAAACATGTCAATTGCAAATGCATTGTGCAAACATTAACTTGTTCAAAATACTATGTAGCTCCCAGTTGCTCATGTAGTGGATAGTTAAGCTCAAATATGGCTCTGATGTGCGGCTGGACCAGAGATCGCCTGTGGTAGCAAATAACTACGCATTCTGAATATTTTCTGCAACACGTCTCTAAATAAAGTAAAAATTTCCAGTGGAGACAACCCATAGAAGCACTGATTTGATCTCATTTCAGAGAAAAATAGAACAGGTTAGATGCACCTAATAAATAAAATTACTAACAAACTCAGGAATCTTTCTTTGCTTCACTGTTCTGGTGCTGAAAACATCACTAATGCGGATCAAAGGAGATACACAGATGAGTGCACCTCTTATTATTTGGAAACTACATTTACTGCAGCTGGCAGAGGCAGAGATTGTTTCTATTGATACACGGAGTTTACAGAATCATTTTAAATGTTAATAGGGGAAGACTGCAGGAGGGAGCGGTAAAATAGTGGATCCCCAACAAAAACAAGAAACTTTACGAGTTTGATGAAACCCGCTGGTTTTCCATCAGGCAGTCACAGGGCAGCTCCAATGACCCAGTGACCGAGCTCAGTCCGGTACCGACACCGGCTCGGCAGAGGGTGGACGAGGCGGCGTCGTGCTCTGCTTAAGAGGCGGTGTTATTTTCCTGCTTCAGAAGCGTCCAACGTGTTTTTACGCTTTCTCCGAGACATGCCACGTCACTAAGTTGTTAGCGCCGTGCGCTAAGGAAACCCTGCGTTCCTCTTCGGAACGAAAACCTCGTTGTCGCTCAGCCGCGGCCGAAGCCATGTTTGTTCACACACAGGTGAAAACAAGCGGGGCACTAATATATTACTATGACTCACTCTGATTGGTTAAGGGTCAAACAAAGGCGTGTCATTCGCCTGAGGTAAGTTCCTTTTCATTCAGAGGCAGAAATTCAACAGCAGAGCTGTGAATCGTGATAAAACGGTCTCTCAAAAATGACAGACCGTCAGATGTGTAGATCGTAAAACGGTCTAAAATCGTCATATCGCCCAGCCCTAACAGCCGATGTATATAACGGGGACCCGATTTGATCAGGTTTGGTACCAAATAAGTTTAGGAGCCTCAAAAAGATGCAGACCACCCCATGACCCTTAGCCCTAGCCTGCGTGGCCATGATGGGAGCAGACACTAAACCAGCAGAAAGATGGAACTAGTGTCGTCAAAAAAAAAAGATACCTAGATATAAATCGATGCTAAAAGTGGTATCTAAATGAGATATTCCATCCCTGTGGTATCGATATTATGGACTATTATACACAGCCTTCTTCAAGTACACCGACACGCACGACAGCCAGATGCTGTAAAGCAGCCTCCGCCTCCCAGACAAACAGAAGAAGAAGACGCCGCATGGCTACATTGTAATTTTCCACGCGAGTTGTCTCCGATCCAAGTTTTGTCTGCCAAATAAATAAACAAAAACAGCCAATTTGGGAGGCGCTTCACAGCCCAACTTAATTAGTCCGACACGTAGTTGTATATTCACGCTTATGTGCTTAAAGGAAACTCCCGTTTATTGCAACCCGGACTTAATTTCTAGCATGCAGTACGTTTGTTTACTCACGCTGACAACTTAGGTGCTACTTGGATTCCCCGGGGTATTTAGATCCATCGGCGAATCGCCATCAGCGTATATCCATATAACGGGTGCGGACGGGGCAGCCGTGGTGCAGCCTCGAAATAAGACATTATCTGCACCAAAACATCTCAATGTCGAAAGGTTTTGTTAGGAATCATTAACGCGATTCCCCTGTTCGTTTGGAGCGGGTCTGGGATTTCTAGGCGTGAACAGACTAGCCGCGGCTAATCTAACCGGAACTTTTAATGACGTCACTGCCGTGCGCCAATCTGTTTTTATTAAGATTACCGGTAGATGTACCTTTGTCCTACTGTGGAGAAATTCGTTTTCTCCCTTTATTGACCAGCAGAGTTGTTCAAAAGTACAGAACAAAACATACGGCATTACATCTTATGACAAAAATGCACCTTAAACAGAGTTTAAGCAGCAAAACATCACTCTGCAAATAGTGTATATATAGTGAGACAATTCATGATTTAAACTTTCGCCAGTTTTTGTACGCACGTTTTAAAAAATGCTGATACTTGAAAGGTTTAAGCACTTAATACACTTAATTCTTAACATTTAATTTTTACAATATAAATTGAGGAAAATAAACTTGTTCAATAAATTGGTGTTTTTAAGTAGTATCGAAATAGAGTATCGAGTTTTTTCCCCCAGTATCGAATAGAGTTTGAAATTTTAGTATCGTGACAACCCTAGATGGAACCAACCGTTTGTTGTTCTTCAGACTAAACTTTACAACATTTAAGAGGTTGATTAAATAAGTTTATGAAGGAAAATTGATCATTTAGTAATGGGCCTTAAGTATAGATCAGACCTGAAGTCTGATCATGCATCTGGGTGAGGATACCGCTCTACGGAGGCAACAGCCCCAACGGGCTCCTGGTGACTGGATCAGCGTTAACCACACTAAAACCAGGTTTCCTGTCAGAATCGGTGCCTCTAAGAACATTTAACCATTTAAAGATGGAGTCTGTTCGCCCATGCTGGTGTTTGAGAGTTCTCACCACAGGAACCCTCATCGCTGCCGTCCGTGCAGTCCAGGTCTCCGTCACACGTCCACACCGACGGGATGCAGCGGCCGTTCCCACACTGGAACTGGTTTGCTTCACATTCAGTCTTCGTACCTGCAGGAACCAGATTCAGTCATTAAACACAAATAATTTTCTTACTGGACAAAACTACATGATACTGTGGTTTCACAGCAAACCTAAACCTGTACCCTTCTGATCAACTCTGCTCAGTTCACAGCCTCAGACTGTAAACTTCACTCAGTGGTCAACTTTCCTGGTGGGGTCACCCTTGAAGACAGCGGGAGGGTTAACGTTAAGATCAATGTGCACATGCCTTAAAGGGTAAAGTCTCCTCCTTTGGCATCAAATCCAAGATGTGCAGACAAACCAGAATCTGACCGGATTTAAACTGTGTATTCTCGTTTTCTTGAACAGATGCATGAATGTTTATATGACAGTGACGTTTAAAAGCAAAACAACCCAATAATAAACGTTTATTCACCTGAAACATGAAAACCTCACCAGTTACTGTGATTCAACCCCAACTCGTTATTAATGAAACTAATAAGTTAATCTCGGTTGTAAAAGGACCCGACAGTTGCTACAAAAACCCTGAACCACCGACGTGTTGGTGGATCCTTGAGAACGTTCCTGCAGCAGCTCATGCTGAAGATAAAAACGCCTCGTTGCTAAAACCACTCCGACCTTGAGGCTGCTCCAGGTGGGGAGCGTTCCTGCTCAGGGCCAAACGCCCCAGACTGGTTTTCAGGACTCTACAGTGGCCCCCGGACCAGTGAGAAGCCCTCTAACATGGGTCAGCAGCTCCTCTAGGAGCTTTGGACTTCATGGGTGGTGTGGATAAAACTGCACCGGATATAAAAACACGTTTATGGCTTGAAACCTTTCTGCAGCAGGTCGAGCTACCAAGATGACATTTGTGGATTTGTTTACCTGCTCAGTAACTAGTCCTAGTTAGCCAAGACCAACTTATTTTAGCTTAACTTTGTCAGTGGAGCAAAATCAAAACTCCGTTTAAAAGACTCGAGGGAAAAGGGAAAAGCCTTTGAGCTTCACTTTTAAGAGCATGCCGTCGCTGGAACACAAGTTAGTCAGAAACTCGCTCTAATCCCGCAGCAGCAAATACAAGCTCCTCCAGTTTAAATCCACAACATCCCGCAGCTACCCTCAGAACGCCGTTTCTAGTCCACCTGATGAAGTGCTCCTGATTAAACCGCTCAGATGGCATCAGCAGACGCAGAACAGCTAATTTTGCAGAAATGCTAAAAAGTCTGAAAATTGAATGAAGCCGTTCAGAAACAGGAAGTCCGCTTTAGTTTTGGCTGCACTCCGACCTGAAGACTAACCCATTTCCCCAAACAGAGGGTGTTCACTCCTTAAACATGTTTAAAATGACTCGGACCCGTTTACCCGAGTCAGCTGTTGGGTCACAAACGTACAAAGTCACCGATTCAAGCTCAAACATTTTCATCCAAACAAAAACCAACTTCGTCTTCAGAGTCTGAATTTCAGGAAGCAGCAGCACGAGTTCTGATCATGTGACCTGGTCTCACCCGACCAGAGGAGCGTTATGCTGCAGATTATTTAATCTACAGGGTTCTCTTTAAATCTGCTTAGAATAAAATTTCCTGCCTGGTTTTTGACAGTTTTCCTTCTCATTGCACCCCCCCACAGAGCCACAGCTCCACACAAACCCTCAACTTCCTGTCCGGAAACAAGTTGGCGCAGCAGACCTCAGCAAGCGCACCTGTACAGGTGTGTTCTGGTTTCCTGGCAGAGTCTGACTCAGTTTCTAGTGTCCATATGAAGTCTGATCCCCCAGAGCCAACAGGAGAAGCTTTCATAAACCCGAGCTCCTGCGCCGACACATTCTTCCCATACTTCTAAGAGATTAAATCCCGTCAACCAACCAGGAGCAGATCCGGATAAATGAACACCTACAGGTGGAAACACCGGAGTGGGAAAAGCATGAAACCTGTTCATGCTGAAGCCGTTTTATCTGCAGCTTTAAATCATTGCTGCTTTCCCGTTTCAACACACCTGATGAGCATCGAGGTAATTCAGTCAAACACAAGTGAGCTGAAGCAGGTAAACCTGTAAAAACAAACAAAATGCCTTTAAAGACAAACTAAAGGTTTAAACTACAAAGCTTTACTCGGTCCGTTCTGAAACAACCTTTCTGCTCGTTTAGCATCCAGACACCAATAACAGCTTAATCACCACGAGCAGAAAGAAACCGATCCATCCCATCAGGTCTGATTAGCAGCCTCAGGTCCAAACATGAAGCAGAAACAGCTGATTTGAACACATCCCAATTACACTATTTGCCCCGATTACAAACGTTTGCAGTATGTTCCTCCACCCACCCACCCAGTTGGAGAACCAGGGCACCCCCACACACCACCCACTCCCAGAACCACGGATCTAGGTCCAACAGCATCACAGTAACCACGGAGGGGAACAATCTACATCCATTTTAATCAGGCTGGCCCTCATTTGCATGACAGTTAGCTCCGGTCGTCTGAAAGAATCTCAGCCGAGTGTTTGGAGCCGGCTCAGAGGGAAAAGGTTGTTGCTTGGCCGTGTGGATCAGCAGCTCCGAGAAGCTGCAACGACGGCTGGGAATCTGGGAGAAACCAAGGAGATCCATACAAACATTAGTCTGCAACCAAGTTTCACTACACATCTACATAATACAAGAAACACGCAGATACAGTCAGCATCTGGTCTCAGGAACAACCTCAGAAGGAAGTTATTGGATTAACATCTACAACCGTTTAACCTCTGGACTCTAATCCACACCATCACCACGGCTAGTCGACAAACAGTCATCTATGATTCAAGCTGGATGGTGTACACACCATTTCTGTCGATGGGTCTGAACAACCTCAGTTTGGAGAAAATGTTCCTTCTACTCAGAAAAGCAGGCCGACCGTCGCTTAGTGGAGGACTAACAGCAAAAACAACCAGCACCTTCCAATAATACGGGTCAGGTGGAAATCTGAAACTGTGATCACAAGATCCACCAAAAATAACTGGACATGCAGTAACCAAAGGACTGAAATTATAATGAAACATCAGTAGATCACTCTGAACCACTGCTGGATCGATTCGGTCAGAACTGGTGGCCACAGGCCTTGTTCTGGAGCAGAGAACCCGATCCAGGTCCTGGAGGTACCCTAACCAGCATGTTTTTGTTGCCTCTCTGCTCCAACACAGCTGGTTTTAATAGGCAGGTGATCAACAGACTCCTGCAGAGCCTTATGAGCTGCTGAAACTGGGAAGCATCACACACACACACACACGAGTTGGTAACATTAACATAGCTTTAGGCTGTGGTGTCCAGTTCTGGCCACTGAAGCACTTTCAGCCCAGCACACCTGGTTTCAATTAAGCTTGCAGATCAGACTAATCAGGTTCAATGAGGAGCGTTTGAGCATGAAAACAATTAAAACATGCAGGATGAACCACTGACGGGACTACGGTCATTAAATCAACGGTTTGGGACAGAAGAGAAGGTGAAGTTTTACTTCCATGTTCGCTGTCAGACGCCAACCATGACCACTCCGCTCATAATGAGGCCGTGCCTGTTCGTGCCCACTCCCCCAGCTGCAGCTGCCTCCAGCCGAACCAAAAAGCTGCGAACTACCCCCACTTTTAATCCGGTTTTCACATATTACCCCCAGTTAGCCCCCCTGCTACAGCTCTCCATTCCTGGGTGTTTTACCCCAGGAATAAATAAATAAATAAATACCTCCCCAGCCCCAGAGGCAGACAGGGCTCGGAGGTGGAGGAGAAACCGTGGATGGAAACTCGGAACATTTAAAGCTGGAAGCTAATTAGCCAAATGAACAAGTAGAGAGTTAACGAGACACCGCCGGGGGCTCCGCGCCCCGTTATCAGTCATTTTAATAAACACGGATGCAGAAAAAGTGATGAAATAAAACCCAGGGGAATGATTCTCAAGCCCAGATCGGCTCGGAGCGAAGACACCGAGCCGAATGTGATTTAGGTCGGGGCGGCAGAGCTAAGGAACCCGTCCAGGAGCAGCCAAACACGGTCACTCCTTCCAGGAGCGGACGGAGCAGGTGTACCAGCTCGGTTAGCTAACCCTGCTGAACACGGTCCGCTCGACACAAACGGAACACGGAAACGAACCGAACACACGCGTTCAACGGAGCCTTCACTCACCGTGGACGTTCCCGCAGTGCCGGAGACACATTAGCAGCAGGAGGACTCCCGGTGCGGACGTGACCATCTCTGCCTGCTGCTAGCTCACGAGCTGCTCTCCTGCTGGTGCTCGCGCTGGCCTTCCTCTTCGGGATTTAAGTCTGTGGCGTACTGCTCATACAGAACCGGGACGGAACCGAAGCGGAGTGGAGCAGAGCGGGCCGTTTTCTTCGCGGCTGGAGGCACGGGAACGAGGCGGCCGCCGAGAGGCTGAGACTGGACTGAGCGAAGGCGAGTAGCGTGCGCGCCACGCGCCCTTTTATTGCGTCCTACTGCCACGCGCCGTGCGGGTTCACGTTCCGCCTCCACCGTGCTCAGTGGAAATAAATGTAAATAAAAATGAATTTTCACCAGTTAAACTATACTGATCCCAGTTTAAAGAGAATAAAGTACAAATAAGTAGTTTTAAAACCACGTTTGGACATCCATCGTGATCAGACTAATTCACCCTGCTTAGAACACCTGCTAAGAAAAGTAGTAAAGTCTTATAAAATCCCAAAACCCAACTACATGTGACTTAATTGATGTGAAAAAGACTCAGAATGATGCAAAAAGCATGACTATAATCATAAACATGTACTTAAAGGAGAAACTTTATGACTACAGAGACAAAATCAAAGACAGTGGAACTAGATCCAGGACATCACACAGAGACACAAAGCAGCAGAACAATAAAGAATCCACAAAGAGCCACCAGACTAATTCTAACTTCATGACAAAAGCCTCCAAATAATTGTAAAACATTCACTCATACAAATTCAATTCAATTCAATTAAATTTGTAGAGCACCTTCCACAACTTTATCAGAAGCCCAAGGTGCTGAACAGCATCATCATACAAACATTCCCAGTACCTGGGCATAAAAGCAAGATAAAAACATAAAATCATAAAATATCAAGCAAACAATATTACAAAAACAGAGAAACAATGGAATAAGACTAATCAATTAAAAACAAATGGTGGACAAAATAAAATCAAGCATCCTGATCAAAAAGAAGAAGAAGTAAAACCATAATGTCAGGGCAATTTAAAGAACCCTAGCGCTGAAATGCAATCAAATAAAAACGAGTCTTCAGACGAGACTTAAAGACTGGAAGGGACGGTGCCTGCCTAATGCTCAATGGCAATTCATTCCACATAGTTGGAGCCAAAACAGAAAATGCACGATAACCCCTCGATCGATATTTCGACCGGGGGACCACCAGAAGTTCCTGCTCGGCTGAGCGAAGAGACCGAGATGGAGCATACCTGTGCAAAAGTGCAGTAATGTAGGACGGGGTACTGCCCTGGAGGGCTTTATAAACAAAAGTTAAGATTTTAAATTTAGCTCGGAATTTCACCGGGAGCCAGTGCAGAGCAGGCAGCACTGGTGTAATGTGATCTCGACATCTAGAACCTGTCAGGAACCTAGCCACTGAGTTCTGCACAAACTGGAGTCGTGCAAATGTTCCTGAATACACTAAACCCATCCTCACAAGACACACGTGCCAAACTGAATAGCTCCAACGTGCAAAATGAACTCAGAGAAACTCAGATAAAGGGAAAATAAAACAGTACGGCTATGGAGAGGAATAAAAACATCTTAAAGAGCAAGTCACTTCCTACCAGATTCTTACTCAAGTCCCACTTCCTGTTAGAAACATGCAACAAATGCTGTTGCCTAGCAGACCGAGAGGGCGGAGCCGCTAACAAATACACACAGGCTCACAACGACATTGTGACATCATATGGTACCAGCTAATGTTCTAGGGTACCTCTTAGCCAATAGCGATGGCAGATTTAAATTAAGATGCAGTGCAGAGTTTTTACCTGACAACGGCACGACACTGACAGTTTTAGACATAAAATCAAAATTTTAACTAAAATGCACTGAAGTACAAAACTATCTATTGACTACACGTGTCTGCAGCACGATTAGACACACATTTATATAGTTTATCAGAAAAAAAAGTAGATTTGGGGGTGACTTGCTCTTTAAAGATATAGGCCAAGCAAACACAATGTAACATTTCACAGAAAAAGGGCTAAAAAAACAACACCTACAGATAAACTCTTAGCAGAAATAAACCAAAAAGTATTTTTGTCTTGTCTGACCAGAGCACGCTGCTGTTGTGCCCTTGGGCAAGACCCTTAACCCACCTTGGCTGCTGGTGGTGGTCGGAGGGACCTGTGATCAGCAGCCTCGCCTCTAGTGCGCCCCAGGGCAGTAGCTATGATGTAGCTCATCACCACCAGTGTGTGAATGACTGATTGTGTTGTGAAGCGCTTTGGGGGGTTGTGGAACCCTAAGAAGGTGCTGTACAAAAACAGGCCATTTACCACTTGTTCTTTATTTAAGTTTCAGTGAATTTCATAAATAATCCAAAAGGGTTCAAATGAAGGCAGCTGGACTTCTTTGGTTTCTTGAAGACGATTCGCTTCTCATCCGAGGAGCTTTGTCACTTCGGACTGGAATACGGGAGAGTCCGGCTTATAAGCTGTAGCTGTCTGTTGTCGTTTAACGAGCAGAAACTACTTTTGGGTAAAACATTATCATGACCTGGATGACTGAGAACCTTCACCAGCAAATTTCATAAATGCATTTATTTTATTTCTGTTCACCTGTTTTAAATAAACCTTCTAGCACCGCAGAGGTTTACACAATAGATTATAAACGTTGCCAGTGAGTGAACCCTGGCGTGTGTTGTTGGTCACTGTTTGAAAACAGGGAACATTTCTGTTGTTTGGGAGACATCCGAACAGCCAAACAGCGCCTCCCCGTGGCCATGCGGTGTAATGATGTCATACATGTAAACGTTCTAACAGCTTCAAACGTTTGTTCACAAACAGCAACTGTTCACCGATAATGTTGTGTTTCACTAGAGCAGGACAAAGCTTCCGCTGAAGAATGAAAGGTCTGCAGAGAAAACAGAAGTTTTGGCCTGCGAGGATTTGTTTTCATCACAGTCATTTTGTCAGAGCTCATGTTTAAAAAGGTGAAAACTCAGACCCGATCCAAGCCCAGCGGTTGCTGTTCTCCTGGTGTGATTCTCAGGCCCGTGGGGCTTCTCCACTGGGCTGGAACTGCCAGTTCCCATAGACGCACGCTTCTAATCTGAGGATTAAACCTCATCTTCACTGATGGCTCATCCTGGCCCAGATCTTTACGTAACTCCCCCAAACCCACGTTGCATTGATTAGAGGAAGTGTCTGCTTCCCTCTCAGTTTGGAATGCTTTTAAGTTATTTCTCAATATTCACTTTTTATTTCAGAGCCGTCTGGATTTCTCCGTCTTCGCCTTAGAGTGGTCCTGATCCAGGGGCGTGTCCAAGGAGTGGCCTGGGATAGCACATCATGCCACCCTTGGAATCTTATTGGCCACCCCAGGTGCTGACACACTAATTTACTTTTAAATAGGCTTTTCATTGTCCACATAAGGCTTGGGGGTAAAACAAAAAAAGCATAACCATTGGTGCCGCCCATGCACAAAGTTGTGCCTCACCTGGGCCACCCCATTTTAAAAGATCTGGACACGCCACTGTCCTGATCAGCACTTTTCTAGACCTTCTAAAGGACTTTCAAAGCTTTTCTTAAAACTTTCCAAACATGTGATTCCCAAACACGGATGAAGACACTTTCAGGTTCTGTTTCTGATCTGTTGTTCCTCTGTAGGGAGGCTGGACTCGGCTTCTGGAGAGCTGCTCCTCCTCATCAAAAGGAGTCAACTGAGGTGGTTCTAGGAGAGCTCCTGGCCACCTTCCTCCAGAACTTCCTGAAGAGATCATATTTTTATCCTGCTCTGGAACACACTCAGATCCTCCCAGAGGAGCAGGAGAGTGTTTCTGGGAGGAGAGAGGAGCTTTCCGTCCTGGACCCGGATCTCCGTGACCTGACCTTGGAAAAACGGAGGAAAACTGGTGGACGTTGAACATTTTGTTCATGGTGTTTTTGAGGTGGATGTATGCTCCAGAGGTTTCCCTCGCCACTGGTGTAGCCACCTTTGTGTGGTGGTGCATCGGCTGAGAGTGAGGAGCGCTTCAAGAGGAATGCTGGGAAATGTGCTGCAGCAGGAAAGAACATCAAAAAGAAAAATGGACAAAAGCTGATGAATCCCAGAAGAGTTCATGTTTTAAAACCTCCTCTCAGCATGTAAAATCAACAGAGAAGCACAGCTAGGCGGCGGGCTTGGCTCACCTCAATTCTCTGGTTTTATTACCCAAAGAGCTGAAATCAGGCCGACGGAGGAGAGTAGGGATCCTCAGATCTGGGTCAAGTTTCAGAGGAGGTGGAGCGTCTTCATCCCTGAGCCGGAGGAAAGGACCAGGATCCGATTGTAGCATCAAACGGGGCTGGGGGCTCCAACGTGTTTTTACTCCTGATTCACCTGATTTATGACGTGTTCTCGTTTTTTGCTTCAGATTTTTAAACAAAACCCAACTTGTTTTTATTTATAAATAAGTAAATAAAGATTCAATGTAAAAATCATTTTACCTGTTAAGGTTGGCTCTTTTTCAGTTTCCATTTAGTTTAATGAAAACTAAACCCCACCCCTGAATAAACCCAAACACTGCTGGAACACGAAGAACCGCCGCATCAAGGACTTTCTCTTTTGACTCAAAGATGCAGAAATGTGAAAAAATGAATCTAAAAATGATAAAATTACATCATCAGCTGATTTCTAAGAGAATTAAAGTCAGGCCGCCGTTTAAGTTTGGTGAATAACTGAAATCCCAGCTCAGCGTCAGTCAAAGCCACTGAGTTTGAGACTTTCATGTTTGCTAACGATGAGCAGCTGTGCTGTGGCGGCCATGTTGGATTGGATCAAGAGCTAACCATGGAGATAAAAGTGTTAAACCTGTAAGATCACCTGATGATTCACCCCACAGCGAAGCACGGCGGTGTGATGTTATGGGAAACCTAAAGTTAAAGTCCCACTAGTCATCACTCTGGTGAAATTCATCTCCACGTGTGACCGTCCCCGTGGGGAGCGGTGAGCTGCAGCTGCGGCTGTGCTCGGGAGCTGTTTGGTGGTTTAAAGGAAGCACATGGAGCTCCAGCAGCAAAAGCAAACCACAATTCAAACTTAAGGTGGAATGTTTTTGTTCTCAACAACAACCTGACACGCTGAAATGTGTGCACATACTTTAAAGAGCAAGTCACCCCCTACCAGAGTGTTACTCCACTCCCACTTCCTGTTTGAAAAATGCAACAAATGTTGTTGCCTAGCAGACCGAGAGGGCGGAGCCGCTAACAAATACACACACACACACACACACACACACACACACACACACACACACACACACACACACACACACACACACACACACACACACACACACACACACATTGTGACATCACATGTGATAGAATTATTATTCATGTTTTCATTCATCATGCTTTATGCTTATTACAATTAAAGATTGTTTCATTTACCATGTGAATGCTTAAAAGGTTGCTGTATTGTTCTCTCATGAGACTTTAATGGTGTTTAAAATCTGACCTAATGTGACCCAAGGATGACCTGAGGAGATCTGCTGATCGGTCAGTTGCTGACTGGTGCAACTGTTTGCTACTCATCGTGTGATTAGACACTGAAAGTTCTTTGTGTAATAATGAATGCTCTTTGTTTTAAACTTGCAACAATTTAAGACTGAGAGCTGTGTTTCCCCTCCCTTTAGATCAGCTCTTCAGGCATGTAACTAGGGAAGCTCCCAGCTTGTAATAAATAGAGATGCTCAGATCTCAAAGGCCAGAATGGTTTGGAGGAACTGTCAGCTCAGTGGAGACTGAGTTGGTGTGGCCTTATTCCATTCTCCTCGAGCTTAAACAGAATTCTGACTTTTGTGTCTCTTTCCTTGTGTTGTGTTGTGTTATATGGTGTCTTAGGTGCTTAAACCTGACATTATTTTGGTCCTTTGAGAGCCGGATTCCAACATATTCAACGATTCCAGGCGACCAGGTGATGTCCAGGAAAGACTGTGGCCACAGCAGGACCATTAGGTGAGTCCTTGAGACCCTTTTCGGGACTGGCCGTTGCCCCGTCCTCTGGAATCTGCGAATTGAAGGAACTCCGAAGGAGAGAGGCACAGAAGGTGGACGGCGGAGTCCGGAAAGTCCGTAAGTTTGTCTCACTTTAAAAAGTGTGACTGAGTGAAAGCCCTGTGGGATTCTAGACCCTACACAGGCAATTTAAAAGTCCTAAGTTAGGGGACGGATCCCTGAGAATAATCCGTGTTAAAACTGTGTGACTGGTTATTGAATTACCACTAGGTAATACAGTATCATATAAACACAGTGAGAATAATTTGAGCAACCCTTGTGGATGCACAGGTAAGAGTTCTCCACCTGAAATGCGGTAGAAGGGAGAATTACCACAACGGAACTTGGCTCAATCTCACTGAAAACCAGTGTTAGAACCCCCTATGGGTTAACCCCACACTGGTCCAAAACTTTAAAATGCTTATAGAGAAAATTACTAAATTTTTCATAGTAGGAGCCCTTCTAGCGACTATAATTACAATAATCCTCATCAGCCTAAAATACGCAGGATATTTGAAAGTATAATATAAAAAATAAATAAATAAATAAAACAGGCGTAAATCCAGAAAATGCTTTCTGAACAGAACACCAACATTTTAATAGTAGGAATCTGTATGGTAGTTGTAATCTCAATAATTATCATAAGTCTCGACTACGCAGGTTACATGTCAGAATACAAAGGCAAATCAAAAGAAAATAGGTCGAAAAGAAACAGGCATAAATCCAGCTGGTAAAAGTAACGACATATATATATATATATATATATATATATATATATATATATATATTCCTTAATGATCAGGAACGCGACGGACGTGCCACTAAAATAAGATTAACTAACTGTGAAAATCCTGGTGGTACACACGAGATATTATTGAGAGAACTCTGAGATTTTGAACCCAGATTTAAACCCAGCAGAAGTCTTAATATGGCAGCATAGGTTTTACCAGTCTGATCTTCTTACAGCAGGAGTTATGATCATCCGGATGGTACAAGAGTATCTAAACTAACAGATATAACTCCGACTATTTGATTTAAAAACATAAATCCTTTTGAAGCAAACGCAACAAATTCTCGCATGTGGCAAAATTATTTTCTGGCATAAAACTAAAGTGACGTTAACCTAATAAATCAGTAATTTGAAAGAAACTAAATCAATAACAGTAAAAATAGCAAGAAAATTAAGAAAAAGTAACAAAAAATGGGGAAAGGTTCTAGTAAATTCGAGAACCTGAAATGCCAAGATTGGAAGTTTGTTAAACTTAAAGATCCAACCAAATTACAGCATTTGGAGAAGTGGGTCAGAAAATACGGTTTTGAAGGCAGACTCGGCTCAAACAAATGTTTAAAATTAAAAGAACAGATTGCAGAAAAGTGCAAACATGATAAACGTAAAATGGAAAAACGAGGCTATTCAGATCTAGAGTGGTGGGAAAAAGTGAGCAAAAGTAGAAAAGAGGGACAAAAAAGGAGAGAAATCAAACTACAGGAAGAACAACGGAAAAAAGAGCAAGAGGAGAAGGAGGAAAAATTAATGTTTCACAGAAAGGAGGATGATGAGTCAGGACCAGCTCCTCGCAGACGAGGACAATGATCCAGACACAGAAAATGCTGCGGTGGGACTAAAAATTCAAAAACGTGCTCATTTGGGTGAGATAAGACAAAGACCAGGTGAAACCGTAGATGATTTTAGAACACGCTATGAGAAGGAGTTCAAAGTTCATAGTGGATTTCCAGCACCTGCTCTGCAAACACTGGGACCGGAGCCCGATTTTAGCGGTATGTATGAGCAGCTATTAAAAATCGGCCTGTTAACGGGCTTTCGGCCACAAATTACAAGGTGTATCAAAAATCACGTGCTGGCTTTGGAAATCTGCTCTGTTAATGAATTAATGACTCATGCAAGAGCTGCAGCGGCTGCAGATGGACCCAGACTTTACCCAGACCTGAGTTCTGCAGAATCTGTGCTGGATCCACAGACTCCTCCTCCTCAAGCTTACAACCAATGCACACCTCTGCCCCATGATTGTCAAAATAAACACAGGGCCGGAGGTAGATTTCGAGGGTGAGGAGACAGTGCCCGGGGGGGCCATCAACTAAAATACACTTCTGGCTGCAGGAACTGTGATGAAGAGGGTCATTTGGTTCGAAATTGCCCTAAGAGGACCCAACGGTCTACCCACACGTCTTATTCTGCATGACTAGACGGTCCAGTGGCGCAGAAACACAAATTAGAAGCAGAAAAATCAACAGATGAGGAAGTGATGCTAAATTTACAGGAACTGTTTCTGCTAGGAGACAGAAAACCTGAGATTCAACTGTTAATAAATGGAAAAGAAATGACGTTTCTGTGCGATTCTGGGGCTTGCCGGACGACCTGTCGGGAGCAGATACCACATAGTACCCTTAGTGGCGATGAAACTCTGGTCAGGAACGCAGGTGGACAAATGAACAAAGTATCAGTGACCAATCTAGTGACTGTATGCGATCCTCTGGGAAAAAGCTGCCAAATGTCCTTGTTAATGATCCCAAACTGCCCAGTAAATCTTCTAGGCAGAGACGGTCTTTGCTTGCTTGCACTGGCCTTGGTTCCATCCTCCTTCACAGGAGATATGGAAATGAGAAGACAGGCAGATGGGAAACAAGACCTCTTTGTTCTCAGGGGTGAAAACAGTCCATACTATCGTTACTCATTGGATCTGCCAGACACACCCCCACTTGAAACAGGACAGGCGCTTCTGGCTGAAGGAGCAACATTCCTGTCTAACCCTCAAGATTGTATGAAATCTGATGAGCTTCATGCCACAATGTGGTATCGACATGCCCGAGGGCCAGACTTAAAGTATGAAAAACTGCTCCAGCGCGCATCTCCCTGCAGGTTAACAACAACTTATCTGTACACAGACTCTGACTCCTTCGCAGCATTAGCAATTAAACTGCCCAAGGACACTCAGGCCCTGTACAAAGGGCTACACACACCCCATGTGTCTCTCTATAAGAGCTCACGTGACAAGTGGAAGAACTCCGGATGGAGAATCTCTCAGGGTGAGAATGCACGAGACTGGGTTAAGAAAGCTCCAGGGTTACATACCAGTGTGTCAACAGGTCTGATCAGAAAAGTATTGTACTGGACAGTCACAATGAAAGCTGGCACACACCTACAGAATGATGAAACCATAGAATGACATCTGATGCTGACACAGGAGGAGGAAGACCTGCTAACAGACGTTCCTGAAGAACTGTGGTCAACAGGGACATCAGATGTGGGATTAATTAAATCAGCAGTCCCAGTACAGATAAAACCTAAATCTGATTATGGTCCCTGTGAGCGTCAATATCCTCTTAAACCAGACGCTCAGGCAGGAATAAAACCAGTAATAAAAGACCTACTGGAGGGAGGTGTTTTAATTCCATGTCCAGACTCGCCGTGTAACACGCCTATCATTAATAACAATGATGATCCAAACATATACAAATCCAGCACCTAAACGGAAATTATCCATAATATATAAAACATTAATGACGATAGAAAACCACTCAACACAGTATATCAAAGAAAAATGGGCAAAAGAAATTAGGGAAGAAATACTGGACGGGGAATGGGAGGAGATGTGGAAAACACAAAATAGGACAACACAATCACAAAAATGGAGGGAATTTGCCTGACAGAACCAAATACGATACTTCATCACACCGAAAATCATAAGTAAACAAATACAAAAACAAACGAGATGTTGGAGGAATTGTGGAAATATAGACTCCAATCACGCCCACATATTCTGGGAATGCAAGAACATAAAACCATTTTGGAATCAAATATATGAGAACACCAAAATAATATTAGGATATTATTTTCCACAGACATTTAAATTAATGTACCTAGGATCCATACGGGAAGAAATAGCAGGGGGAGACCAATATCTGATGAGGATACTCATGATAGCAGCCAAGAAAGCCATCACTAGAAAATGGTCCAGACCAGAGACCCCAACAATAGAAGAATGGAAGACAATTGTTGGAGAAACACAGGAAATGGAGAGGCTGACATTCAGACTAAGGCCCTGTCCACACGTAGCCGGGGATCTGCCAAAACGTAGATATTTTTCTACGTTTTGGCCTGTCATCCACACGAAAACGGAGTTTTTTCACACGAAAACGGATCTTTTTAAAAACTCCGGCCAAAGTGAAGATCTGCGTTTTCTCCGTTTTGGGTGTCTGCGTGTGGACAGACAAAACCGGAGTTTTAAGGTCCGCAACGTCACTTTCCGCGACAAAAAAATGCTGACATCACGTGTGCGACCTGTGTTTACACTAGCCGACAGCATGGATGCCCTCAGAGCTGCGCTCGCTTTATCAATCGTCCAAGCACTTTTTGCTTGTTTGTTTTTGCAAGCGGAATTACTGCTCCTTGCGGAAGACCACAGGCGAAGGACGAGGTTAAGAACGGGGGAAGTACTGCCACCTACAGGTCTGGCATGTCCTTAACAACGTATTTATCCGGGTACGTGTGGACAGAGTTTGTTTTTAAAACGAGGTGGTGTGGATGCAAGTTTTTGGAGGGGCGGATATTTGTTTTCAAAAAACCCCGGCTACGTGTGAACTAGGCCTAAGAATGAAAGGGAAACAAATGCATAAACGATGGGCTAAATGGAGACATACAGAGTATACAGAAATATATAACTGGAGAGAAAGAAATCTGCAGATGAGCCGACCTTTTGATTTATTTATTTATGGGTTTTTATTTTATGTATTTTTTTATTATTAATATAATTTTTTTCCCTTTTTATTTATTTTGTTTTTCTTTCTTCTTTTTCTTTTCGTCTTGTATGCATTGTAAGTACTCAAAAGAAGGAGTAGAAAAATGAATGACTAGAAAGGGAAAACACGCCAAGAAGATAGAAATAGAAAAACGGGATAATTGGGGAAGGAATAACAACGCACACGGAAGGGAATGAGAAGACAAGAAGACAAAGAATGGACAGAATAACGGCGGAAGAGCACAAACAAAGAAAGACTTCTAGAAAACGAATGAGGGGAAATGAACAGAACTCAATGTTAATAATATGATGAATGCTGAGTACTGAGGGGAATGTGTTTCTAAAGTAAAAGTTGATAAATAAAAAGTTTCAAAAAAAAAAAAAAAAAAAAAAGAAAACCCTGTTTAATTCTTCACCAGGTTTGGTTCAGTTATTTAAGTATAATAACTGGCAACAATAAAACACACAACAGGAGGTTTTATGTTATTCTTTATACATTTTAAACATAGATTCCTATAAAAAAACAACATTTTTTACATTTGTACAAATGTACAGATAAATAAAGCAGAGCATTTTACCGGATACGACTCGGAGCTGCAGACGTCAAAAATAACCGTTTGCATGTTTTTACGTAGAAATAAAACTTTCAGGCTGAGAGAGGTCCTGTCGAGCTGCTGGTTTGGGTTTTAAAGAAGCGAAGTCAAATGCCTGATGGACGAGTTTGTTCCCGCAGAACCTTTAAATCTGTTAGGAAGAAGTTTGTTTTTTTCAGAATGCCGATCCGTTGAGGAAAAATGAATTCTGTTTATTCAGTGAAGGAAAACCAACACATCCTGTTTTATAAAATGTCTTTAAAATGATCTTAATAACAATAAAAATAAATATTAGTTTGCTTTATACCCAAATATCTGAAGATGTGGCGCCCCCTGGTGGCCAGAACGCATCACAACCACCATAATCAGCCCCCTTGAATCACTTTGATGATTTTTTGCATATTTTTATCTGACAGCAGCAAAACTGACCCCAAATCAGAGCATGATGGTGATTTCTCATGATGCTTCATTAGATTTTGATCACCACTAAGGAAAAAAGGGAATTTATTTTGCTTTAAATATGAGGATTTCAGACCAAAACGTTAGCTTGTTCCATTTTCCAGTGAATGTTCCTGCTGTTTCCCTCTGGTTCTGCTGGAGCCGTGTGCTCAGCTGCTCAGGACCTTTGTGTAGGGCTGCTGCAGACACAGCGAGTCGTGGTGAGGAAGAGGATGGAGGTAGTAGTGTTCGATCAGAGCCGACAGGTTGGGGAAGGCCAGGTTGTTTTCCAGGAAGATGCTGTCGTTCTGGAATCAGAGAACAGGAGACGTGAACACGGACACATCCAGCGTGGACGGATCCGGCTGAGGGGGCGGAGGTTTGTGTTACCTCCTCAAACAGCCTGTAGTTTCTGGCCTTGTTTATACCGGCGTCCCACACGACCAGAACCTGGAGAATACAGCAGGTAGAAACAACATTTCCATTTAGGCCCCTTAGCTATGGGCCCCTTTCAAACTTTATTCAGTAGTTCTGGTGTCTAAAAATTCTAGTAATAAAAATCAGCAGACTTTAGGCTAAAAACTGAGTTTGATTTGTTAAATAAATGTTTTTTTCCCCCAGAAGTTAACTCCAGGGACGTCCCGAGGAGCTGAACTCAGCTCCTGATCTCTACTGTTGACTTATTTCGCTGTTTTTCAGCCGCTGGGCCGTAGTACCACACTTCTAGTCTAGTGTAGCTTTTTTATTTCACAATAAAATCAAATAAAATCAAAGTCACTGACTAGCAGCTTCTGTTTGGTACCTTAGCCGTTTTGGTTCCTGAGTTTCTGATGCCGTAGAGTCCGTTCTGAGGAGACGCGGCGCTCTCTCTGAAAAGTCTGCAGACACAAACTCAGATTTAAGTTGCTAATAATAAAAAACTGTGATAGATCATCATAAAGCTGTTCTCCATGTTCTACTGGTCTGAGTTCAAAGTTTAGATTGAATAAAGGCTGTGAGACCGACTCCTGCCACTAGGGGGCAGAATCACTCCAGGTGTTATTGTTTGTTATTTTATTTAATTTTTTTTATCTTTTATTTTCATTTATTGACATTAAAATAAAAATACAGAACTAACTTGCTGCAAGCCAAAATGAAAAAGGGGACAGAAAGAAGAAAAACTTATGTTGTCTGCCCCTTTTAACTAAAATAACATTAATACAAATGAAATAATCATATGATTCTTAAAAAATTGAACAATATAGTTCCTGGACTTGTTGGCCGACACAGTCTGTTACTGAAGTTTGTTTGTTTCCTCTCAGGTCTGAAAACAACAACAGAAGCTATTATTCTGCTGCAGGAGTTTTGTTTCTGACCCACGTCGTTGACGCAGATGGAAACTTTGTCTCGTTTTTATGTTGAGAATGTAAAAACATGGTTGTGTTAAAGATTTAGACTAAAACTAGCGTTAGTTATTTACTAACCAGCTGTTTCTCTTCAGATAATTACACAATAAAAGAGAAAACAAACCCTTACAGACGCTGGGACTCATTTAGACTCTATTTTTTTATTTAAATTTTTCTTCTGTTGGCACTCGCGGAGTACAGATGCTTCTCTTTTCGCTCCCTTATCTTCTTTTCCCAAGGCTCTTAGTCCTGTCTGCCCACAGAACTCTTCTCTGCATTTCTTCAGAAAAACTTTATTTTTACTAACCATAGATTTGATAAACTGGTCATTCAATGTGATCGATAAGATTTTTTCAACAATGAGA
Source organism: Nothobranchius furzeri (assembly GCF_043380555.1). NCBI lineage: Eukaryota > Metazoa > Chordata > Actinopteri > Cyprinodontiformes > Nothobranchiidae > Nothobranchius > Nothobranchius furzeri. The sequence goes on along the minus strand of NC_091746.1, from coordinate 72,152,615 downwards.
ACAGAGCAGGGGGCTCCCACATGCCCACAGGGGACACACCCGGTGGGATATATGCTGGATTCCTGGAAAGAATGGAAGATCATATGCCTCTCCCAGCTGTCCACTGAGGATGTCGAAGACGTGTGGATATTTGTTCTGATGATCACTGGATTTCTCCTGATTGGAGTGGGAGGATATCTGGTTTTCTGGAAATTTGGGAAGACGGGAGCGATTGGAGGGCGACCCGCACCCACGGAAAGCCCCGTCCGTGTGGAGACTTCTCAGACTGGGACGTTACTCGAGGTGAATCGTTAGCTGGACAATGTTCTAGCTGCGATACCGGTGTTAGTGCGCAAAATGGATGTCATCTCGGAGAGAGTCACCGGACTGTATGGACAAGTTTAAAACCCAAATTGGCTTCACTGAAGGACTGGAAATGATCAGTTTAAAGACTGAAAGCAGTGAGGAAAATTATCTCAGCCTGACCCAAACAAAGTCTTGTTATCTGAATCTGACGCCCTGGTAGCCTTGAGCTGCAAGCAAATAAAACCCCCACGAAGGAATGCAGACAGATGCTGTGAAACCCCCCCCCCCCCTCACACACACACACACACAACTTTGGACTGGTGGACTTCAGCCTGGCGAGGTCATCAATCTGTAGGAGTCAATGTGCTCTTCGCTTCTCCCAAGATCTCCCTCCCATCTGTGACTGTACAGTAGATGAGCGCCATAGATGGCTGCTCTCGCTGGGGGAAACAGGATCCCAGCCCCCCCCCCCCCCCCCCGCCTTCCTATTGGAGTCTCATATCATGTTGTGCTGTCTGAAGTCTGTTGCATATCTGTTGAGGTGTTTTTTGCAGAGCAAAGCTGCCCTCCTGGTGGGAGGGTAGCTCTGAAATGCCTCTTTTTTCCCTCCACCTGAACCAATCCTCATGTTACCTTCTTATCTCTATTAAGGTAGCGCGACTCAGGGTTGCGAATGACCACAGTCACCAATTCTTGTCATGTGTCTTGCCCGTGTATGTCTGATCTCTGAATTGTGTGTACTGAAACTCTAATTTCCCCCTGGGATTAATAAAGTATTGATTGATTGATTGATTGAACACAACACATCTGTAGAGTTTGTGCAGCTGAGACACAAACACTTATCTGTTGAATCCAGTTAAGGCAAAGCTACGAGACCCTTTTACTCATCTTTCCTACAAAAGTCACATTAATCCATCGTTTTCATTTAATTACGGCATCTTTTGTATTTTATTGTAAAACGTTGTAAGATAATTTTCAGCAGGGAAAATACTTTTATGTTATGAAACAAACAACAAAAAACAAACAAACAAACAACAAAGAACCTACTTCTCTACGTAGCTGGTTTCCGTTGAATCGATGAACACGGTGTCTGGAAGCTGAACCTGTAGAAACAACATGAAGAGTTCAGATCAGCAAACGGA